>NC_031990.1:15799710-15824539 GCF_001879085.1 Nicotiana attenuata
TCGCAACTTTCTTATCTATTTTATTTATTTTTATTTTTTGGTAAGAGTAATTTTCTTCCTTACCTTTTCAAAATCAAAGAAGATTTCACTTTTATCTAATTTTTTTGGTTTTTTTTTCACCTTCCACCTTTTAAACAACTTCCATATCACAACTTTTCCAACCTTTACCCCCAAACTTAGGCTTTTAGCCTATGTTTACACTTTCAAAGTACTTAGGGAGGTAGGATGCCAAAAACTAGATCAATAAAGAACAAGAGATTAAAGCTTGTAACATGATTGCCAAAGAACAAGGTTAAAGGCTCAAAATGGGTTGACTAGGGAAAATATTCAAGGGTAGAAAATTTAAGGCACAATAGCGGTCCAAGGAAGGCCTAATATCATTTTTCAAACCAAGTTAGTCTATGATTTCGCCTTGAAGCACATCCCGGGCAAGTTCTAGACTACAAGTAATGCAAAAGAACTCACAATAAATCTCACCACACATGGCACATAAACACTCAAGTGTAATACAAATCCAAAATCCAATTGAAACCAATGACTCAAAGAGGTTACATATAGCATAGGAAGCTATTTAGTGCATCAAAGAGCCAAAATTTGAGTCTAAAAGTCATGACATCTTTACTTCAATTATTTTTCTTTTTCAACAACCAAAAATTCATATGCCGAGGTTTAAATCATGTTGGTACCAAGCAAGCCACAACTTGGTCAATGGGCACAAACCCCAACTCAAACCATTTATTCTTCCTAAATTAACGTAGCTATATCTAAACTACAAGAGTAATTCCCTTAAGAAAGTTTTCTATCTATCCATCATCGGGAAAAGTAGACAAAAGTTTACTAACAATTACCCGGTTCAAGAAGAAAATTGGCATCCTTGGAAAAAGAACCGTGGTACAAAGAAAACCAAGGATATCGCCACTAACATAAAACATACTATATATATATATTTATATATATATATATATATATAAATCTAGAAGCTAATAACCAAAATTAAGAAGCTAATAAACATAATAATATCATACATCGCATGAAAATACTATAACCACAAAATGAAAACAACCAAAGCGCCAATCTCCACAGTTATCCACATTTATGCAAGAACAACAGTTATACAAGAAGCCACCCCCAACTAAAGATGTTGCAATGTCCCCAATGCAACTAAACATGAATGAGTAAAATGGTAGAAAGTGCTCCCTGAATATTGTATCAGGTGCTCTCCTCGCTGTCTGACTTAGAGGGCATCCTCCTCTCCTTCTTCCTCGGACCAATGAACAGGAACATCATCATCATCTACCGGCCTGGTCGATGGCATTGGGTCTTGAGGCTTTAGGACTTTCCACAGCCCCTTTACACCCTTCCACATGCGGGTAAAGAATTTGTCTCTTTTCTTCTCTCTTTTCTTCATCTGGGTGTGTGTCTTTGCTAGAGTTCCATGAGAACTGCTCAACTCACCATACGCCTTGGCCAGATCAGTGTATGCCTTCTCTAGCGTCTTAAGGTGATCCCCCTGCTTCCTCTGATCATCAAGATATTTTTGAAATTCTTTCTTAAAAATATATGCGGGTCCCTCAAATATTTCTCCAGGTCCCTGTGGAAGGCCAGCTACTAGCTCGCCAATTACCCGCATCTCCTCACTAAGCACAACAAATGGTCCTCCTACAAAAGAGGATGGCTAACTACTCTGATCAACCTGAGAAGAAGATTCCAGCTTTCTCTTTCTGCTCTTTACTGCGCCACCCTCTCCTCTTTTCTTCAAAGGATTGATAGGCTTTCCCGGCTCTATCCAGTTGTCTCCCGGATCTTCTTCCATCCCAGCAAGTTGGCACAGCTCAGTGATAAGTGATGGGAATATCAATGATGTACCGTTCTGAATCCGATACTCCCTCAGCTCATTGATGAAGATTTCACCAACATTTAGCTGAATACCATCAAGGATGCAGGCTATCATTTGAGCTCTTGTAACCGGTACATTCCATATGTTCGACACAGGGGAGATACCACTGCATATGATGGCCAGCCATATCTTTGCTTCGGTAGTGAACTCTTTGGATGTGATCCCTCTCTTCTCAGCTGCCCATGAAACATCCGCACCAGGGCATAGTTTGGACACCAACCACTCCCCTAAGGCACAGTCTTTTGAAAGGAATGGGGCCATATCATGGTTTGCCAGGTGATACACTTGATTCACAGCTTCATCTCTAAAGTGCACCATTTTGCTGCGAATTCTCATCTTTGACTTCTTTAACCTGATAGCTGGGAGATTGGCGTAAAACTCCCTCACCCATTGCTCAATTGGATCGGCAAGGTTGAGGGGAAAAACAGTTGCATCCCATGTTTATAAGCCTTTGATAGAACTCGGGAAGACGTTCCGGGACGTTGTCCAATGATATACCACTTTCCGGGAGCAACTTCTTCGAAATCAGTTCAGCATAGTACCGTTCTTGGCACTCCAATGACAAGAACCGGTGTTGGTCATAGTTCTCCTTTTCAGCTTCCAAGGGGTTGTCACTTGCGGATCCTTCAGAGTTAGAGCTCATTTTCCAACTCAACTTCCCAACCACAAGCTTGAAATCTTCAAAACCCAAGTGTGTGTGCAAACCCTAGCTTCCAAAACTTGTTCTTTCTAGTGTTGAGAGACTGAAAATAAGCCAAAGATATGCCAAAGATATTTTCAGATGAGCTAAGTCAGGTATTAAATGGTTTGGGGCCAAAAAATGTGAAATTCCAGAATTGCCCAGGTCTGCTGCTCGATTTTTGCATTTACGAACATAAGTTCACAATTGCGAACTATGCCTATACTGCTCCACTTCGCATTTGCGATAGATGCTTCGCATTTGCGAAGGTTGGCTGCTTGGGTCTTCTTCGTATTTGCGAAGGCTGCCTAAATGGTCTTCCTTCGCATTTCCCATGCTTTACTCGCAATTCCCAGCACTGATTTCTTCGCAATTCCTAGGATAATGCCGCATTTGCGACAACTGAAGCCCTTTTCCAGATTTTCTTCTTTTTAGCTTCTTTTTTGACTCGTTTCACTTGGTTTCCTCAAGATCACCTCTAAATCACATAGAACCTGTAATATAGAAGTAAATGGCATTAAACACGAGATTTTATCACTCAAACATAGCTAAAATATAGGTTTAAAGACAAGATAAGTTGGTAAAATACCAACTTATCAACGCGCCCGCATAATTTAGGCGCGGACCGTGTAATAGTGGTCGCGTCTGCGGTAGTCCTTACGCGGCCGCTCTTTTCTGCCGCTGTCAGTGCTCCAGTCCCAGCCTTGGATTTGTGCAAGTTTGACTCCTTCATGAGTTGATTATGGCTTCTTTGCCTCATTTTGACCAAACCCTGCAAGCAAGCACATTAAGTAAGTTTTCGGGAATATCTTTATGCATTTTCGATCCAAAACTTAAGCAAAAGAGAGCAAATAATAGGCTAAAATCCTTAGTTATCAACAACCTAGCCGTTTTGAGACAATTCAGGGAACAAAAGGGGTGGATGTGGTTTACCCAGAGTGTAGTGGATGCAAAAAAATACCTTGTCCACTAATTCTACGCCAATGTGGCTCATATCAAAAAGGGGACGAAAGTGACCAAGATACGTAATCTCAAGGTGAGGTTTGATCAGGATACACTCAACACATGCTTGGGCTTCGAGGATGTTGAGCCGACGGAGTATTTGGAGAAATATGCACTGAAGGAGGCAGTCCATCCTTGGCTAGCTGAGATTCTGGCACCACCAAGACCACCAACACCGTGGATTAATGATGGGGTTCCTATCCACCGGAATACTTTGAGCTTTGAGGCAAAAGGGTGGCAGACATTTGTGTGCAGCAGGTTGGATCAGTGCTAGAATGAGACTCGCCTTTCGATTCCTCAGGCAGTTTTGGTAGCTTCTATTATGGTCGGGTACCCGATCAATGTGGGTTTCGTGATGTTGGCCAACATCTTAGTGATCGCTCGGAAAGATGACTCGCCCTACCCGTGTCCTAATATTATTACAGAATATCTCACTGATGCGAAGGTAGAGCCGAATGATTATGATACAAAGGTGAAGCCGAATAAGCCTTTTTCTTGGTACTCACTAATGGATGCGGGCAACCCGAAGAAGAAAGTTAAGCCTCCTACCACCGCAGACCAGTTTGATGAGCCAGTCGTGGTAGTTTCTGAGACAGTTGATGTTCCATCCATTTCGGCTGAGCCTTCTTCCAGCTACTGCTATGCCTCCGCCATCATCCACAGCCCCTACTACAGCTCATGCCACTGCCCTACCATAGCTCTGAGGCCAGTGCCCATGCCTACTCACCCACTATATGCACTATGAGTCTCCCAGACATTAGCGAGTATCATCAACTAGATGCAGATAGCTACTGTGAAGCTGTCTGACTCGTCCAGTACTGTTGGAGCGCAGTCCACCTCACAAGTATCACAGGTTCTTTCTGACATTGAGGGGACATTGGAAAAGATTTTGGAGAACTAGAAGACAATTATGAGCACCTAGGTATAGCACGGGTTGGTGATTGAAGAGCTGGGAAAGGAAGTAAAGAAGATGAGGAAGTCCCAGACCAGCAAGAAGTTAGTGGATAAGCTCCGGAAAGAGGTGAACAGAATTGCTACAACTGGAGACCTTCTCTTTGACATGCTGCTTGACCCACACTAGTCTGCCCCAGATCCTTCAGCCCCATATGCACCGGTAGCTCCAGCTGGCTTGTCTGAAGAGCCAGACTTCCTGCTGACACTGTTGAGTACGTCAGATATTTGCCAACCCAACCACACCTCGAGTTGAAGATGCTGAGATTCAGTCGGCTGATCCTGCGGGCGATGACATTGTTGGGGACACAGAGATGTCAAAGGAGCCATAAGGAGTTTTCTTCACCTTTCCCTCTTTTACTCTTATTTTGCTAAGCATTAGTGACAATGCTTACTTTTATTCAGGGGGTGTGGAGTTTATTTGACACATTTGGTACACTTGGATACATTTGGCCTGTAATAATTTGATGATACTTTTCTTTTTCTTATTTGTATTTAACTATCTTCTCTTTCTTACTATGTATATTCATTCTATCTTTAGTAGTTTTGCTCATTAGCTTCTTTATCTTTGTTTTTGCTTATTAGCTTCTTTTTATATTTTAGTAGCGTACTAGTTCTTGTTTTGTTTAGTAGCTTCTTTTATGTTTTAGTAGATAATAAGCCTTTGATTTTCTTAATGCCACAGTTCTTTCCAAAGGTAGTTGTTGTGTGAACCGGGTGACTCGTCCCAACGATGGATGGCGTGACAACCTTCTTAAAGGAATGAGTCTGTTTTTATGTTTAGGTAATAATAGTAGTAGTAATGAATAAAAAGACCTAATTAAGTCATGCTCTAAGAGTCAACCATGCTTCAATTGGCACCAACACACTTAACTACGTGCTTATGTTTAGAGACAAGGTTTTTGCAAGAAATAGCTCTAGCTAGTGACTTTGTAACTCTTGTGTTGACTTTGGCAATCATCAAGTGGTTTAATTGGACCATAGTGATCTTTAAACTTGAATGTGGTCATTTTTGGCCCTCGACTCTATCCTCTTTTACAATCTAGTTGTGTGAGGGGTGAGATGAATTGTTTCTAGTCCAAGTATCTCCGCGAAGGGTCTAGAACTTGCCCCGAATGTATTTCAAGGCGAAATCCTAAGTTTTGCTTGGTTTGAGAAGTGATGGTAGGCTCTCCTTAGCCCGTTTGAATTTCTATTGTCAACCAATGTCATTATCCCTAGTCAACCCCTTTGAGCCTCTAGCCTTTCTTATTTGATAACCATGTTACAAGCCTTTACCTGTTTTGTCGTGACCCTCTCTTGGCACCCGAGCTTTCCTTAACACTCTTGTGAAATAAATGGCTTAAAACATAAGTTTGGGGGAGAGATGAGGAAGTTGAAAAAGGTATCAAGGCACAAAAGAGAAAAGAAATGATCTCTATGGGAAGAGAAGGCAAGAAACGAAAAGAACAAAAAGAAAAATGCAAAAAGTGAATAAGTGGAAAGGTTGAATGGATTCAAAAAGAGGTAATGATCCCAAGCATTGAGAAATCAAAAAGGAAGAAAAAGAATGAAATGAACAACAAAGAGTAATGTTAAGTCTCTCTAGTCCCCAATGAAAAGAAAGTGCCTCTAAGAATTGGCAAGTGTGAGCCGAGAAATGAAAGATGAAGTGCTTAAGGAAAGGTGTAACCACTTACCCATATGGTATCCTTCCCTAACCCAAAATTCTTCATTACATCCCGAAAGAAGTCCTACTTGATTTCAAACCGAGTGAGCTTACATTAGTGGCAATCTACATGAGGGGAAAGCCTATAGTACTTGAAGTCGTACTTGTGACATTCTCTTGTGAGAGATAAGTGAACCTTTCATGAATCTTCAGATTGAGTGCTAACTTCTTAAAGTGGGCTTGGCGGGAAAGTAGAGGAGGAAGAGTTTGGAGTCCACCATGGCCTACATGATAGAGCAAGAGTCCTTGATGAGTAAAGTCAATTCTTGAAGCTCAAATGTCATATTAGAACTATATGTGCATGAATGTTTAACTTGTCGCCTTGTTGATAATGCATGAGTAATGTGAGTAATTATTGGTCCCAACTGATGTGTGAATGGCTCACCTTTGACTCGCTGGAATGATCCTTAACTTTAGGAGGTGGGAACTTATTTATTTGCTTGAGGACAATCAAAGACTTAAGTTTGGGGAAGTTGATAAGTGGAGATTTTGACTGCTTATTAACACCTTTTTGCTTCTATTTTAGTCTGAAAGTACTGAATTGTGTTCCCGAAACTAATAAAATTGTGCAAATTGCAGGAATGCTGGAAGTTTGGTCTCCCATGAGGAAATTCGACTAAAAAAAGAATGTTTCGAAGCACAAGGCAATAAAGGGTGTAGAAGCAAAGATGTGCGATCGGCTGAAGGATTTCTACGGCCGCAAAAGAAATTGCAGACCACAGAATTCCATCTGTGGCCGCAACCCAAGCTACAGAATCCAACAAGCTTTTGACAAATGTGCGGTCCGCACATGAATTGTGCAGCCGCAAAACATGGTCTGCATTAACAAGTAATTCCAAGTTCAGAAAGTATGCAGAAGACCAAGTCCTAACGCCTTGTTGAACTTGGACTGCACAAGAATTGTGCGGCCGCAGAAGTTGCCTCGCAGCCGCAGTCCAAAAATGTGCGGATGCAGAATCTTTCTTCCTGCCAACTGAAGACATCTACGGATCGCACATGGAATAGTGTGGCGCAGAACCTCCCGAGGGGCATTTTTGTCAGTGATTTTTGGCGAGTATAAATAGATGAGTTTCACAAATTTAGGTCAAAGTTTGAACATTAAAAGTTGTTGTAGCCCTTTCTTTTTACTACTTTAGGAAGTTTTACATTATTTTAGTGTTTAAACATTGGATTTCATCATTTTAATCTTTCATTATGAGTTTAATTATATTTTCTTCTTTATTTTTTCAAATTCCCATTATGAGTAGCTAGATTTTTATTAGAGTTGTGAGCCAACCCTAGTGTGTAAACCTTATGTGTATTTAATTAAATGCTTGTTTATGATTGGGTGTTGATTATTTAGCTTAGTTCATTCTTCAATTTTAGAATTAATGGTTGCAAACATTGATTCATACCTTTTTGCCTTAGTCTCTACTTGAGAAAGAGGGACCTAGTCTAGGTTAACTTGGCTAACAAATAATTGGGTTAATTGAGAGATTGATTAGCCTAATTAAAGGGTTCAAACTAGAGATAGTAAGAACCCGACTTGAGCTCATATCAACTATTTTGTTTGATACCCATTTGGACTTGAGAAAGCCAAATTGGGAAAAATCACTCTCTGACCGAGAGGTATTGAGTGGGTAATGTAGATTTGAGAGCTATAATACACCCCAATCAACAAAACAAGCATTAACGTCTTTATCCCATTAGGCAAACACCTAGGTTATGGTCACATCCCTAGGCTTTTAAACTATTTGGAATAACACCAAAAACATTCATTTCTAGTCTATTTCCTTAGCTTGAAATCATTAAAGTAATAGTAGAAGTAGAAATAAAAACTCTGTTGTGGAAGTGCAATCTTAGGTAGTCCATTCGCTTGCTTCAAACATATACTCCTAACACCCCTCATAACTCTCTGTGGATTCGACCTTGACTCATAGTTGGGTAATTTATATTGCATACGACCATATCATATCTCTTATCGAGGTGTATTGTGGACGTCATCAAACAACACTCATTAAGAAGACACTGATTGACCATGAGAAGGAGATCCCAGTTCAGACCTCACCAGTCGGACCCGCTCAGGTCCCGGAGGGATTCATTGCTACTCCTGTACTTCAGGACGCTCTAGTCCGTTTGGTGGGCCTTATGGAGAGTATGGCCCAGGCCAGAGTATTTTCTATGGCAACAGCTGTCTCTCAGGCTGAGGGAGAAGCACAGACTCCCGCCACTCACACTCCGGAGCAGATGGCTCCCCTGTACTAGACTCTGGCGGCTCCAGCAGTTGGGGTGGTTCAGCTTGTTATTGCTACATAGACCGGGAAGAAACCCACGATGTCTTCTAAGGGATTGATGAGGTTGGATAAGTTCACAAAGCTCTTTCCTATTCATTTTGGTGGTACACCTTCTGAAGACCCGTATGATTATTTAGACCGTTGCGACAAGGTGTTGTGCAACATGGGTATTGTGGAGTCTAATGGAGTTGACTTTGCAGTGTTTTAGATGATCGATTCTGCCAAGAGGTGGTGGCAGGATTATGAGCAAAGCAGACCAGCAGGTTCACCGCCACTCACTTGGGATCGTTTTCGCAGCTATTTCTGGAGAAGTTCATTCCTTCTACTCTAAGGGAGGAGTACCGTAGGTAGTTCGAGCGTCTTCAGCAGGTTAGCATGACTGTTACCCAGTACGAGACTAGATTTGTGGACCTAGCCCGCCATACAACTATCTTGATTCCTATTGATAGAGAGAGGGTGAGGAGATTCATCGAGGGTCTTACCTTTGGTATCAGGCTACAGATAGCCAAAGAGACTGGGGATGATATTTCTTTACAGAGGGTCGTAGAGATTGCTAGATGGATTGAGATGATTCGTGGTCAGTGTAGAGAGGCGTTATCTGAGAAGAGGCCTCGTCATTTTGGTGGTTTCAATGGTTCCTCATCTGGAGGCAGAGGTTTATTTAGTAGAGTCCATCCTCACAGGCTGATTCAGTCAGCTCTTCAGGTAGCCCACGATGCTTATTGTAGTCGTGGTTCTCATGGGTCTCGTCCTGAGCAGCCAACATTCAGTACACCTTCATCTCCTATCAGTGCACCACCGTTATAGAGTTACTACAGTGGTTATCCGGGCTATCAGGGTCAGTCTCAGCTTCAGCAGCCACAACAGCCAAGAGAGTGCTTTGAGTGTGCAGGTACGGGTCACATCAGGAGGTACTGTCCTAGATTGATGAGCAGCATACCACCACAGGTTTCTCGTGCCATAGTTCTGGCACCGGTTGCTCCATTACCCGCTCAGCCAACTAGTGGCGGGGGTCAGGCAGCTAGAGGTAGAGATCAGGCTATTAGAGGTGGAGGCCAACCAGCAAGAGGCCGTTCGAGAGGTGGAGGTCAGAGTGGTGGAGCCAGCCTAATTTTATGCATTCCCAACTAGACCTGAGGCAAAGTCATAGGATGCCATCATCACAGGTATTTTTCCTGTTTCCATAGAGATGCCTCAGTTTTATTTGATCCGGGCTCTAATTATTCATACGTGTCATCCTATTTTTCTTCATATCTAGTTATGCCTCGTGATTCTTTGAGTGCTCCTGTCTATGCGTCCACGCCTATTGGAGATTCTATTATAGTAGATCGTGTTTATTGCTTGTGTGTGGTTTCTATCGGGAGCTTTGAGACTAGGGTAGATCTTCTACTTCTTGATGTGGTAGACTTTGATGTTATCTTGGGCATGGATTGGATGTCACCATATCATTCTATTTTGGATTGTCACGCCAAGACTGTGACATTAGCCATGCCAGGGTTGCCTCGATTAGAGTGGATAGGGATACTGGTCATTCTACTAGCAGGGTTATTTCTTACATGAAGGCTCGGTATTTGGTCAAGAAGGGGTGTTTAGCATATTTGGCCTATATCCGTGAACCTAGGGCAAAGGTTCCTCCTATGGATTCAATACCAGTTGTGAGCGAGTTTCCAAAGGTTTTTTCTACAGATTTGTCGGGGATGCCACCCGACAAAGATATCAACTTCTGTATTGACTTGGCTCCGGGCACTCAGCCCATCTCTATTCCACCATACCGGATGACCCCAGCTGAGTTGAAGGAACTAAAGGAGCAGTTACAGTATTTGCTTGATAAGGGATTCATTAGACCTAGTGTCTCGCCTTGGGGAGTGTTATTCGTGAAGAAGAAGAATGGTTCGATGAGGATGTGTATAGATAATCGGAAGTTGAACAAGGTCACTATCAAGAACAAGTATCTGTTGTCGAGGATTGATGGCTTATTTGATCAGCTTTAGGGTGCCAAAGTGTTTTCAAAGATTGATTTGAGATCTGGCTACCATCAGTTGAGGATTAGGGAATCGGATGTCCCTAAGACAAATTTTTGGACTCGGTATGGTCAATATGAATTCTTAGTGATGTCATTTGCCTTGACTAATGCCACAGCAACAATTATGGATTTGATGAACCGAGTGTTCAAGCCCTATTTGGATACTTTTGTGATTATCTTCATTGATGATATTTTGGTTTACCCCCGCAACCGAGAGGAGCATGAATAGCATCTTCGGGTCGTACTTCAGACCTTGAAGGATAGCTAGGTATATGCCAAGTTTTGAAAGTGTGAGTTCTGGCTGGACTTGATTGCCTTTATGGACCATGTTGTATCTTTCGAGGGCATTAAAGTGGATCCAAAGAAGATTGAGGCAGTTTAGAACTGGCCTAGACCTACTTCATTGTCACGACCCGGATTTTCCCACCATCGGAGTCGTGATGGCGCCTACTCGTGGTAGCTAGGCAAGCCAACTTATTTACCTTCCCATCACTAAGCAATTATTTTTAACAGTTTATAGCATCAATGTAGAACATGAAATTTAATAATAATAATAGCGGAAGTCTAATTCATAAGTCTGAATCAAAACGCGGAATAGTCAACAATAGCCTCTACCCAAGATTTGGTGTCACATTACTCACGAACCACTAAGAATAAACTAAATACAAAGGTCTGAAAGAAATATATAACAACTGTCTGTCTCGAAAACAATGAGGCAACAGTCACAAGGAAAATATAAAGAAGAGACGCCGGGCCTGCGGACGCCTGCAAGGCTACCTCAGTCTTATGAATAGGAAAGTCTGCTCCCGAACTACTGCTGCTGCAGCTCCTCAAAACCTGGACCTGTGCAAAAATGCACAGAAGTGTAGCATCAGCACAACCGACTCCATGTGCTGGTAAGTGTCTAGCCTAACCCCGGCGAAGTAGTGACGAGGCTAGACTGGACATCACATAAACCTGTGCAGTTATAAATATATAGCGGGAATCGAATATCAAGTAATTAACAACAAGGGGAGGGAGACATGCTAAGGGGAGATACAATATTAACAGCAATCCAGAGTAACAACTAAAACAGCTTAGGTTCACAATGAACAGAGAATCAATACTCAAATACAAACACATAGCCTCAATAACTGTTGCGGCGTGCAACCCGCTCCATAATTACTATTGTTGCGGCGTGCAACCCGCTCCACAAATACCACTATTGCGGCGTGCAACCCGACCCATATCATTTATCATGTATCATTGTTGCGGCGCGCAACCCGATCCTCAATATCATTTATCATGTATCATTGTTGCGGCGCGCAACCCGATCCTCAATATCATTTATCAGTCCGACTCCCCAAACAACAGTCACAATTAAGGGGCATAAAAATAAGTAAATATTTGACAATCATCCCGGCAAGGGAATAACCAACAACGCTTTCTCTTTCTTACTTTTCTTATCTTATAATTCACTCTACTATTTTGAGCCAACGCTCCGAAGAATCAAGTCGTTTCGTATGATTTCAATATTCGTATCACAATTCGAGCCTATGCTCCCAGGAAAATCAAATGATCATATTACCGTTCACATGCTATTCACAACATAGGAAAATCCTCCAATAAACACGGAGTTCACAACCAAGTCATGATAATCACGTTATAAGGACTCACGGTCATGCTAGACACCAATGTATAGATACTCGTCACCATGCCTATACATCGTACTCGATCACATAGAAATTAGCAACAAGACTCAACTCCTATTCCCTCAAGCAAGGGTTAAACCAAACACTTACCTCAAAGCCTTGAAATCCACTTAATCCTCAACTATTGCTTTACCTCGCGGTTCCACCTCCAATTCGCTCGAATCTAATCACAAACTGCTCAATTACTTTAATAAACATTATATGAATCAATTTGGATGCATAAAAAATGAGTTTCCCAAGTTTTTCCCAAAAATTCCAAAATCGCCCCCGGGCCCACGTGGTCAAAACTCGAGGTTCGAACCAAAATCCTGTTACCGATTCCCCCACGAGTTCAAATATATAATTTGTTTTGAAATCGGACCTTAAATCGAGGTCCAACTCCCCAATTTATGGAAAACCTAGGTTCCACCCAAAAACCCCAATTTTACCCATGAAAATCCTTGATTTCAAGTGGAAAACATGTTTAATGATGTTAAAAGTTGAAAGAATTGAGTAAAAATCAACTTACAAATGATTTGGGATGAAGTTTGCTCTTGAAAAATCGCCTATGGTGTTTGGGTTTTGAAAGAATGGTGAAAAGTGATGAAAATTCGACTAAGTATAAAATTTGCTGGGCCTCGGATATGGGAATTGCGAACCATGGTTCGCAATTGCGAACAAAACAGGGCTGGGAATTGCGACATTCTTAGTTCGCATTTGCGAACCCATGTCTGGTGGCCAGGTTTCGCTTTTGCGAACATTCGATCGCATTTGCGACCAGGGCCACCTCGCATTTGCAAGCCAATGGATCGCATTTGCGATCCCAAGCCTTTTCCCCAGACTTCGCATTTGCGAAGTGTTGATCGCATTTGCGACAGTGCCCCATTTTCCCAGACTTCGCAATTGCGAAGCAATGCTCGCATTTGCGAGCTCGCAATTGCGAGTCTTCCCTTCGCATTTGCGATGAGAAATGCAATCTGATGCCTATCCAAAACTCACCCGAACCCTCGGGGATCCAAACCAAATATGCATACAACCTCAAAAACATCCTACGAACTTGCTCGTGCGATCAAATCGCCAAAATAACATCAAAATCATTGAATCAAGCCTCAAAACACATGATTTTTTTTCTTCTAAACTTCATAAACATTCATACTTGGAACTTATAGTGCGAAACACGTCAAACGACGTCCAATTTCGACCAAACTTTACAGAAAGCGCTTAACACATATTTAAGACTTGTACCGGCGTCGGAACCAAAATACGAGCCCGATACCATAGTCTTTTAATCAATTTTCATTTCCATTTTCCTTAATAATTTCAGAAAAACAAATTCACGGAAAAATTCATATCTAGGGCTCTAGGCCTCGAAATTCGATTCCGGGCACATGCCCGAGTCCCATATTTTTCTACGGACCTTCCGGGACCGACCAATCTCCGGTCCGGGTCCATTTACTAAAAATATTGACCAAAATCAACTATAATCATATTAATATCAAAATTCTTCAAATTTTTCACGGACTTCACATATTTCAACATCACAGCTTTCCGGCTACGCGCCCGGACTGTGCACGCAAATCGAGGCAAGTAAAAAATAAGGTTTTTAAGGCCTCGAAAGCACGGAATGGATGAGGAAATAGGTGATGACCCTTTGGGTCATCACATCCTCCACCTCGAAAACAATTGTTCGTCCTCGAACGGACAAAAGAAAGAAGTACCTGAGTCGGGGAACAGATGTGGATAACGGCTCCGCATATCAGACTCGGACTCCCAGGTCGAGGCCTCAGGGGGCTGACCTCTCCACTGAACACGAACAGAGGGAAAACTCCTAGATCTCAACTGACGGACCTGCCGGTCTAGAATGGCTACCGGCTCCTCCTCATAAGATAAATCTTTGTCCAACTGGACAATGCTGAAGTCTAATACATGGGTAGGATCGCCGTGATACCTCCGAAGCATAGACACATGAAAAACTGGGTGCACGGCTGATAAGCTAGGTGGCAATGCAAGTCTATAAGCCACCTCTCCCACTCGATCAAGAATCTCAAACGGACCAATGTACCTAGGGCTAAGCTTGCCCTTCTTTTCGAACCTCATCACGCCCTTCATAGGCGACACCCGAAGCAATACCCGCTCAACAACCATGAAAGCTACATCTCGAACCTTACGATCTGCATAGCTCTTTTGCCTAGACTGAGCTGAACGAAGTCTGTCCTGAATGACCTTGACCTTCTCCAAGGCCTCCTGAACTAAATCTGTACCTATCAACCGAGCCTCTCCCGGCTCGAACCATCCAATCGGAGACCGACACCG
The DNA here is from genome assembly GCF_001879085.1 of Nicotiana attenuata. Classification (NCBI taxonomy): domain Eukaryota; kingdom Viridiplantae; phylum Streptophyta; class Magnoliopsida; order Solanales; family Solanaceae; genus Nicotiana; species Nicotiana attenuata. The sequence goes on from NC_031990.1 coordinate 15,814,227, forward strand.
CCTACCATATAAGGCCTCATAAGGAGCCATATGGATGCTCGACTGGTAGCTGTTATTGTAGGCAAACTCTGCTAAAGGCAAAAACTGATCCCATGAACCTCCAAAGTCAATAACACAAGCCCGGAGCATATCCTCCAAAATCTGAATAGTCCGCTCGGACTGACTGTCCGTCTGAGGATGGAACGTTGTGCTCAACTGAACCTGGGTACCTAACTCCTGCTGAACCGCTCTCCAGAAGCGCGAGGTAAACTACGTACCCCGATCCGAAATGATAGATACCGGCACTCCATGAAGGCGAACAATCTCCCGGATATAAATCTCAGCTAACCTCTCGGATGAATAGGAGACTGCCACTGGAATGAAATGCGCTGACTTGGTCAGCCTATCAATAATGACCCAAATAGCATCAAACTTCTTCCGAGTCAGCGGAAGTCCAGTAATGAAATCCATGGTAATCCTCTCCCACTTCCACTCGGGGAGCTCAATCCTCTGAAACAAACCACCGGGTCTCTGATGCTCATACTTGACCTGTTGACAGTTCAGACACCGGGCCACATACGCAACAATATCCTTCTTCATCCTACGCCACCAATAATGCTGCCGCAAGTCCTGATACATCTTTGCGGCGCCCGGGTGAATAGAATACGAGAACTATGGGCCTCCGCTAAGATCAACTCTCGAATCCCATCAACATTAGGCACACAAACTCGCCCCTGCAATCTCAAAACACCATCATCATCTAAGGTCACCTTCGTGGCACCTCCACGCTGTACCGAGTCTCTCAGGACACACAAATGGGGATCAACAAATTGCCGATCACGGATACGCTCCAATAGAGAAGAACGAGCGACTGTGCCAGCCAACACTCTGCTAGGCTCAGAAATATCTAATCTCACAAATCGGTTGGCCAAAGCCTGAACATCTAAAGCAAGCGGTCTCTGGCTGACCGGGATATAAGCAAGACTACCCATGCTGGCGGACTTTCTACTCAATGCATCGGCCACCACATTGGCCTTACCCGGGTGATATAAGATAGTGACATCATAATCCTTCAACAACTCCAACCACCTCCTCTGCCTCAAATTCAAATCCTTTTGCTTAAATAAGTACTGTAGACTCTTATGATCAGTGAACACCTCGCACGTCACGCCATACAAATAGTGCCTCCAAATCTTCAAGGCGTGGACAATGGCTGCCAACTCCAGATCAAGCACTGGATAGTTCTTCTCATGAATTTTCAACTGCCTCGAAGCATAGCAATGACCTTGCCATCCTGCATCAACACTGCTCCAAGCCCAACACAGGAAGCATCACAATAAACAGTATAGGGCCCTGAACCTATGGGCAGAACCAACATCGGTGCCGTAGTCAGAGCTGTCTTGAGCTTCTGAAAGCTCGCCTCACACTCATCCGACCATCTGAACTGGGCACCCTTCTGGGTCAATCTGGTCATCGGGGCTGCAATAGATGAAAATCCCTCCACGAACCGTCTGTAGTAGCCTGCCAACCCCAAGAAACTCCGGATCTCTGTAGCTGATGCTGGTCTAGGCCAATTCTTGACTGCCTCTATCTTCTTTGGGTCCACCTGAATACCCTCAGCTGATACAACGTGACCCAGGAATGCAACTGAACTCAGCCAGAACTCACACTTGGAGAACTTGGCATATAACTGACTATCCCTCAAAGTCTGAAGAACCACTCTAAGGTGCTGCTCGTGCTCCTCCTGGCTGCGGGAGTACACCAAAATATCATCAATAAAGACTATCACGAACATGTCCAAATATGGCCTGAACACTCAGTTCATCAACTCCATAAATGCTGCTGGGGCATTGGTCAATCCAAATGACATAACCAGGAACTCGTAATGCCCATACCGAGTGCGGAAGGCTATCTTAATTTATAAGTCTGAATCAAAACGCGGAATAGTCAACAATAGCCTCTACCCAAGATTTGGTGTCACATTACTCACGAACCACTAAGAATAAACTAAATACAAAGGTCTGAAAGAAATATAACAGTTGTCTGTCTCGAAAACAATGAGGCAACAGTCAAAAGGAAGCATAAAGAAGAGACGCCGGGCCTGCGGACGCCTGCAAGGCAACCTCAGTCTCGTGAATAGGAAAGTCTGCTCCCGAACTACTGTTGCTGCTGCTCCTCAAAACCTGGACCTGTGCAAAAATGCACAGAAGTGTAGTATCAGCACAACCGACCCCATGTGCTGGTAAGTGTCTAGCCTAACCCCGGCGAAGTAGTGACGAGGCTAGACTGGACATCACATAAACCTGTGCAGTTATAACTATACAGCGGGAATCGAATACCAAGTAATTAACAACATGGGAGGGGAGACATGCTAAGAGGAGATACAATATTAACAGCAATCCAGAGTAACAACTAAAACAACTTAGGTTCACAATGAACAAAGAATCAATACTCCAGTACAAACACATAGCCTCAATAACTGTTGCGGCGTGCAACCCGCTCCATAATTACTATTGTTGCGGCGTGCAACCCGATCCACAAATACCACTGTTGCGGCGTGCAACCCGACCCATATCATAATCATGTATAATTGTTGCGGCGCGCAACCCGATCCTCACCTTTTATTGTTGCGGCCTGCAACCCGATCCTCAATATCATTGTTGCGGCGCGCAACCCGATCCCCAGTATCATTTAACAGTCCGATTTCCCAAACAACAGTCACAATTAAGGGGCATAAAAATAAGTAAATATTTGACAAACATCCTGGCAAGGGAATAACCAACAACGCTTTCTCTTTCTTACTTTTCTTATCTTAGAGTTCACTCCACTATTTTGAGTCAACGCTCCAAACAAACAAGTCATTTCGTATAACTTCAATATTCGTATCACAATTCGAGCCTATGCTCCCAGGAATCAAATGATCATATTACCGTTCACATGTTATTCACAACATATAGAAATCCTCCAATAAACACGGAGTTCACAACCAAGTCATGATAATCACGTTATAAGGACTCACGGCCATGCTAAACACCAATGTATAGATACTCGTCACCATGCCTATACATCGTACTCGATCACATAGCAATTAGCAACAAGACTCAACTCCTATTCCCTCAAGCTAGGGTTAAACCAAACACTTACCTCAAAGCCTTGAAATCCACTTAATCCTCAACTATTGCTTTACCTCGCGGTTCCACCTCCAATTCGCTCGAATCTAATCACACATTGCTCAATTACTTTAATAAACATTATATGAATCAATTTGGATGCATAAAAAATGAGTTTCCCAAGTTTTTCCCAAAAATTCCAAAATCGCCCCCGGGCCCACGTGGTCAAAACTCGAGGTTCGAACCAAAATCTGGTTACCCATTCCCCCGCGAGTTCAAATATATAATTTGTTTTAAAATCGGGCCTCAAATCGAGGTCCAACTCCCCAATTTATAGAAAACCTAGGTTCTACCCAAAAATCCCAATTTCACCCATGAAAATCTTTGATTTCAAGTGGAAAACATGTTTAATGATGTTAAAGATTGAAAGAATTGAGTAAAAATCAACTTACAAATGATTTGGGATGAAGTTTGCTCTTGAAAAATCGCCTATGGTGTTTGGGTTTTGAAAGAATGGTGAAAAGTGATGAAAATTCGACTAAGTATAAAATTTGCTGGGCCTCGGATATGGGAATTGCGAACCATGGTTCGCAATTGCAAACAAAACAGGGCTGGGAATTGCGACATTCTTAGTTCGCATTTGCGAACCCATGTCTGGTGGCCAGGCTTCGCTTTTGCGATCATTCGATCGCATATGCGACCAGGGCCACCATGCATTTGCGAGCCAATGGATCGCATTTGCGATCCCAAGCCTTTTCCCCAGACTTCGCATTTGCGAAGTGTTGATCGCATTTGCGACAGTGCCCCATTTTCCCAGACTTCGCAATTGCGAAGCAATGCTCGCATTTGCGAGTCTTCCCTTCGCATTTACGAAAATTGCAGAAGCCAGCATACCAGATTTTTAAAACATGAGAAATACAATCCGATGCCTATCCAAAACTCACCCGAGCCCTCGGGGCTCCAAACCAAACATGCATACAACCTCAAAAACATCCTACGGACTTGCTCGTGTGATCAAATCGCCAAAATAACATCAAAATCATTGAATCAAGCCTCAAAACACATGATTTTTTTCTTCTAAACTTCATAAACTTTCAAACTTGGAACTTATAGTCCGAAACACGTCAAACGACGTCCGATTTTGACCGAACTTTACAGAAAGCGCTTAACACATATTTAAGACTTGTACCGGCATCGGAACCAAAATACGAGCCCGATACCATAGTCTTTTAATCAATTTTCATTTCCATTTTCCTTAATAATTTCAGAAAAACAATTTCACGAAAAAATTCATATCTCGGGCTCTAGGCCTCGGAATTTGATTCCGGGCACATGCCCGAGTCCCATATTTTTCTACGGACCTTCCGGGACCGTCCAATCTCGGGTCCGGGTCCGTTTACCAAAATGTTGACCAAAATCAACTATAATCATATTAATATCAAAATTCTTCAATTTTTTTACGAAATTCACATATTTCAACATGACAACTTTCCGGCTACGCGCCGGACTGCGCACGCAAATCGAGGCAAGTAAAAAAATGAGGTTTTTAAGGCCTCAAAAGCACGGAATGGATGAGGAAATAGGTGATGACCCTTTGGGTCGTCACATTCATCTATAGAGATTCGGAGCTTCTCGGGTTTGGTGGGTTATTATCGCCAGATTGTGGAGGGGTTTTCATCTATCACAGCCCCATTGACCAAGTTGACCCAGAATGGTGCTCTTTTCAGATTGTCCGATGAGTGTGAGTTGAGCTTTCATAAGCTTAAGACTGCTTTGACTACAGCCCCAGTGTTGGTGTTGCCTACATGTTCGAGCTCTTACACTGTATGTTGTGATGCATCACGTATTGGTCTTGGCACAGTATTGATGTAGGATGGTAGGGTGATTGCCTATACATCTCGGCAGTTGAAGGTTCACGAGAAGAATTACCATGTTCATGACTTAGAGTTGGCATACATTGTTCGCGCGTTGAAGATTCGGAGGAACTATCTGTACGGGGTTCATTGTGAGGTTTATAACGACCATCGAAGTCCCCAACACTTGTTCAAGTAGAAAGACCTTAATTTGCGGCAATGGAGAGGGCTAGAGTTATTGAAAGACTATGATATCACCATATTGTATCATTCGGGGAAGGCCAATATAGTTGCCGATGCATTGAGTAGGAAGGCGTAGAGTATGGGTTTTTGGGCATATTTACCGGTAGCGGAGAGACCACTAGCCGTGGAGGTTCAGGCTCTAGCCAATCGGTTTATGAGATTGGATGTTTCGGAGCCTAGTAGGGTTCTTGCTTGTTTTGTGGCATAGTCTTCATTGTTGGAGCATATCAAGGCTCGCTACTTTGATGATCCTCACTTGTTGGTGTTGAAGGATATGGTGCAACGGGGTGGTGCCAAGGATGTTGTGATTGGGGATGATGGTGTTATGCGACTTCAAGGCCGGATTTGTGTTCCAAATGCTGATGGGTTGAGAGATTTGATCCTTGAGAAGGCACACAATTTACGTTGTTCTATTGACCCAAGTGTCACGAAGATGTACCGAGACTTGAAACAACACTAATGGTGGCGGAGAATGAAGAAAGATATCATTGCTTATGTATCCCGGTGTTTGAATTCTCAATAAGTGATGTATGAACATCAAAAAGCGAGTGGATTAACTCGGATATTGGTGATACCATAGTGGAAGTGGGAGCACATCACCATGAATTTTGTGGTAGGCTTGCCACGGACCTTGAAGAAAAATGACGCAGTCTGGGTTAGTGTGGACCGGTTGACTAAGTCCGCACTTCATTCCGATAGTGACTTCTTATTCTCAAGAGCAGTAGACTCAGGTTACATTCAGAAGATTATCCACCTGCACGGCGTGCCCATTTCCATCATTTCTGATCGAGGCACGCAGTTCACATTGTATTTTTGGAGGGTCGTGCAGCATGTGTTGGGCACGTAGGTTGAGCTGAGAACAATGTTTTATCCTCAAACGGACGGACAGTTCGAGCGCACTATTCAGATCTTGGAGGACATGTTACTACTTGTGTTATGGATTTCGGAGGTTTATGGGACCAGTTCTTACCTCTGTTCGCCTACAACAACAGTTACCAGTCAAGTATTCAAATGGCGCCGTATGAGGCCTTATATGGGAGGCGATGTCGTTCGCTGATTAGTTGGTTTGAGCCCGGAGAGGCTAGGTTGTTGGGCACTGATTTGGTCCGTGATGCTATGGAGAAGGTTAAGGTGATTTAGGAATGACTTTGTATAACTCAGTCTAGGTAAAAGAGTTATGCGGACCTAAAGGTTCGAGATGTAGCTTATATGGTAGAGGAGAGCGTTTTGCTCAGAGTTTCACCCATGAAGGGTGTGATGAGGATCAAAAAACAAGGGCAAGTTGATCCCTAGGTATATTGGTCATTTTGAGATCCTTGAGAGAGTTGGTGAGGTGGCCTACAGACTTGCATTACCACCCAGCCTATCGGGAGTACATCCGGTATTCCAGGATTCCATACTTCGAAAGTACCATGAGGACAGCTCGCATGTTTTGTACTTCATCACGGTTCAGCTTGATAAGAATTTAGCCTATGAGGAGGAGCGGGTGGCTATTCTAGCCCAACAAGTTCGATAGTTGAGGTCTAGGAGTTTTCCTTCTGTGAAAGTGTAGTGGAGAGGTCAGTTGATCGAGGTAGCTATGTAGGAGTCCGTGTCCGATATGTGGTTAGATACGCCCACCTTTTCACCAGGTCGGGTACTTTTCTATGTCCGTTTGAGGACGAATGTTTCTTTTAGAGGTGGAGTATGTGACGACCCGATAGGTCACTTTTGAGTACTAGCCCTTATTTTCCTGTTTCGAGACCTCTATTAGCTTCCTTTGATGTTTCTTGATTTGCGTGCGTGGTCCGTGTCCTTTTTCGGGAAGTTTTTACGTAAAAATTTGAAGAAAAAGAGATTTTTTACTTCAAATGACATTTGAGTTAACTACGGTCAACATTCTTGGTGAATGACCTCGAATCGGTATTTTGACAATTCCGGTAGGTTGGTATTGTGATTTTGGACTTGGGCGTATGTCCGAAATTGATTCTGAGGTCCCTAGGTTGATTTTACTTGTTTTGACGAAAGTTAGCAATTTGAATATTGGAAATTCCCTAGGTTTGACCGTAGGTTAACTTTTGGTTGATAGGTTCGGATTTTGGTTTGAGACTTGTTATATGTCCGTTGTTCTATTTGATACTTGTCTGCAAAATTTGGTGCAATTCACAGTTGGTTTGATAGGATTCGGACGCTTAGTTGTGATTCTAGAGGTTCTTGAGTTTTCTTTTGTATTTCATGTGTTTTGATGTCCGATTCGTGATTTTAGATATTATTTTGGTGTTTCGATTGTGTGAGGGAGTCCGTATGACATTTTTAGACTTGTGTGCATGTTTGGTTTGGAGCCCGAGGGGCTTAGGAGAGTTTTAGAGGTGCTACGGATGAGTTTTGATAGTTTGAGGACTGCTGGTTCAGTGTTTGCTTATGGTGTCTAGTGCGAGATCTAGCAACTTTTGCAAACAAAAGTTCGTATTTGCGAGCAGGGCCTGGGATAGGTGACCTCGCATTTGCAAGGAATCGGTTCGCTTTTGCGAACTATCATTCGTCGCTTTTCGAAGACAGTGGTCGCATTTGTGATCACATGCAACTTGAGTCAGCTTCGCATTTGCGAAGCTTTTGGGCACATTTGCGAAGGGGGGTTGTTCGCATTTGCGACTTCTGTGCCTCTGATGCATAGTTCGCATGTGCGACCTATGCTTCGTATTTGTGGTGTTCGCAATTGCGAACAAGACATCACAATTGTGACGCCTGCAGCTAGGTAAAAGAGGGGAAAACGAGACTTAGCTCATTTTACGCCATTTCTCAACCCTAAATACTTTAGAGGCAATTTTTAAAAAAATTCTTCTTCCCAAAATCATTGGTAAGCAACTCTAATCCATTTTCTTTCAATTCCCCATTACTTTTTATAAGATTTGAACATCAAATCTAGGATTTTCATGGTAGAAATTAGGGATTTGGGTAGAATTTAAGGATCTTGCAAATTTGAGATTTAGACCTCAAATTGAGGTCAGATTTTGAAACAAATCACATAACCGGGCTCGAGGGGTGAATGGGTAATCGGGTTATGATCCGTATCTCCGGTTTTGACCAAGTGGGCCCGGGGTTGACTTTTGTGGACTTTTTCCAATTTCATCAAAGAATTGTTTTCACTCGTAGGTAGTTTCTAAAGCTTATTTTTTATTATTTGAACTATATTTTGCTAGATTTGGTTAGTTGGAGGCTTGTTCAAAAGGCAAGGTCGTGGTTGATTGATTGCCTTATTCGTGGAGTGAGGTAAGTACTATGTCTAACCTTGACTTGAGAGAATTAGGACTTGTTGAACTACTTGTTTGTGAAATATGTGGGAAAACGGCGTATATGCATGGTGATAAGTGTATATGCACCATCATGGGATTTAGCATGCGGGATTGGGCTCTTTATTTCCATGTCTTCATTTATTCCATGTTATTCTTGTTATATGCTTTAATTGTTACATGTTCTTACTTGGCATCTATGCTATACTTGTTAATTGTCATTTAATTGTTACTTGCCTTAATTTGTTCTTTTTCACACGATTTCTGCTTATTTGCTACCTGTTTCTACTTACCTTAATTGTATATTTTAATTGTTCACATGTTTTACCTGTTTTTATTGTTCTTATATTATTTAGTGCACTCTATCATTTTGTTTTCGCTAATGTGCCATTTAGATGTTCTGTACTGATGAATTGGTAAAGTTTGAGATTCTGAGATGTTGGATATTCTCCGTTTATTCCGTGTTTCTTTAATGTTCTGTACATTTCACCTTCTTTGTGTTGATAATTTGTAAATATTATTGTTTAGTAATTTATGTTAATGATCTAAAATTTGTTGGGGATCGGGTTGCACACCGCAACGCTATTGAAGTGATATGATATGATACGAAGGAATATGGACGGAATATGATATGAGATGACAATATGGTTGGATCGGGTTGCGCGCCGCAACGAATTTGATGTGTTATAAGTTGTTTGTTGCTGTAAAGATTGTTCTTGGTATTGCAATATGAGATTTGAGATTCTATTGTTGCGGGGCCCTTCTTGGTAGTTGACTTACGGGTCCGGTTATTTGACTTTATTGTTTTATTTCTATTCCTGTCCCTGTTATTATTGTTCCGTACAGGTTTATTGTGAGTGTCTTGTCAAAGCCTCATCACTACTTTGTCGAGGTTAGGCTCGGAACTTACAGTGTACATGGCGTCGGTTGTACTCATGCTACACTTCTGTACTTCTTGTGCAGATACTGGTATTGGTCCCAGCGGCGCGTAGCGAGACTGCTCGGATTCAGCTGCTTTTGGAGACTTGAGGTATAGCTACACGGAGTCTGCAGTCCTGAAGTCTCCTTCCATTTTGTATTTACAATTATTTAGTCTCAAATAGTTGAATTTTGTTCAGACTTTATATATAGTACTCTAGATGCTCACGTATTCGTGACTCCAGATACTGGGATATGTTTAGATCACGTCATTTGGTATTTTTTTTCAATCTAGTTCAGACTATTATATTTTATTATTATTAATGTTTTAATTTGAATTGTTAAAGCTGGTCAAGTTATTTAACTAACGTTGGCTTGTCTAGCGAGTGAAACGTTAGGCGCCATCACGATCCTGATCGTGGAATTCCGGGTCGTACACTGCCATTCCACTCGCAACCCTCGGAGTCACCTTCTGATATTACCTTTACTACTGTTTATTTTTATTCCAAAACAGTGTTGTATATGTGATTCCTAGTTTACTCTCAGTAGAGATTATGACTACGTACAACCGGTTTTGGGGATGTCTGACTATTGAATAGTTCTAGCTTTTATTATGTCATTTATCTATTTAATTTAATAGCAAAGTTGTTTATTTATGTTAAATCTTAGCATGTTCTAGACTTATCTACTCTTAGAGGCTATGTGCCATCACGATCTTCAAAGTGGGATTTTGGATCGTGACAGGTATAAGTTTGTATTTTCGGGCTTTGAGTCATTTTTATCACATTTTGAGATTGGGAGCTCGGATTTGGGCGATTCTTGCGGTGATTTTCATGATTTGGATTGGGGTAAGTGTTTTTGACTCAGATTTGATTATATTACATGATTCCATCTTTGATTTTGGTATTTGAGTGATGAATCTTAAAGAGTAATTGGGGGGG
>NC_031990.1:15824559-15847447 GCF_001879085.1 Nicotiana attenuata
GAATCTTAAGAGTAATAGGGGTCGGGGGGGGGGATTTGTCAAAACTTTTCTGAAATGAATAATTGGGTTTTGAACATCGATTCGAAGTCGGATTTGAGTGAAATAAGTATGGTTGGACTCATATTCAAATGGATTATCAAAATCTATGCATTTTGTTAGGTTATGAGGTGCATCACTTCAATACCATTGGGACGTGCAACTCGATCCCCAATAAATTTTAAATCATTAACATAAATAATTCAATAACAATATTTACAAAACATCAGCACAAAGAAGGTAAAATGTATGGAACATTAAAGAAACATAGAATAAATGGAGAATATACGACATCTCAGAATGTCAAACTTTACCAATCCATCAGTACAGAACAGCTAAACGGCTCACATTAGCGAAAACAGCATGATAGAGTGCATCGAATAATATAAGAACAATAAAAGCAAGTAGAACATGTGACAATTAAAGTACACCAATTAAGGCAAGTAGAAACAGATAGCAAATAAGCAGAAATCGTGTGAGAAAAGAACAAATTAAGGCAAGTAACAACTAAATGAAAATTAACAAGTACAGCACAGATGTCAAGTAAGAACATGTAACAATTAAAGCATATAACATGAAATAACATGGAATAAATAAAGACATAATAATAAATAGTCCAATCATGCATGCTAAATCCCATGATGGCGCATATACACTCATCAACTCACGAATACGCCAATTAATCAACCACGGCCTTGCCTTTTGAACAAGCCTCCAAACCAATCAAATCTAGCCAAATATAGTTCAAATAATCAAAATAAGCTTTAGAGACCTTCTACGACTGAATAAGATTCGTTCTTCGATGAAATTGGAAGAAGTCAACAAGAGTAAACCCCACGCCCGCTTGGTCAAAATCCGAGACTCGGATCAAAACCCAATTACACTTCACCATCGAGCCCAGTTATGTAATTTGTTTAGAAATCCGACCTCAATTTGAGGTCTAAATCTCATTTTGTAAAATCCCTAAATTCTACCCAAATCCCTAATTTCTACCATGGAAATCCTAGATTTGATGTTGAAATCTCATGAAAAGTAATTGGGAATTGAAAGAAAGTGAATAAGAGTTGCTTACCAATGATTTGGGGAAGAAGAACTTCTTGATAAATCACCTCTAGAGCATTTAGGATTGAGAAATGGTGTAAAATGAGCTAAGTCCCATTTTTTTCCTCTTTTACCCAGCTGCAGGTGTCGCAATTGCAAATGCAAATGCGAAGCACAGGTCGCAAATGTAAACTGTGCATTAGAGGCACAGAAGTCGCAAATGTGAACAGCCCCCTTCGCAAATGCGCCCAAAATCTTCGCAAATGTGAAGCTGACTCAAGTCACCTGTGATTGCAAATGCGACCACTGTCTTCGCAAAAGCGACCAAGGACAGTTCGCAAAAGCGAACCCACTCCTCGCAAATGCAAGGTCACCCATCTCAGGCCCATCTCGCAAATGCAAACTTTTGTTTGCAAAAGCGAGGATCGTAATTGCAAGATCTGCATCGGACACCAGAACCAAACACTGCACCGACATTCCTCAAATTATCCAAACTCATCTGTAGCACCACCAAAACTCACCCGAGCCCTTCGGGCTCCAAACCAAACATGCACACAAGTCTAAAAATTTCATACGAACTCACTGGACAATCAAAACACCAAAATAACATCTAAAATCACGAATCGAACATAAACACATGAAATTCAAAAGAAAACTCAAGAATTTATAGAATCACAGCTAAGAATTTGAATCCTATCAAACCAACTCTGAATTGCGTTTAATTTTGCAAACAAATTTCAAATAGCAAAATGGAGCTATACCAAGTCTCAAACCCATAATCCTAACCTGTTAACCATAAAGTCAACCTACGGTCAAACCTAGGGAATTTCCAACATTCAAATTGCAAATTTTCAGCAAAATAAGGCAAATCAACCTAGGGACCTCCGAATTCAATTTCGGGCATACGCCCAAGTCCAAAATCTCAATACGAACCTATCAAAATTGTCAAAACACCGATCAGACGTCGTTTATCAAGAATGTTGATCTTAGTCAACTCAAATGTCATTTTAAGTCAAAAATCTCTTTTTCTTTAAATTTTACGTAAAATCTTTCCGGAAAAAGGACACAGACCACGCAAGCCAATCAAGAAACATCAAGGAAGCTAAAGGAGGTCCCGAAACACAAAAATAAAGTCCATTACTCAAAATGACCTATCAGGTCGTCACAAGTAGGTATACCTTGGAGTCTCCTGAGCAACTAAAAACCAGCTAGCTAACATCTGGCACGCTCTGAGGTATCTGGATGAGCACAAAAATGTGCAGAAGCTTAGTATGAGTACACCGCAGTCGGTACCCAGTAAGTATCAAGACTAACCTCGGTGGAGTATTGACGATATTCAAGTCAAGACACTCACTAGACATAAAACCTATGCAAAATATCAATATATAGCTAATAACAGAATGCGAAATAAATAAATGCAACAAAGGGTAATCATGTGATAATACAGCAAAATAATTAAAACACGGTTAAAATACAAGTGAAATAAATTAAGGAACACAACAACAGTTCAAATCATCAAGTCGTTCCAACATAGAATTTACAGCAAGAATCACCCCGATGTACCACACCTCAAAATCACAATTCACAAGTTACAAATCACAAATATTATACCCATGGCACCTCGTGCCCACACTGTCAATCACTTTTGCACGGCAAAGACCTCGTGCCACAACATAAGTCACACTCGCACGGCAAAGGCAATAACACGTTTAAGAGAAATTCATCAAGAATTAAATAAAGTAATGCGTGATAATAACTTCCTTTTTATTTCATTCTATTATGTTATCAACAACTCCACAAAATATGAGATAACAACTCCACGTAGGTAAATTTACCTTGGCAACCAAATCATCAAGTAAATGACAGAGACACAGACAAGCACATTGGAAAAAACACAAAAAAAATACATAAAATGCATGGCACACACAAAAAGTCATACCACTACACAAACCTCATCAATTAAACGCCCCCAGGCCATCACATCTCATCCCCACATACCCCCCCCCCCCCGTTTCGCCACGTGCGCAATAATAGAGTAATTGCCCGCCTTGTCTCGCTGCATGTGCAATAATAATAATAATAATAATAATAATAATAATAATAATAATAATAATAATAATAATAATAATAATAATAATAATAATAATAGCAGCACGGCAGAAACCTCGTGCAAACACCCCGACAATCCACTCAATAAGTCCACGTGTGCCAAAATCACAACACAACATACCAACAATTGTCATCAAGACATCAACTCACAATCTGCCAATGCATTGCACAAGGACAATTCAACAAGGAAATGGATGGGTGTCCAACATATAAGCATGAAAACTAACTCCAATTAGCAAGAATCTAACAAACGCCCAACTTGGTCAAATAAGGAATTAAAATCCTAAAACATGGCCTCTAGCATGGAATACAAATTCAAGTAAACAACTAAAGTGAAATCATGTAAAATAACGACTTCTCAATCAAGACAAAGCGATAAAAACAACCTCGGGTCAAATCCGGTCATAACCAACACATATACACCCATGTATAAACTCGTCATCTTATGTACACGTCGTTCACATAGTAAAAATATGGCAATTAGACCAAATCCTAGGGGGAAGTTTTCCCCACACAAAGCTAGGCAAGATACTTACCTCAAAAGCTCTCAATCAATACTCTAAAACGCTTTTCCTCTAAAATTCACCTCCGCTCGGCTCAATTCTAACCAAAATCGACTTAATAACATCAAACAATGCAAGATAAACCAATTTCAGTTAATTAAGTTAAGATCTTTATACAGTTCCCCAAAAGTCAACAAAAGTTCGACGCGTTCCCACTTGGTCAAAACCCGAGTCAAAGAGTAGATCTTGACTACCTATAGCCCCACGAGTCTAAATATATGTTTTGTTTTCAAATCCGATCCCAATTCGACTCTCAAATCTCAAATTTTTATTTTTTAAAATATAGTAAAAAATTCCCAAAATTTCTCTTTAAATCTCATGACATAGATATTAAATCTCATAAATAATCATGCTATGTAACAAAAAAACGGATCAAAATCACATACCAGTTGTTTTGTATGAAAATCTCTCCTAACAATTGCCTCCCACCGAGTCTAGGGCTCAAAAATGTGATAATGAAGCTAAGTCCTGAAATACCTAGCTATAAACAACCTGCAGATGTCGCATTTGCGACCTGCGGTTCGCAAAAGCGGACCCTTTCAGCCCCTTGCCAATGTCGCAAATGCGACAATAATTTCGCAAAGGCGAATCCAGATCCATCGCATAAGCAATAGTTCGATTGCAAATGCCACCAACCCACTCAAGGCTTCCCATTGCAAAAGTGATCCAAATGTCCGCAAATGCGAACAACCCAGTATTATTCAACCTCAAAAATGCCCCCCCCCACCCAATCAAATGCAGGTCCGCAAATGCAAACAAGATCTCGCATTTGTGAGACTTGAAGCACCAACAATGAACAAGACCATTCTGAAACGCCCCAAAACACTCAGAAACGCGTCTGAAACTCGCCCGGGCCTCCGGAGCTCCACACCAATCATTTACACAAGTATATAAACATCATACGAACTCGCTCGTGCTATTAAAATACCATGATAACATCTAGAACAACGAATTGGACAACAAAACACATGCAAATTGCCATGTAACTCAAGAACTTCCATAAACACAACCAAGCGTCTGATTCCTATCAAACCAACTCAAAATGATGTCAAACCTTGCAGACAAGTAAAAAATGACCAAACGGACATATTCCAAGTTCCGAAACCAATATCCAAACCCGATAGATATAAAGTCAAACCATGGTCAAACTTAGGAAAATTCTAAACTTTCCAATTGCCAGCTTTCGCTAAAAAGTGCCAAATAATCCTAGGAACCTCCGAATCTAATTACGAGCTTACGCCTAGGTCCAAAATCGTCATCCGGACCTAACGGAATCATCAAAACTCTGATCCGAGATCAAATATAAAAATAGTCAAATTTAGTCAACTCTTCTAACATAAAACTTCTAAAATGAGAATCATTCTTCCAAATCAAATCCCAAATCGCTCAAAAATCGAAACCGACCATACACGCAATTCGTTATACATAATATGAAGCTACTCAATACCTTAAACCACTGAATAGAATGCTAAAGCTCAAAATGACCGGTCAAACATTACATTCTCCCCCTCTTAAACAAACATTCATCCTCGAACATGCCAAGAGTCATTCCAAAGTCATCGAATCATTGTACAAAATTACCATACACATACCCACAGGTGGTCCCATGTCACCCCAATCCACATAAGCCCGACAACACTCTCTAGACTGAAGATTATTCCTTCCACCCATACCGATAAGCCTTAGAACCATATTTCAACATCTAAGCATCCCCCAAAGACCCCGACTCCCACATAAACACAATGTGTCGACCTAAACGAGCTGCAAAAGCTCATGAATACATCCATAAGGTATGACCACACGACGTAACACAACACTCATGTGCCCGTAGAGACAACTCTGACCTCAATAGATGCCCAATACCAAAGCCAGTACCGGTAAATAACCTCATATCAACTAGAACCTTGTTCCAAACCTTCACAATACTGCTAATGATGTAGGAAACATGTGAAAACTCATAACCACTCACCCAACCAACAAGCCATACCAATCGCCACCTAGACACATACATCTCGATCCGAACCCAACAAGCACAACACGAATATAACTGAAGATTAAAAGAGAAACACATGAGAGAACTATCCAACCAGTCCAACGATTACCACACCCCACTCGTACCATATTATAAATCCATCCCACAAGGAAGAAGCAAACACATGCAACAACCACAACAAGTCTCATCCTAACATAATACCCACCGCGACACTTAGTCCAGTCTAAACATATCGATCCACCTGAAGACACGAGGATCCCATCCTCAACTCGAAATCACAAGTAAGATAACATCCTATCAACTGATAACCTTTCACTAAATCAATCACGTAGAACAAAAACACAACACATAACGGACTCCACATACCAGTAGAGCACTATAACCGCAAGTCGTGGCCAAACCACCTAGAAATCACATCAAAATCCACCGTATTAAGTAACAGAAAGTCCACCCTAGTCTCACAACCCTTAATAGTAACCAAACCAGAATGATAAACACAGTCTACCACAATAGAGCTCCCAACAGGTGAAGACACACAAACAGAGTACAAGAATCATGAAACATATCCATATATGAAGCAAGATAGGATGACTCATACCAATAAATAGGACCGGATCAAAATAAAACTGATGAATCTCTACAAAAAACCACAACCATACCTGTAGCGACATCATCTGGTGCAGCAGCCTCAGCCGTGCCAGGAAAAGCATAACAACGGGCCTGGCCTCCCCTTCTAAGACGTCGTCAACCCGCATGTCCCTTATCTCTAGTTGGCTGTGCAGGTGTAGTAGCAACTAGAGTAGAACTCATAGCCTGAGTACCCCGCTAAGGTACGCCCGCCTGGAGTCTGGGAAAATCTATCACCATGTGCCTAATATCCCCAGACTCAAAGCAACCTCTCTGTTGACGTGGCTATGGGAGCTAACTGGGATGAGTGCTCTGGGATCCATGGATAACTGGAGCACCATGTGAACCTTAAAGTGCAGACTAAACTGGATGACCAACAAAACCTCTACCATGACGTGCCTTGCCCCCAAAATAGTGATCAAAAGATCCTCCAGGTCCACGAGGCTTCTTAGCCTCCCTATCCTCCTTCTCTAGACCGCGGATGCGCTCCATCCTCCTAGCGATCTCCACAACCTAATGAAATGGAGTATCAATCTCCAACTCTCGTGACATCCCAAGTCTGAGACCATAACTCAGTCCCTCAATAAATCTACAAACTCTCTCTCTCTAACAGTGGAAACCTAAATAGGTGCATGACGAGATAGCTCTACAAACCTCATAGAATACTCAGACACAATCATAGCTCCCTGGCATAACTGCTCAAACTCGGTGCGCTACGCATCTCGGAGGGTCTGTGGAACGAACTCCCGCAAAAATAGATCAGTGAACTGAGTCTAGGTAAGTGGCTCTACATTGGCTGGCGTGCTCTCCTCATAAGCCTGCCACCATCTACATGCCTACCACGTTAGCTAGAAAGTAGTAAAGTCAACCCCCGCTCATCTCAACTGCCCATAGTGCACAGAATACGGTGATACTGATCCAGAAAACCTTGTGCATCATTAGAAGTTATGCCACTAAAAGTAGGAGGGAAATACCTCTTCAACCTCTCTAACCTCTTCTACTCCTCATCCGACGCCACTTGCTTGACCTCGGGCTGAATCGCAACCACTAGTTGCACTAGCATAACACCCAAAACCTGATCCACATGAGCCCGCTGCTCTGGAGTATGGACGAGGGGATTCTGAGCTCCTCCCATAGCCTATGAAGTAGCTGGTGCAACTGGGATCAATCCCGCCTGAGCTAAAGTACCAAACATACTTAGAAATTGTGGCAAGGTCTCTTGAAGTCCAAAGGCAGCAACAGGCTCCTCGGGTGCCTGCTCCCCAGGCGGAGCTACTGGTGGCTCCCCAACTGCTGCTCTAACAGGTTTTTTGGCTATAGCACATGCTCCTTCTTGGCCTCCGCCTCTACTCCGGCCCCTAGCAACACCGACCCTTGGGGAAGCATCGTCGATAACTGCAGCTCGTGTCCTCACCATCTGTGAGAGAATAAAGGACAAAAACTCAAACTCTAAAATCAATAAATCTACATAATAGGAATGAAAGAAGCGAATTTTCCTAATAGTTTCGAAGCCTCTCAAAGATGAATACAGACGTCTCCATACCGATCCGCAAGACTCTACTAAACTTGCTTATAACTCTAGAACCTATGAACCTAGAGGTTGATACCAACTTTTCACGACCCAAAATTCCACCTTGAGGATCGTAATGGCACCTAGTCTCTGAGACTAGATAAACCTAGCACATGCTGAGATTTAACAGAAACAAATAACTTAGCTATTAAATTAAACAGATAAGTGACATAATAAAAGCTGGAACTGATCAATAGTCATACATCCCCAAAACCAGTAGTACAAAGTCATAAGCTCTACTGAGCGTAAAGTAGGAATCTCATATACTAGACTATTTTGGAATGAAAATAAATAGTAGTAAAGGTAATATCAGAAGGTGACTCTAAGGCCTACGAGAGGAATGACAGGTATAACTGGATCAGCACAAAAATATGTAGAACTGTAGTATGAGTACACCACAGTCGGTACCCAGTAAGTATCAAAACTAATATCGGTGGAGTAGTGACGAGGTTCAAGTCAAGACACTGACTAGGCATAAAAACCTGTGCAGAATATCAATATAGCTAATAATGGAAAGCGAAATAAATAAATGCAACAAAGGGTAAACATGTGATAAAACAACAAAATAATCAAAAAAACCCAATTAAAATACAAATGAAATAAATTAAGGAAAACATTAACAGTTCAAATCATCAAGCCATTCCAACACAAAATTTACAACAAGAATCACCTCGAGGTACCATACCTCAAAATCACAATCCACATGTCACCACAAATCTTATACTCATGGCACCTCGTGCCCACACTGCCAATCACCTTCGCACAAAAAAGATCTCATGCCACAATATAAGTCACACCGGTAGACAAAGGCCTCGTGCCACAATATATATCACAACTGCACGACAAAGACCTCGTGCCACAACATATACCAAAACCACACGGCAAAGACCTCGTGACACAATGTTGCTTATTGTTGTCACGTCTTTGTCCTCTACCTTATTTATTGTTGTTTTATCCCAACCTTCTATCTGTTTATCTTGTCACAATCATGCTTTTCTTGTTGTTTGTTACATTTACTTGTATGTCTTTGATCACTTTTTGTTGTTTTATCTAAACCTTCTACCTTGTTTGCTAATAAAATCTATGCTCTCCTACCTTATTTTCCATCGCTACTTCTATGCCTCCTGCCATGTTTGTTACCATTATCTAGAGGCTTCTACCTTATTTATTACCATTATCTGTGTACATTCTATTTTGTTGTCACTGTTATTTGTAGTCTTTCTACTGGTTGGTACTGTTATACATATGTTTGTGAGGGTGAAATAAATGCACGAAGGGTTTGCCGTGCCATTTGATTTGACATACATGCATATGTTTGGTGAGGATGAGGGAAATGCATGAAGGGTGTTTCCTTGCCACTTGATTTGATAATTTGAACGCATCCCTCATCTTAGGAAGATTCGTGGGTTTACTATGTTGTCTTGGTAATTATAGCTTTAACCTCATGACTTGAGCTGTTATAAAAGGATTGGTTGTGATATTGAGAAAACTGACTGTGATTCCTTCCAGTTAATCATTTACTACTCTTCATATTTGTTCTCGTAATCTACTTGTTATTTCTTGTATTGTTTATATATCTAATTAACTGAACATGTTTTATTAGTGAGTATCTTTGGACTTAAAACCTCGTTACTACTTCACCGGGATTAGTCAAGATACTTACTGAATACATGTGGTCGGTTGTACTCATACTATAATTCTGTACTTCTCGTGCAAATCTTGATATTGGTACCAGTGGACTCTCGAGAGGTACTTAATGGATACCAGCCAGTGATTCAAAGTAGAGCTGCATCTCGTTTGCAAGCCTTAGAGTCACATTCTTATTTCTGTCGTATTGTTTCTACTTTACGAACAGTGTTGTATTTTCTTTCAGAACATTGTATGTAGAAGATTCTAGAAGCTCATGTACTTGTGGCACCACATCTTGGGTGGACTACATAGTTGTTGGTTTTAGACCTATCATCTTTACTTTTGAAATGCTTTTAATTTCTTATTATTATGTTGTTAGTCGTAAATTATCGTTTCTTCTGTATTTTCATCAATTGTGTGTTGGTTTGCCTAGCAAGCGATGTTAGGCGTCATCACGACCCGTGGTTGGGATTTTAGGTCGTGACAGTTTGTGATAAAAAAACTTGAAATTGTGAATACTCACAATTTAAAAGAAAATAAGTACAAAATAGGTTCACAAAGTCACCAAATAAACAATCACAATTTCAATTGAATTTAGTGATATATAGGTTTGGGAAATATCTAGGTTTTCTTATCCTTAATGCTACCCAAAAAGCAAAAGATTTTCTTTACATTCTTAATAGCATGCATTCTAGCTAGTTGAAAAATAATTTTTTTGAGTATAACGGGTAGAACTAACATTATAACCTCTATTCTAGCTAGTATTCCAAACCATGTCATGCAATATACTTTCCTTCCTATAAAGATTTTAAATCCCATAAATAAAATCCAAAGATATTTTTTATTGGGCTCTAGTGATTCAAAGAAAAAACTTCACCTTATTAACTGAGATACCGTCACTTCGGATAAGAAAAAATGGGGTCTAGGAATTAGGAAGGCAAAATAAAAAAATCTGGCCCTTCTAACTAGTCTACTGAAGAATGTTAACTTTCCCTCAAGCACTTTGGGTTAACTTCCTTATTAGAAATTATATTTATAAACAAAAAAAACACTCCTCCTTTTGACGGAAGAGCATTCTTAAAGGTTAGTACTATTGCAGCAAGGGCAGTATATGGTCCATTCACAAAAATTCCTCTCTTGGTGTTTGGGATGTTAGAGAATGCATAGAAGGTCCTCTAAACTATACTGATCTATCCTTGAAAGTTAAGAACCTGATTCATAACAATAATTGGATTCTAGATAAACTATCCTTTACTTTACCACGATATATTATTGATAATATTCGCTCTATGATTCTCCCAATAGATAGACCGTAAGATTGTCCTATGTTGGATAAGAATAGTGATGGTCTCTTCTCTACTGCCTCTTGCTATAAACTCATTGACAATGGCAATAATTTTAATAAAAACTTCCGCGGAATTTGAAAAATACATTGTCCTAACAAACTAAAGTTCTTTCTTTGGAAGTGTTATCATGATAGATTACTTTGTAGAGCCTATCTTAATCATATTGACAAGAACTGTACAATTTGTAGATCGGGTCAGAAAGACATTACTCATATCTTCCTATATTGTACTGCTAGGGAACTTTGACACTCTCCTAATATATTCAGTAGTTTCTCAAACCCTAGTGCTTCTCATTGGTTTGACATAATTAAGAATTGCAACCCTACTATATCAGTTAAAGGAATAGCATAGGCTCATCTATTCCTTTTTGCTCTATGGAGTCTTTGGGTAAACAGGAATAGAAAAATGAAAAAATACTAATAGTAGTGTTTCAAGTTCTCAAATTGTAAACGTGATTGGGTTTTAGGCTTCCATGTCCGAACACATGCACTCTCTTGTATACATGCAGAGTTACTAGCCCTCAAACAAGGTCTATGAATTGCCTTGGAACAAAACTTAACACCACTAGAAGTGGAGATAGACTCTATGCAGGTAATTAACTTTTTAGAACATGGATGCCCGCCTCATAATTCTCTTCTCACAACTGCAGGTGGATGATATCCAAGATGGAGAAGGAGCTGGTGGTCCGGCATAATTTTCGACAAGGAAATAAAGTAGCTACTTTGATGGTTTAGGAAGAAACCAATTAGTCCAACCTTAAAAAACTTATGAGTCTAATATTCCCACCCCTCTTTCTTGCGACCAGGATGCTGGCAGACAAGAACGGGGTTTGTTTTCTTAATCCTATTTTAAAAATTATTTGTAGGAACTTGGCTAAGCTTGGGAATTTGAATGCCATAAATGGCATATTCGCTTGTTGTATAGATCCCATGGATCTTTTGTCTGAAATTTCATACTTTTAAATAAATAAAATTTTCAGTTTCTCAAAAACATTTTTAATTGAATTAGCTTAATACCATAACAAGATTGAAAGATCTAAAGAAAGAGTCTTAAACGAACCTGTGAAAATCCTGTGCGTCCCAAGGTGACGTATAATAAATATAAGACTTTTAAATCATGATTTAGAGGGTAAAGTCATAATATGATTATATATGATATTTGGATATAAAATATAAAGTTTGGAAAAAATAGAATTTAAGTTGCGGAAAAATCGACTAAGGATTTTCCTTGTAACGAAGCTTTTTGAGCAATACATTTCATGTGTTATATGAGGCCTTTTTGGGACATATTATATACCAAATTGAAGCTCTTGGAATTTATTTTTCAACACTCTTAACCGCTCATTCATACGACGTCCGAATAAAAAAATATAAGCGTTTGAAAAAAGGCCAGTGCTAGGGTGCCACGATATATATATGCCTTAAGTCTTCTTTTTCTTCCGTTTTCCAGAAACCACAAACAAATAAGACCTATAAACTTATCCTTAAGCTTTCTACAATAGTTTTAAAAAAGATTAACATCTCGGGTACGAAATCAAGAAGCGATAACATTAGAACGATCCCTATGACGTAAGTATCATCATACCGCCTCTCTTTTTCTTTGTAGTTTGAGTTTTCGAAGGTACTTCATGGTTAATAAAATACCTACTTGCTGTATTTAAGATTTTTAAATCTTAAGGAAGTTGATAAATTCGTTTCTAATAATTAAAACGCATGGTACGGTGATCGAAAGTCGTGAATTCGATTTATTCCACTTGTAGTGGACTGGTTTGTAGTCCACTCGTGTTGGCCTCTTGCGTTGCTAATTTATGGAGTTTGGAAGGATAAAGGGCGTGGAGAAACACCACATGTTGGTATGATCGTGGGTTGGTCGCTCGTCGTTGCAATTTCTTGCTAATTGATACTCCCTCCGTTTCGATTTAGATGAGGTAGTTTGACACAGCACGAAGTTTAAGAAAAAAGAAGAAGACTTTTGAAACTTGTGCTCTAAGGGGTAAAAGCTTTATAGGGCCATGATATTTGTGTGATTATAAAAGCGTCTTACTAAGGGTAAAGTGGGTAAAATGAAGAGTTTAAAGTTGAATTATTTCCAAATTTAGAAATGTGTCATTTATTTTGGGACAGACTAAAAAGGAAAGTACCTCTTCTAATTTGAAACGGATGGAGTAACTTGTTGATTGAGTGTGTTATGGTATATTTGGGCTTTTGGTTGTATTAAAGGACCTGAATTTTAGTTAGGTTATTTTTGAGTTGCTGATTGTATTGTGTTGTTGTCTCGCCTATAGTAGGCTTGAGGAAGCAGTAAAATCATGGGAAATTCTGCCCGTTTTGTTATAGATAAAGTTACTTTCGTTATATAAATGAGAGAGTCATTCGTATATTGACAATAGCTTCACTGTCATTGTTGTAGATTTAGGTGCAGTGAGCTAAGTTTAGCATTATTATTGGACATATTTCTATAAGGTATGTTAAGGCTGTCCCTTCTTTCCTTTTGGCATATTCCATATGATACAATGAAACGAGCAAAAATTCAACTTTCACAAATAACTTTATTCTTAGAAGTACTAGGGTTGCCTATGTTGTTTATTCCCCATATGTCCTATTATTATATCGTCTGTTCATGGGTCTCATAAAATACGTAAATTGATAAAGATTATTTTGTGATATTAACCGAAGGCATATTGATCTTATGACATCCTGAGATATCTTATTATCTTACTTCATATGCATTGCATTCATTTATACATGTACATTGACCCATGACCATATGACGTTATATACGTGTATATTATATGTATATGGGGTATGGGGAAGGTTACGGCACTATATACGTACCACCACCAGATCAGTTGGTGTACGTTAATGATTATGCCCACTAAGGCCAAGATGGTATGATGGGATGCCCTCAGAGGCTTGATGATGTTATGTACGCCCTATGCGTGATATGACATTTATACGCATATGCTGACATTATAAATGTTTCATGATTCACAGAGCTATTCAGATTTAGAGGTTGAGTCCTTCACTCCATGTTTCTTTCATATCTTTTATATACTAATTTTTGTGCCTTACATACTCGGTACATTATTCATACTAACGCTCCTATTTCTTGGGGGCCTGCGTTTCATGCCCGCAGGTGCAGGTAGACAGGCTGACGGTCCCCCTTTTTTGGATCCTTACTCAGCGAGAGGTTGTGTGCTCCATTTGATCCGTAGCTGCTATTGGGTTTTGGTACGATATTTTTCTATACATATATGGGTATGACGGGGCCCAATCCCATCCTTTATACAGTTGTACACTTTATTAGAGATCTGTAGACAGTTAGGTATAGTTAGATAGTACGTGGCCTTGTCGGCTTCTATTTTTTATATATAGCTGTCCATAGCAGCCTTATCGGTTCACCCTATTCAACATGTATATGTATATATATCTTTTCGCATGTTTCCTCGCGTATGTTATTCACGTGATTCAGTAGTTTATTGACAGATGTTATGCATGACCTACCGTTATTTCATGTTTATGTCTTAGACGTATGCTTAGGGGTGTTTGACAGGTAGGACTTGGACACTCGTCATGGCCCATCGATTTTGGTCGTGACAAAGGTGGTATCAGAGAAGTTTTGTCCTAGGGTTGTCTACAAAGCTTGTCTAGTAGAGTCTTGTTCTTGAGTGTGTTGTGCACCACACTCATAAACACGAGGCTGCAGGACATATAGGATGTTATCCTCCCTTCTTATCTTGGATCGTGCGATATAAGGATTCACTTTCCTAACGATATGTTATGTTTTCGGCGATGCCTAGGAAGGTTACAGCCACACAGAAAGGCATGTTTGTGGCTGATTAGACTACGAGTCGAGTGCCACAAGTTACCAGGGGTCGGGGAGAATCTCAAAGCGAGATTCCATCTCAGACTTCACAAACTCCGGCCTCTGCAAAGGAGATCCGAGGGGCACCATCTCCATCGCCCGCCCCAGTACCCCCATCTCCTCAGCCAGATGCACCGGGTCAGGAGATGAGAAATGTTATTCAACTATTGACTCGATTAGTATCCGCACAGGCTCGGCGCTAGGAGGTAGGTATTGGTCATGCAGATAGGGCCATCAGTGCAAGGGTTCGTGATTTCATTAATTTGGACCCTTCGATATTCACTAGAGCAGATCCAAATAAGGTCTCTCGGGTATTTATTGATAGGATGCAGAGGACTTTGAGGGTAATGAAGGCCACTGCGACTGAGTCAGTTGAGCTAGCTTCCTATAGACTTCGGGATGTTGTAGTTAATTGGTACGAGTCTTGGGAGTTGTCCAGAGGTGAGGATGCCCCTCCAGTAGTATGGCAGGAGTTTACAGAGGCTTTTCTTCGTCATTATTTGCCACCAGAGCTTAGATGGGCCAGAGTTGATAGGTTCTTGACCTTTCGACAGGGTAATATGAGTGTTTGGGAGTACAACCTTTAGTTTGATTCTTTGGCTAGGTATGCTCCCACTATTGTAGCTAAAATAGAGGATCGGGTTCACCGGTTCATGACGAGGTTGGAGTCGCACCTGCTTAATGACTGTATGTCGGTCTCTCTTCAGCCAGGCATCGATATTTCTCATATTCAGGTATACGCGTAGGGCGTAGAGGAACATAAGCAGAAGCAGAGGGCCGATCATGGGCATGATAAGGGTCAGAGTAAGAGAGCAAGATCTTAAGGTCCTTTTGGTGAGTTTCGAGGTGGTCAGAGACAGTAGTACCTGATGTATCCAGCCCAGCCATCGGCTAGTGCACCCCCTCAGTTTGTCGGTAGGAGATCTGATTGCCACATATTCAGGGCCCAGCCAGAGTTCCAGGGCCTGTAGTTCTCAGTATAAGGGTGAGTCAAGTTAGATGAGGCCGCCCTTACCACGATGTGCTTAGTGTGGTAAGCAGCATGCTGGGCAGTGCCTTGTGGGATTGGGTGTTTATTATACTTGTGGTTATCCAGGACACGTTATGAGAGATTGTCCGACGAGAGGTGGTGCAGGTATAGTTCACTAGCGGGATTTGCAGCTGGTTCGTCATCATTAGTAAACCCCCTGGGGAAGGTTCACAGGCACCCGTCGATTGTGGTAGAGGCAGAGGTGGAGCATCTAGCTCGAGCAGTCCTAACCGCATTTATGCATTAGCGGGTCGACAGGATCAGGAGTCGTAACCTGATGTTGTTACATGTATATTAGCTGTCTCCTCATATGATGTTTATGCATTAATTCATCCAGGTTCCACCTTATCATATGTCACTCCGTTGGTTGCCAGTAAGTTTGGGATAGAACCTGAGTTAATCGAATCTTTTGAGGTGTCTACACCTGTTGGGGATCCAGTGATAGCTAGATGGGTATATAGAGATTATATAGTAGTAGTTCATAGTTGTTCTACAGTAGCAGACCTCATTGAGTTAGATATGGTAGAATTTGATGTTATAATGGGTATGGATCGGTTGGCTTCTTGTTATGCTAACGTTGATTGTAGATCAAAGATGGTTCAGTTCTAGTTTCCAGGGGAGTCAGTTCTGGAGTAGAAAGGTAATACTGCATCGCCGAGAGGTAGGTTTATTTTCTATCTCAAGGCAAGGAAGATGATCAGAAAGGGCTATATTTATCACTTAGATCGGGTACAGGATGTGAAAGCAAAGTCACCGACCCTTCAGTCTATCCCTATGATTAATGAGTTTCTCGATGTTTTTCCCGATGAGCTTCTAGGCCTTCTGCTAGAGCGGGGGAGTTTGCTATTGACATATTACCAGATACTTAGTCGATATTTATTCCTCCTTATAGAATGGCACCTGCAGAGCTGAGAGAGTTGAAAGAGCAACTGACGGATTTGCTTGAAAAAGGCTTTATCATACCTAGTACATCACCGTGGGGGAGCACTTGTGTTATTTGTGAGAAAGAAAGATGATTCCTTGCGGATGTGTATTGATTACAGGCGGTTGAATAAGTCGACAATAATGAATAAGTACCCTCTTCCGAGGATTGATGATTTATTTGATCAGTTACAGGGTGCTAGGTGTTTCTCGAAGATAGACTTGAGGTCTGGGTACCATCAGGTAAGGGTTAAAGAGAAAGATATTCTAAAGACAACATTCAGGACCAGATACGAGCACTTTGAGTTTCGTGTTATGTCTTTCGGTTTGACCAATGCCCCAGCAGTATTCATGGACTAGATTAACCGTGTCAAACCCTTTCTAGATCTGTTTGTGATTGTGTTTATAGATGATATTTTGGTTTATTCTCATTCAGAGGCTGAGCATGCAGATCATTTGCGTACTGTGCTCAGAGTTCTACAAAGAAGAAAGTTATACGCGAAATTCAATAAATGTGAATTCTAGTTGAATTTTGTAGATTTCCTTGGGCATATTATTTCATGTGAGGTATCCGGGTTGATACACAGAAGATTGAGGCAGTGAAGACTTGGCCTAGACCCACGACACTAATAGAGGTTCATAGCTTCCTAGGTTTGGGAGGTTATTACAAAAGATTTGTAGAGGGTTTTTCTTCTCTTTCAGCACCACTGACAAAGTTGACTCAGAAGGAAACAAAGTTTCATTGGACTGATGCTTGTGAGCGGAGTTTCCAAGCATTGAAGGACAGATTGACTTCAGCACCGGTTTGATACTCCCAGAGGGAACCGATGGTTATGCTATCTATTGTGACGCTTCGGGCGTTAGATTGGGTTGTGGATTGATGTAGCATGTAAGGTTGTCACTTATGCTTCTAGACAACTAAGAAAGAACGAGAAGAATTACCCTACCCATGATTTAGAGTAAGCCGCAGTGATTCATGCACTAAAGATGTAGAGGCACTATATGTACGACATTCATGTTGATATCTATACGGATCATAAGAGCCTTCAGTATATCTTCAAGCAAAAGGATTGAATTTACGTCAGAGACGATGGCTGGAGCTACTGAAAGACTATGATGTTGATATTTTCTATCATCCAGGGAAGGCGAATGTAGTAGCCGACATCCTCAGCCGTAGATCTATGGGTATCCTGTCATATTTACAGACAGAGAAGAGTGATATAGCCCAAGAGATTCATCAGCTAGCTTGTCTTGGAGTTCGATTACTGGATTCAGGTGATGTCGGAGTTACTATTCAAGACACGGCAACATTCTCTTTAGTAACTGAAGTGAAGGAACGCCAATATCAACATCCTATGCTAGCTCATTACATAGATACAACCCCTAAAAAGGAGAAGACACCATTTGATATTACAGGAGATGGAGTCCTCAGATACCGAGGTCGATTTTATGTGTTCCTACTATGGCAGGGATGCACCGGTAGGTTATGGGAGAAACTCATTATTCTCGTTATTTTGTTCATCCAGGAGTGATGAAGATGTATCATGATTCAGGGAAATATAATTGTGGGACCAAATAAAGAAGGATATATCAGAGTTTGTTGCTCAGTGCCCTAATTGTCAGCAGGTAAGATTGAGCATCAGAAACCCGATGGATTATTGCAGGGTATAGAGATTCCAACTTGGAAATGGGAAGTAATTAATATGGATTTCATCATAGGCTTACCTCGTACCCAGTATAAGTTCGATTCTATATCGATGATTGTTGATAGACTTACAAAATCAGCCCATTTTCTGCCTGTCAGGACTTCGTATTCATCAGAGGATTATGCAAGGATTTACAATAAGGAGATAGTACGACTTCATGGTGTCCCTATATCTATTATCTCAGATAGAGGTGCTCAGTTTACAGCTAATTTTTGGAGGTCCTTCCGAAAAGGATTGGGGACTCAGGAAAGTCTTAGTAAAACATTTCATCCCAGACAGATGGTCAGGCTGAGCGTACTATTCAGACAATTGAGGATATGTTATGGGCTAGTATGATAGACTTCAGGGGTAGCTGGGATGATCATCTTCTGCTTATTGAGTCCGCATATAATAATAGCTTTCATTCCAACATTCAAATGGCTCCATATGAAGCTCTTTACGGATGGAAGTGTAGGTCACCCATCGGATGGTTCGATGTTGGGGAAACTAAGTAGGACTAGAGTCGGTACAACAGGCAATTGAGAAGATTAAGCTTATACAGGAAAGACTATTAGTAGCTTAGAGTTATCAGAAGTCCTATGCAGATAATCGACTACGAGACTTGGAGTTTCAGGTAGACGACTGAGTATTCCTAAAGGTATCACCGATGAAAGGCACTATGAGATTCGGTAAGAAAGGAAAGGTTAGCCTCGGTAAATTGGACCTTATAAGATCAAACACAGAGTAGGCCAGGTAGTATATGAGTTAGACTTGCCTTCCAACTTGGAGTCTGTACATCCAGTCTTTCATGTGTCTATGCCTTATCAGTGTATCGGAGATCCTTGTAGAGTCATTCTAGTTGACGACGTTCAGGTCACAAAGTAGCTATCATATGAGGAAGCTCCCATTGCTATACTAGATAGACAAGTTCGGAAATTGAGAACTAAGGACGTAGCTTTGGTTAAAGTACTTTGGAGAAATAAGAATGTGGAGGAGATGACTTGGGAAGATGAAGAAGACATGAAGTCTAGGTATCCTCACTTATTTTCGCTTCCGGAGGAGGATCAGACTGAGGCATCACAGCCTTTAGGTGCGTATATGATACTGGATTTTTATGTTAGTTACTGTCATTGGTCGTGTGAGGCCATTGGTGTTATTGATGATTTTGGCCCCGTGTGGCTTTGTATTGTTGGGTTTGCTGTGTCACGGGTTAGTAGTAGTACCGCTACAGAGGAGACTCTGCCAAAATTTCTATAGATCTCTAGGAGTGTAACATTCGAGGACGAATGTTTCTAAGAGGGGGAAGATTGTTACATCTTGTGCGCCCCAAGGTGACATATAATAAATATGAGACTTGTAATCATGATTTAAATGAGTGTAAAGTCATAATATGAATATATATGATGTTTGGATATAAAATATAAAGTTTGGGAAAAATCGGATTTAAGTTGCCGAAAAACCTACTAAGAATTTGCCTTGTAACGAAGCTTTTTGAGCAATACATTTTGTGTGTTATATGAAGTTTTTTTGGGGACATATTATATACCAATTTTAAGCTCTTGGAATTTAGTTTCCAACGCTCTTAATCGTTCATTCATACGATATCCGAATAAAAAGATATAAGTGTCTGAAGAAGGGCCAGTGCTAGGGTGCCAAGCTAACACCTCTTTGACTTTTAAAAAGTGGATATATATATATATATATATATATATATATATATATATATATATATATATATATACCTTAAGTCTTCTTTTTCTTCATTTTTCCAGAAACCACGAACAAACAAGACCTATAAACTTATCCATAAGTTTTCTTCAAAGAGTTTCAAAAAAGATTAACATCTCGGTACGAAATGAAGAAACGATAACATTAGAACGATCCCTACGACGTAAGTATCATTATACTGCCTCTCTTTTTCTTTGTAGTTTGAGTTTTGAAAGGTACTTCATGGTTAGGAAAACACCTAATTGCTGTATTTAAGCTTTTTAAATATCAAGAAAAGTTGATAAATTTATTTCCTAATAGTTAGAACTCACGGGACGGTGATCGGAAGCCGTGAGTTCGATTTATTCCACTTGTGTTGGCCTCTTGTGTTGCTGATTTTATGGAGTTTAGAAGGATAAAGGGCATGGAGAAACGCCACATGTGGTAGGATAGTGGGCTGGTCGCTCGTCATTGCAATTTCAGGCTAATTGATAACTTATTGATTGAGTGTGTTATGGTATATTTGGGCTTTTTGTTGTATTAAAGATCTCAATTTGTAGTTAGGTTGTTTTTGAGTTGCTGATTGTGTTGTGTTGTTGTCTCGCCTATAGTAGGCTTGAGGAAGCAATAAAATCAAGGGAAATGCTGCTCGTTTTGTTACAGATTAAGTTACTTTCGTTATATAAATGAGAGAGTCATTCGTAGCTTGACAATAGCTTCACTGCCGTTATTGTATCCATATGATACAACGAAACTAGCAAACACACAACTTTCACAAATGACTCTATTCTTAGAAGTACTAGGTAGGGGTGGGCATTCGGTACTTCGGTTCGGTATTTAAGAATTTCGGTTCGGTATTTCGGTATTCGGTTTATCAATTGTATATACCAAATACTGTACCAAAGTATTTCGATACGGTTCGGTATTTCTTATTTTGGTTTGGTATGGTTTCGGTACGGTTTCGGTTTAACCCATTTTCTGCTTCATGGACCACAACAAAGGTATAGGTTTTGTCTGGTGTAGCTGGAGGAGTGTTCAGTAAGTAGAACGTTTAGTTTGTGTTGTAATGCTTTTGGTAACTGTTAGAACCTTTGCCGGTACGGTTGATCCACTTTTTGCTCGATCTTTTGCCTTTAAACCAGTGAAAATGAAAGTTTAAGCAGGTATTTTTATCAACTTTTTAAATTTTCCAAGGATGATCTTGATTTTTTCCTACTTGTATTTCACAATTAATATATTTGTTTTACTGCTACTATTATTACTCAATCACTACATTATTCAAATTTTGGTACTTGTTAAAAGATGAGTAATATTGTGTACTAGTCCTATTAAGGAAGACCAAACAAAATGAGTACAAAGAAAAGATCATAATATTTTCAAATAAACATAACTGTATCAAACATCAATTACTATCTCAATTTATAAACTATTTCGGTATTTCGGTATACCGAAATACCAAAATATCAAAAACCAAATATCGTATACCGTACCGAATTACCGAAATATCGAAATTTTTGTATCGAAATACCGAAAAAACCAAAACCGAAATACCAAATTAATTCGGTTCGGTTCGGAATTTGGATTTTCGGATTTTATGCCCACCCCTAGTACTAGGGTTGCCTATGTTGTTGATTCCCCATATGTTCTATTATTATATTGTTTGTTCATGGGTCTTAGAAAATACGTAAGTTGATAATGTTTATTTCGTGATATTAACCGAAGGCGTATTGATCTTATGACATCCCGAGAGATATTATTGACTTACTTCTTATGCATTGCATTCATTTCTACATGTTCATTGACCCATGACCAGATGTCATTATATACGCGTATATTAATGTATATGGGATATGGGAAAAGGTTACGACGTTATATATGCACCACCACCTGATCAGTTGGTACACGTTGATTTTCGCCCACTGAGGCCGAGATGGTATGATGGGATGCCCTCAGAGGCTTGATGAAGTTATGTACGCCCTATGCATGATATGACATTTATACGCATATGCATGACATTATAAATGTTTCATGATTCACAGAGCTATTCAGACTTACAGGTTGAGTCCTTTACTCCATGTTTCTTTCATGTCTTTTATGTACTGATTTTTATGCCTTACATACTCGGTACATTATTTGTAATGACACCCCTATTACCTGGAGGCCTGCGTTTCATGCCCGTAGCCCGTAGGTGCAGGTAGACAGGCTGACGGTCCCCCTGCTTAGGATCCTTGCTCAGCGAGAGTTGGTGTGCTCCATTTGATCTGGAGCTGCTATTGGGTTTTGGTACGATATTTTCTATACATATATATGGTATGACGGGGCCTAGTCCCGTCCTTTATACAGTTGTACACTCTTTTAGAGGTCTGTAGACAGTCAGGTATAGTTGGATAGTATGTGGCCTTGTCGGCTTCTATTTTTGATATATAGTTGTCCATAGCAGCCTTGTCGGCTCACCCTGCCGTATTCTGCATGTATATGTATATATGTCTTTTGGCATGTTTCCTCACGTATGTTATTCACGTGATTCAGCAATTTATTGACAGATGTTATGCATGACCTACCCTTATTTCATGTTTATGTCTTTGACGTATGCTTAGGGGTATTCGACAAGTAGGACTCGGACACTCGTTGTGGCCCATCGGTTTGGGTTGTGACAGAAAACTCAAAATATTTTCTTTGTCATCTGATTTGTACGCATAAAGGGTACAATATATATATATATATATATATATATATATATATATATATATATATATATATATAATAT
>NC_031990.1:15847467-15893767 GCF_001879085.1 Nicotiana attenuata
GTACAATATATATATATATATATATATATATATATATATATATATATATATATATATATATGCATGCGCACAAACACACCCACGTAAATCACCAAAAAGAAAGAAGAAAAACCAAAACACCTTGAAGTTTGACGCTAACGTGTTGACCTTATGAGTTACAAATTAATTACAAGCAAGAATTAACTAAAATCAAACATATCAAATGAACCTGCTATGTGCTTCTAACTAAACACCACTAAGTTCTCATGTAATTAGCTTCTAGAACACTCCGAACATTACACTTCTTTCAGCTTCATTATCTTGGAATGTTTTATCGTCTTGCTTCGCTACGTGATCCATGAATAACCTCGAATGTGAGCACATTAAATTTTTGTGAACTTAAAATAAAATTATAGTAGCAAGTAAAGATAAATACAAGAGTCATCCTAATTATTACACTGCGTTTACATCAAACTTATAATAATTAAATACTTAATTAATCTCCCAGCTGTACTTAATTATTTATATTTTTACTTAATTTACTAATCATGATTAGCTTAATTTATATGGTTGGGACTTGGGACAGATATGTTTCATTGGTTACAACTTACCTGTACAGGAACAAAATCTCTTTCTTCTTTCCCTCCTTCGTTCGACCTCTAGTTTTCAGCTACTAGGGTTTCTGCTTCTCCACTGTCTACGACAAGCTAAGCAAGTGTTACCATCGCAGGATTTTGACAACTGGGTCACTGTATTTTCGTGAAATAAAATCCAAAAGAAAAGCAAAAAAAGTATCGTATCCCGTGGAAGGAAGTTTGTGGGTCTTGAGTCTTGACTCTTGACCAGTGAGGGAGAATTGATGGCAAAAACTAAACCAGGGAAGAAGGACCTTGATTCTTACACTATCAAGGGTACCAACAAAGTCGTAAGACGTAATAATGCTTTTTTCCTTTTATAAATTTATCTTTGGATTTTGATTTTTATGTTAAATAAATGCTTTGTTGTGTGTGTATATGGAGGCAAAACTCATACTTATCTTTCATTTTTTTGAACTAGGAATTTATCTCTCATTTGCTTATTTGTACGTGAGTGTTTGATTGAACACGGAGTTTAACAACCTTTTTCGATTTCTTTTGTTATTGCTTTGTAATGTATTATGTTGTTAAGACTTTGTTTGGATAGATTGTATGATTTGTTTGTTGTTTAACAATTTTTTTTGTTTGATTTGATTGTATTGTACTATCAATAACAACGACAACAACAAACCCAGTGAGTTCCCACAAGTGGGGTCTGGGGAGGGTAATGTGTACGCAGACCTTACCCTACCCCGGGGGAAGAGAGGTTTCCAATAGACCCTCGGCTAGAGAATAGATGAAAAGAAGCATTGGCTACAAGTAGTAACAACAACAATAGGAAATTAAGAAAACCAAAGCGAAAGATATCAATCAAACAGTAGGTAAAGATAGCAATCTTCGAGTGACAGTGTTACCATACTAATACTAATGCTATCGGTCTTAGAAAGAAAAAGCAAAACCCTCGACTACCTACTAGCCTTCTATCCTAATCCTCGATCTCTACACCCTCCTATCTAGGAACATGTCCTCGGTAAGCTCTAGT
The DNA here is from genome assembly GCF_001879085.1 of Nicotiana attenuata. Lineage (NCBI taxonomy): Eukaryota > Viridiplantae > Streptophyta > Magnoliopsida > Solanales > Solanaceae > Nicotiana > Nicotiana attenuata. Next base: position 15,849,064 of record NC_031990.1, read on the forward strand.
TGTGCCATATCATGCCTAATCACCTTTCCCAAATACTTCTTAGACCTACCTCTACCCTTCCTCATACCCTCTAAGGTCAACCTCTCACACCTCCTAAACGGGACATCAATGCTTCACCTCTTCACATGCCTGAACCATCTCAGCCTCGCCTCTCACATCTTGTCCTCCACGGGGGCCACTCTCATCTTTTCCTGAATAACCTTATTCCTAGTCTTGTCAAATTTAGAATGCTCGCACATCCATCTCAACATCCTCATTTGAACTACTTTTATCTTCTGGACATGAGAGTTCTTGCTTGCCAACACTCTGTCCCATACAACATAGTCGGTCGAACCACCACTTTATAGAACTTACCTTCAAGTTTAAGTGGCACCTTCCTATCGCACAATACACCGGAAGCAAGCTTCCATTTCATCCACCCTGCTCCAATATGATGTATGACATCCTCATCAATTTTTCCATTTCCTTGTATTACTGACCCAAGGTACTGAAACTTCCTCTCTTGGGAATGACTTGTGTATCGAGCTTCACCTCCATGTCCTCTTCCTAGGTTACGTCGCAACTTGCACTCCAAGTATTCCGTCTTGGCCCTGCTCAACTTGAAACCTTTAGACTCTAAGGTCCTTCTCCAAACCTCCAGCCTCTTGTTAACACCACCCTGCGTCTTGGAAATTAGAACTATGCCATCGGCAAATAACATACACCATGGTACCTCCCCTTTAATGTGTCGAGTCAGTGTGTCCATCACTAAGGAAAATAAAAATGGGCTAAGAGTTGATCCCTGGTGCAACCTCATCACCACCGGAAAGTGCTCTGAGTCTCCTCCCGCTGTCCTGACCCGAATCTTAGGACCATCATACATGTCTTGAATCACCCTAATATAGGCTACCGGGACTCCTTTAGCCTCCAAGCATCTCCATAGCACCTCTTTCGGGACTTTGTCGTATGCTTTCTCTAGGTCAATGGACATCATATGCAGATCCTTCTTTGTTCCCCTATACTGCTCCACCAATCTCCTTACAAGTTCACTAAAATATCCTTTATTACAATGGATATTGAATTTATCAATAATTCAACACTCAAAAAAAGGAAAAAAGAGGAAGAAGGATGATTACATACTAGAAGGAGGAGTAGTAGTAATGAGGAAGGGCTGCTGAAATATGATTATAGAAAAAGGTGGAGTTACATGGCAAAATAGGGTATAAGATTAAATGATATTATTAGATAGTAGTTAGACAATTGGACAGAGAAATAACGTAGCAATCTCACCACATCATATTGGTTGTTAAGTAAAATGGATCTTTTCATTGTTAGCTAACAATATATTTAACAATACAATAAACTTTTTTGTTGAGAGTGAACAATACAATAAACTTTGAGCAACAATCATGACAAACATTGTATTTAATGTAACAATAATATTCAATATAACAAGAATACACAATTCAAAACAGCTTGTAAGATGTTGATTTGACTTATGTAGGAGTATTATACTAGTGAGAGTGTAAGAAATACTAAAGTAGTGGCTGAATAGTTAGTCTAATAGCTCCCAACCCAAGGATTTTGTTCTTGTGGTAAGAGCGCAGAACGTGATGTGTGGGCTAAGTGCACGCTACCGGTTTGAACCTGCCATTAACAAAAGTTTGGTTTTTAAGTAGAGAAGGGTATAGAGCTTGGTGTCTTATCCACCGAGTTTCGAACGGTTCCCTATGGTCCTCGGGGATATCTCTTTTATAAAAAAGAAGTTGTAATGATCCCAATATTCAGAACAATTCAGGAGAAGGACTATTCCATTGATATTCAACTTAATTACAATTATGGTGGTTCCAAAGGAAATGAAATACAATCACACTCTTAAACTTTCTGGTTGCCTCAATCCTAAACTAGTTAGGTTCGGCACTAATAACGAATATATTCTCTTGGTTATATATTCCGTATCTACAAGATTCTCTTATACCAAATATACAACCAAGTGAAGGTATTCCTGCCAAATACACAACCAAGAGAATATATTCTGTTCTAATATATTACCAAGAGGATATAACAACAACAACCCAGTATAATCCCACTAGTGGGGTCTGGGGAGGGTAGTGTGTACGCAGATCTTACCCCTATCATGGGTAGAGAGGCTGTTTCCAAATAGACCCTCGGCTTCCTTCCCACCAAGAACTCCCCACCTTGCTCTTGGGGTGACTCGAACTCACAACCTCTTGGTTGGAATATACAATTAAGAGAAAATGTTCCTCATAGGTACTGGGCTATATGAATCTTCATAGACCATGTCTCTTCATCTAGACTCGTAGGAAAAAGGTAATGAAATACAAAGTGGAAAAAAGGGGAAGTGGAAATTAAACTATGCTGAAACGGACACGACAAAGCACTTGCAACTAACTCTAGTAGGGATTTAGATGTAAGCTTCAGCGAAGGAGAAGAGTACATTGAGAAGAGATGAAAGAAAAGGAGGAGGAAGTAGATAATGCAGAGAGAAGAGAGAGAGATCGGATATAAACACATAATAGAGAAAAATGTTTTCTTTCCTGATTGATACTTCACACCTCTACCTTCATGTTTTTTATCTATGTGTTAGGTAACAAAGTCATTGTCAACCATGTGGTTCTTAACCGAACCCATGTACCTCTTAACTGATGGAGATAAAAAAAAATTGAATAGATAAATGAATTTGAATTCTTGAAAGTTGCAAGTTCTATAAAACATTGTTATTGGTGTTAGACCCTTTGGAATGCTGCAAAATGAAAAAAATGCCATAAAAATTGGAATGGAAGACTGTCTTTTGTATGGATTCCTTTGTAGTTCATTGGGCTTTGTCTCCCTAAATTATTCAAATGCATTTTTAGTTTGCAATATCTCTCTAACAATCAATGTGGACATTTGGTTGTCCCGAGACAAAATAGACACACATGCATTCATGTACCGTACTCTTTAATGAGTCTGCTGAAATTTAGGGCATTGTTTTCTCTTTACGCTATCAGCTTTTTTTGCTTTTATTTTGGTAAAAAGGAGGGGGGGGGGGGGGGGGGTTCTGAAGAAGTGTTTGATTGGAGCTTACAGGAGAATAAGATTTTTACTTTTGTTTCTGTTTCAGCTGGTGATTATGTGTTGATGAAACCATCTGATTCTGATAAGCCCCCATATGTGGCAAGAGTAGAGAAAATTGAGGCTGACCACCGTAACAATGTGAAGGTTCGAGTTCGATGGTATTACCGCCCTGAGGAGTCTATTGGTGGCCGCAGACAGTTCCACGGGGCCAAAGAGCTGTTCTTGTCAGATCACTACGATTTGCAGAGTGCACACACCATCGAGGGGAAGTGCATAGTGCACTCTTTCAAGAACTACACCAAACTGGAGAATGTGGGCCCTGAGGATTATTTTTGTAGGTTCGAGTACAAAGCTGCCACAGGAGGATTTACTCCTGACCGTGTTGCTGTGTGAGTTGCTCATAGCTTTACTGTGAAATTTGAAAATTGCTCTTTTTTTGGTGGAATGTTAGAGTTGTGCTTATATTGTTTGTTAACATGCTGATATGTCCGAATGTTTTGATTTTGAAGGTATTGTAAGTGTGAGATGCCCTATAACCCGGATGATCTCATGGTGCAATGTGAAGGATGCAAAGACTGGTATATATACTACTGAATTCATTCCTTTACATATTAGCATGTCTTTTTTACTTGTATTCATGGAAAACGACGAGCAAGCTTGGTGTTCTAAACTTTAGGTTAAAAAAGTAAATTGAGAGAGGAAGCTCTTAATGGTGTTACTTTAATTCATATATAAATAATAACAAAAACAGATAAATGGTCACATGACCAACATCTGAGGACATACAGTATGAAAATGCAAAAGAGATTTGTCATATCCCTCTGCCTCTATGTTATCTCTACATGCACAACTTTTATTCTTTAATACACAAATACATGATCTTCTGAAATTTGTTCTTGGAGTAGTCATATCATTGTTGTTGTCCACTATTCATATTGTGTTACTATAACAATTAGGGAAAAACTGCTCTAGAATTGCATCTTTTGTACCTTTTTTTGCCTTATCCCCTCATTTATGCATTTAAAATTTGTAAGACAAATTGATAGCTTTTGTCATAATTTTGCTATATTCTTCAAATAAGTGAAAACAATGCTGTGACAGGAACTGGAACCCTCTGTATGGGTAGAGTTTGATTTGAAGGCAATATGTATCTAGGTGTTTATAAGAGAGAATGAGTCTAATAGATAAATATATTGCCGAGCATCTGAGAATGATTGATGTATTAGGTTGAATTGGATCCATAGATGGCTAAGTTCCTTTGAAGGCAATCATGAGAGATATATGATGGATATGAGCAATCAGCTAAAAGAGTTGGATGTAAGGTTAAACAGTGAAAAAAAGAAAAAAAAAAGAAGGGTTGACACAAGAAAGGATGATCAAAATAAGCTTCTTGTTAAGTGGGAAAATATGATTAAATAAAAAGATGAGTCTAAATGTTGGTATTCAGCTGAGCTCATAGGAACTTGAAATGAGGGAACAGAAGGCCAGAGTAGTGTGGAGTGGAAGTTTGAAAATCCTTGTGTCTGTAATTGCCTCTACTGGTGTTGAGTTCAATTTTTGCTGTGTTATTCAGCATCCTGTATATTAGGGAGGTCCGAGTCAGTCAAGGAGTTCTATTAAGCTTTCTGTATTATGATTGTTGGATACTATGTTTTCAAGAACTTTTCAAAAGATATCTATGTTTGTAAGGTCTTTTCATCTTTTGTACTAATTTATTGCAGGTTCCATCCTTCTTGTATGGGTATGACTATTGAAGAAGCAAAGAAATTAGACCCTTTCTTGTGTTCTGACTGTTCATCGGAAGATGGCGCCAAACGACCTTTGAGCTCGTTCCATGTTGAGCCAAAGGTAAGAATCTGTTCATACACTTGTTAGACTTGGGGATCCGGGATAAAATACGGGACAAGGGATAACCAAACGGCCCCTTAAAGTTTTAGCAGTACTGCTATTAGCAAGTCGGTTAATGTCCTTATTATCACAAATATGATTTAGTAAACGGCCTTTTCTAGAGATGGGATGGTGATGGTTGCTTTCTTACACTATGTTGTTATATGTAGCTGGTTGTTAGGATCTTTTGTTCACCCCAAAGGTAGGGGAGGGATGGGGTCGAGTAAGAAGGGCAGAGTTGCATGTTTAGTCATGGTGATACCAAATATCTCAGATTCCTTAACCCTAATGGAAGGAGAAGGCTAGGACTGAGCCAAGGGTCAGTGTTTAAGTCATGATGATACCTAATGTATCATACTAATGATAATATCGACGACTAATGACCAAACTACGTTGGTGTTGGATTTCAAGTCGTTGATTGCTTGCAATTTGATAATATATCCCGTCACTCCCAGGTTGAAAGGAATTCGTTAGTTGTATAGATAGGAAGATGAATGTAAGTAAGCTCCGGTACATTGAAGAAGTAAAATGCGATTGCAAAATAGAAGTGTGGCCAGGGCGAAACTTCAACTTGAGCCATTTGAATGTAAATTGTGACTACAGAATCCAAAGTGTGGCAGCAAGATGGGCTTTCCGAAGGATACGTTTGGAAACTTGTCGCATTATAATTTAGGATGCTGATAAATAGTTAATTTTTAGGTCTTTTTCTTATCTTGTGTTGGAAAGCTGAGACGTGTTAGAGTATTTTCTACTTGGAGATCCAACACTTGGTGGACTCTAATCATTGAAACTTGAATCATTTATCCTTAATTTCATCTACCCATTGTGTTTACTTCATTAATTTGTGTTCTTATTTTCATTTTAAGAATGTCTAGTTAAACATCTAACTTGTGTTGTAGACCTAACTAATTTGTTTCTTAATGAGTTACTGATTATTTACCTGAAGTTGCTTGGTATTACTGTTATCTAATTGATTTCATGCTTAAAAAATTGAGTGGTTACCAACACTTGAATAAGCCTTGAATGTCTTAGTTCTCATTTGGGAAAGGAGAATTAGGATCGGGTAAGAACTAAGGAGCAAGGAATTGGGTAAGAACTAAGGAGAATTAGGATTGTATAGCTCAAGCTAGGAATAACTAGATTTTCCTTGAGTTTAACTCAATAGGGACTTGAAGCATCTCATTAGACTTGGGAAAATTTAATTAAGATAGATCCATTAATACTAGAAAATGTTACGGTAATTAAGATTGAGCCATAATAATTAACCAAGTAATTAGGCAAATTAAGAAAATACCCACTAGCTAATGCAATTTAGGAAGGAGATACAACCCTAGTGCCTTCCTCTATCTGATTTTATTCAATTTTAGTTAATTGCTTTACTTATTCACTTTTTGTCGTTGTTAAATAAATCATAAACCTAAAACTCATATAATGTATTGGTCTAGAAATCAATCCTACCAATCAATTGCTCCTTGTATATTCCCCCCCCCCCCCCCCCCTCCTTTCTCCTCCCTTGTTAGGTAATTATATTTGTGACAACCGCTTATCCTTTTTAGGAGTAAGTTGGGTGTTACCAAATTTTGGCCTTGTTGCTGGGGAGCAGTAGGTATTTAGGGATTACTAGTGTATTTGTATTACTATACTTTGATTTGGTTGCCGTTCTCTTTTTAATTTTGCTTTCTCCAGTTAGGTACTTGCAATGGCTAATCCGAACGCTATTGTACCACCTTTAGGTGATGGGGATGAGCCAATCGATGTCATATGGTTGTGCTTATAACATAATTCTATCGCATATGGGAGTGGCGAACTTTAAGGTTATATCCTTGATATTCCAAATGCTAGCCAAAAACGGGTTATTTGGTGGCCAACCGCGTGAAGGCCCTTAGCTACATATTCACAACTTTTTGTTAGTTTGTGCTTTTGTATAAGAAGACCAATGTATCTGAGGATGCCTTAAGATTGAGGTTTTTCCTATTCTCATTGCAAGGGGAAGCCTCAGTTTGGTTAGATGAGCTCCCTGCGTTGTCAATTTATAATTGGGAGGAGTTACCTGAGGTGTTCTTCGCCAAATTCTTTCCGGCAACTAGGATTGAAAAGTTGAGAACGGACATCCTAGGTTTTCAACAAAGGCCATTGAAACCTTATATGAGGTGAGGTGTCTGAAGGAGTGTCCCAGCATGGATCCTCACTTACCATTGTAACAAACCTTTTACCTAGCTTTGGACAAGGTCACAAGATCAGTAGTTGATAATGGCGAATGGCACAATCATGGACCTAATATTCCTGGAATGGCGAATGGCACAACCATGGACTTAACATTCCTGGAAGCTGGAGTAATTTTAGACAAAGTAGTCTAGAATGCCCATGCATGGCACATGTGGGGTAGTGATGCTACACCTATTACCTCAAGCAAACAAGTTTCAAGGAGAATGAAGCACGAGATAAAGCTATAGCACAGTTGACAGCTCATATGTTCCCCATTTCAAAGCAAATTTCAGAATTGGGAGTGAAGAAAGTCCACGTGGTTGACGACACGAATGGACAGTTTTAACTCATCCGCTATTGTTTGTCTCATGCGCATGTCAAGCAATGTTCAAGAACATTGTCACTGTGTGCAAAATGAAGCGGCTAATTACCAAAGGAGAATGAATCGACAAAGAGGCAACTATCAAGGAGGCCCCAATCAAAGTCTACGGAGACTGCCCCAACAATGGCTAAACAACCGAGGTATAAACAACAATCATGGCAATCAAGGATGGAATTCTAATAGTCAAGGTGGAAATAGGCGAGTATGGTCCTCACAAACAACCAATGGTCAAAGGCCCCATATGTATCAACAGAGCAACCATCCCCTCCGCCTTCCTACAATCAAGGGCAATCCTCAACTCCCATAGGAGAATCCCAAAAACAACAAGCTTGCAAAGATTGAGAGATTTCTAGAGAAGATGTTGGGAGAGTGTGAGAAGACAGGCCACACTGCGTGATTTGAGTCAAGTGCAAAGTTCCCATTCTACAGCCATGATGAAAATCGAGATACAATTGGGTCAAATCTCTTTGGTGTTGAACACAAGAACGGAGAACCCAGTAAGAAAGATGTCGGACTGAATGAATTAAACTTACATCTTCTCCTATGTTTGGTTTGGAAACAAAGTTAGCAGGAAAGCATTGAAAAAATGTCATTCGACAAATTTAGTGGAATTCACACTCTAACATCAGTTGTAAAACTACCAGGAGATATTATTTGATTCGAATTTGTATCATTTGATTCAAATTGGGTGAGAAGGCATGAGATAAGTTTCATTTTATGTTAACAGATGGTTTAATGAAAGATAAAATTAGCTTTTTAATGAATCCGAACTTTAGTAAGTACATTTGGGGTGTCATGTTACCTTATTGCATAGGTTGGTAGATGTTCCTATTGAGGAAAATGGACATATTAACAATCACAGAAATCTAGGATGATTAGTTTGGGACCATCTCAATAAAAGGTCTAGGATAATTAATTTTTGACCGAGTAATATGTAAAAGTTTGTGGTGTCAGGTGCCAATTGGTTTCATACCAGCTTAGTCATTTCTGTATCTGATTCTTGTCCTAGAATCTCTAGTTTTTGTGTTGTCAGGTGTGATTTGACATTGAACGTTTGATGTAATCATTAAGTCATAAAGAGAGAATTGCGGGAAGTGGCTCTACGGGTTGCAGGTAGTAGATGAATGGCTGTTGATGGGAGCTATGTTGCGTAGACCTTCCAAAATGTTGCTACTCCTGTGTCGGATCCTCCAAAATTGCACTACATTTGGAGGATCTGACATACACCCGGTAACATTTTCGTATAGTCCGAGCAACATAGGATGGGAGAATAAGAAGGAGGTGGGTTGGGAAATTTTGTTTGACATACAATAGACCGGTTTCTACCGGAAATAGCCTCTCTACCTGCATAAGGTAGGGGTAAGGCTGCATACATAATACCCTTCCCAGACCCCCTATTTGTGGGATACACTGGGTTTGTTGTTGTTGTATACAATAGACTGGTTCTGATTATTGATTGATATATGTTGGCTAAATGAAATTAATGGAGAATAAGATGGATAAAATGGTTGTTAGTTGGTTGTCATGCTGGGCTGGCTGTTAGGATTCTTAAGTTTTTCTTAATAAGTACTCTTAGGATTCTTAGGTAGAAACAGGGGTGGGGTTGAGATGATCGGTTCTGGGATCTGGCTGAGTGATAATAGGCTGTGATATTTATTCAATTATGTGCCTTATTTCTGACGTGTAGATGGGTATTCAGGCTCATGTATGCACGTACATATTTCTGTGTGCTCTTAGGGAACTGCATCATAAAATGCTATACTTGAAATATAGGCTCTTATGAATCTTAGCCTCTAATTTATCTTTATCCACTAAACATTTTAGCTAAGCCATCTCTTATTCAATTGCTAGGTGGAGTCGAAGCGCAGGAAGAGATAACAGCTTTGACCTTCATGCAGTATAAGGAGGTACACATTTTCTTCCGTACAAGCTCCAGTACTGTTGTGCTATCGAATTGTACAGCACTGAGAAGATAATGTTCTTTCAAAAGCCTGACATCCTCTTCTTAATCTATTGTAACCACTTTTTCTATATATAAGAGCTTGTGTGCAACTGACTGGGTAAGTGAGTGACATTGTGTGTCCAACTGACTGCAATTTGTGTGACCTAAATGAGTTGTAACTGGACATTGAGGACTACTAATCTTAAATATTTAGGAGTTAAATCTATTTCCCATTTCTATATTTATTTTATAATGTGACGATCCTTCTGCATCTGGCGCCTATTTTGGCTGAAAATGGAAGGGGTTGATTAGCCATCATATTTAAGAACTGGAGCTTCCTTATCTACGACCATGTCTCTTTTTTATGGAGAGTATCGACAATATTACTTGCTTGGCTGCATCCGGTGCATACGACAAAGCTATAAGTTCGTGACATGTCTGTTTTACATTAAATCTTTCACTTGATCATGGTTAATTAATATGTATTCTCACCTCAAAGTTTCACCTTAATATGGTCAATAAACATGTTTTGGCGCATATGTTGTGTCCGGGAAAGCTTTTTCCTGGTGTACCAAGTTCAGGTTGTTTAAATTTGGTGGTTAAATGAGTTGTCTATTCATTCATCTAAATGTTCTTTGCAATTCGTACGCCTAACATATATATAACCCTGTCAGTTTGTGTTTCCAATTACATATTCTTTTCAAGGTCCCAGGGAACATATTTTTCTCTAAGATAAATGACGACTTGAATTCTTCTCAATTTGAGAGCAACTTAATAGCGGAAGGATGACTATTCTAGTGGGAGCAAGATTCGGGCATCCAAAAGCCATGAATTAGATGCGATTTCAAAATTTAAGTTTTATGGGTTCAATCTCTAACTTCTTATTATTGATAGCACAATTGAAATGATTGGTTCATAAATTAATATTTATTGAAAATTTAGTATTGGATGAAACAAGAGACTTCTTATAAGAGCGTTATTTATTTGGAAGGTTTTACTAACTGAAAAAAATTGAAATACATATATAGAAGTAAAACTGGATTCTAGTTGGTGAATCTTGCAAGGTCTATGCCCTACAAAGATTAAAGAAAACTAAATGGCGATCGAAATGAATTATTATACACATACATATCTAAGCTGTGTCCATTCTTTTAGGGCAGTCTCTGATTCTCACTACTCAAGGATGCGAATAATCCTGCCATTTTTACAATCCATACAAGAAAAAGGGAATAATTAGATATTAGGGCGTGTTCGTATCGAAATTAGCCAGTTGGGTTACCGGCCTAAATACCCAGGTTTTCCTCCAATGCCTTTGTTAGAAGTGGGCACAAGAGTAAGACAATTGGTATCAGAATACACATGTTGGATTAATGGTAAACCGAACAATGAACGATAAGCTTTTGAAAATTGGTTATTGTTCCAATTTTTCATACTGAGGTAAGGATATCTGAAGCTGTTTGGAAGTAGAAATACATTAATGTCTTATTAATCGGACATACTGTACTCTTGGCGGACCAGTTCAGTTGCTTGTTAGACAAATGTTAAGCGACCTATGTTAATTGAGGAGATGGATTGTTGTCCTCTTATTCGATCTGAGACGATCCTTGCCTTACGATCTAGATTATGGAGTTAAGCTAAAGGTTTATTTTGTTTAAGTGGTACAAGGGGTAAAGGATTGGGTTAAGCCAATGTTAGGATGCTTCAACGAACACATCAACGCACCCTCAAGGCTCAACATTTAGAGATCAATATCTGTTCGTGGTGGTAACTGCATTAGAATTGGCATAAAATGTGAAATAACTTAAGTTTCTGGATCACAACTAAATTCGCTAGGCCAGCTTGTTCTATTGTCTGGTCGAGATCAGCAAGTTCCTTGGGAGGAAAACCCATTGTCTGCAGTTGATAGCTCCTTGGTCCACCAGGCCTTGATGCATCAATTAATCCTCGGATATCTCTAATTTTGTGTTGGAAGTTGAACCTTAAAACCATTCGTGTGCCATCTGCCAATCTGATGTGAATCGAGGTTGAAGGTTGCGTTTGATCAACAACTAGGCCGACCGATGGGGTTGGAGCTGAGATGAATCTGTTTACCCTTAAAATCGGACAACAATTGAATTTATACACGGTTTTAAGGATACATGATCTTAATTGATACAAATTGAGAAATCAGATTAATATTGAAATTAATGATAGAAAAGTAAACACAAACCACACAAGTTGAACAATCTTGGCCTTGAAGGTTGGTCACCCTCGAGTCAAAAATGCCTTAATCGATATCAGAACAGAGTGATGCAATAATAAGAACTAGTAATCAGTATATTGCTTTGGGATGCATGTTACAATGTGTCTTGCAAATAATCATACCCTCTTTATATAGTAGGGTAATCCTACTTTAGGTACAATTCTATAAAAGGTAAAAAATCTCATGATTTGCTAATTAACCGGTTCCTCATTCATACATGCCGAGATTCCCGCCGTGATATCCGATCGGTTACGGATATTTCGGCCTTCTGTTATCTGGTTCGACAACGTTACCTCGGGCTCATTCGGAATCGAGGTCGATTCTGCTCTTATGGAGTCGGTAACCTCGAAGACGGGATTTCTAACCTCGTATCCTAGTTCGATAGAACCCGGGGTCGATCTTCAATTCATCACGTTTTAATCCCGATCTGTCATACAATAGATGAGCCTAATTTCGACCGTATACAGATAGTCCCCTCATTTTTCGGAGTGTAAACGACAAGAAACGATATGAGCCCCCGATCCTCCTCTCGATACTTTGTGTCAGAAACGACAAAAATGGACGAAACATCTCGTTAGTCACGTCTTAATGGCATTAAATGTTCGTCAGTTGCTGGTCGACCACTACAACTTTGAACCGTCGTTTGAAAACTATAAATACTCCATCCTTTATTCATTCAAACTTTACATCTAAACCTCTCTACTCTTGTTCTTAAAAAATATTTGCACTCTCTAACACTTGTATCCAGATTTCTTGAGGTTTTTGCAAGAACTCTCGCTTGTCTTCACTCCAAACCATTAAGCTTAACCTTTTAAATTCCTCTTCTCCATCTTTATTCAAAAGAAAAAATGGCGAAGACTTCTAAGACAGTTCCACAAAAAGAAACTGCCTCTTCATCACGGTCGGGTGGCGAGGAACCGGCGGCGGAACCTCCTCTTGAAGCGTTTATTCCTGGCGCGTGCTCGACCGGTGCTGATTTCAAGGTCGAGAAAACTTCCTCGGTACCGGGTCGGTGCGAACCGGTGTCGAGATATATATGCTCGGTCACCGACAGTCTCCTCTCCAAAGTCAAGAAGGATTGCAACTGGATTGGTAAGAACGTGGTGGTGCCTTCGCCCGAGGAAGCGATTACTACCCACGTGGAGAGTTTTTTAAGTGTTTACACTAATCCTTTCACATTGGTCCCCTTGGACCCGGTCATCATCGCCTTCTGTAAGAGGTACGAGGTGACCCTCGGTCAAAGATATCCCTCTTTTTGGAGGATAGTAATTTTCCTCCGCTTCTTCGTAGACAAATTCGAGGGGTGTCCCTTCACTATCGATCACCTCATGCGTCTGTATAGTCCCCGACTCTATCGAGGGGGATTAATAAAACTTGCCCGTTGGGCCAGTAAGGCCCCATTCTCGAGTATAGACGAGGATAGGGACCGAGGCTGATTGGGCCGATTCGTTCGAGTGAAGACCTCGGATTTAATTCCAGCCGAGGACATTCCATTTCCCGATAAATGGAACATGAAACGTAAGTATAACCTTGCCATTAAGATTTTGTTTATTGCTTTTCCTTTTCCTCCTTTCTTATCAATGTTTTGTAGTTCAACTGTTGCTCGGATGCCGGGTGCAGTTCCTCGACTAAAGGAGTGGGTTGAGGGCATTGTGTCACAGAAGCCCTATTCCGAGCGCGCGTGGCGCGAACTTTTGAAGGTCCGGTGGGAGGCCCGTTCCCATGGTGAGTTTCCTTTTTCGAGTTAATAATACTTGATTTTTTCCTCATGCCGTTGAATTCTTATTCGTTCCATTTTCTTTTGCAGGTCTTTCCAAGGATGTTGCTATGAGGCCTCCATCCGGTGACGAGGATGTACCTGTCGAGTCCCCTGCTCCGAGGCAGGGTGATAAGAAGAAAAGGAAGAGGGCCCAGAGTTCTCCGATCTCGGAAAAGAAAAGAACAAAAAGAAGTCTGGTGAGTAATTCTAAGTGTAGCATCAGTGCTCGTGCTCTCTCTTCGAACTCACTCCAACGGCTGAGGGATGAGTCAGAAGAAGAAGAAGAAAAATCCGAACTGGTGGCCCGCGTGCGGTCAGCTCTCGAGGTACGAGGGGCCTTCGAATCGGGGAGAGCTGAAACTAAATTGCCTCGACTCGGGGAGGTCGATGAGGGAGCTTTAGCTGAAGCTTCCGAACTAGAAGGGGGCGAGGCCACTTTGCCTCGAGGTAGGGAGGCCGATAATGAGGTCGTAGCCGATTCTTTTCAGGTAGCGGATAGTGCCCCGAAGGGCGTACTCGGAGTGATAAATCTCTCCAGTTTGCCTTTATTTACTAAGTCTATGTTTACCGAGGCTCAGACGTTGAAAGGACAACCCAACGAAGAGCCATAAGGGGCGATATCCTTTCATAACTTTTTGATGGCGTAGACTCTACCGCTATTGAGGACGTCACCGGGTTGGGTGATTTACCGGTGCCGAGGAAGAGTCCATCATCGAGGACGAGTGGATCTTCCTCAAGTCGCAAACTATTCAATCGGTTCCTAGCTACGAGTGCGAATCTTGACCGGTAGCGGTCGATAGTTATATCCATCCCGGAAGACGCCCGGGTTCTTTCTGCCCCCGTAGGGGTGGCTAGTTACCTCCGATGCTTGGTGACAGAGGAGGACCAGGCCAAGATGAACGAGGTGGAAGCACCCTGCCTGTTCAATGAAGCTCAACAGACATTAAATCGGGTAACATCAGATACTTCTTAATAATTTCTGGTTTATACTTAGATTAGTTTGTATGCGATCATAACTTCTTTTTCTGTGTTTGTAGCCCTCGGTACTCCACCACGAGACGTTCCTCCGCCATCGGGAAGAGCTGGACCAGTACAAGGCCGAGATCCGAGGGCTCACTGAGAAAAGAGGTACTTACAAACTTTCTAGTGAGCAAAGAGAAGGGGAGACTAAGGGCCTCCGGGCTGAGTTAGAGGTGGCTCGGAAAGAGCATGCCGACCTGGTTGAGCAGGTAAGAAGCGTTTTTGAAGTTAGTGACGACAAATCAGTCATGGTGACTAACGGTACGAACCCACAGGTGCAACAGAGGATTGACAAGATCGGACAGCTCCGGGAAGAGGTAGATGCGGTAAAGGTTGAGGCCAAAGAATGGAAAAAGAACATGGACCGTCTGGCATCAGAAAAGGAGACTGCCCGGGCCCAACTGGCTTCGGCTGAGGTCCGGCTCTGAGGTATAAAGGAGAAATCCTTAGTGCAGGCCAAGAATATCGAGGAGCTCCAGTCCTAGTTGAATTCGGCCGTCTCTAATCGAGAAAATCTGGCCACGGAGCTTGAAGCGACCAAGTCGGAGGCCAAAGTGATTAAGGTCAATGCCGATGAGATGGTGGCTGTTTATAAGGCCGATGCCGAGGCGGCTCAGGTTCGAGCAAAAGCCATCATCAAGCACGCTAAATGGCAATCTCGAAGGGAGGCCCTTGAGGAAATTCGGGGTTTCGACCTATCATCTGATATTGAGAGTGCCAAAGAGCTCGAAGCCGAGGCCACAGTATTCGAGGTTGATCATAGAGAGAAGCCTCGGATACTGTTGATGCGATCCTTAACACCGATTCATGACCGACCTTCTATTTTAAGTTAGCACGATCCACTGTTGCCTCATTAAAAACCTTGCTAGAAAACCCATTTGGGACAAAACAGGTTTAAGGGAAAAAGAGTGCAACATGTGCTTACAGACCAAAAAATGTGTTCCACTTCTTGTTGGTTACCTGCAAGTGTTAGTCCAAAAATAAGTAAAAAGGAATCGAATGGGGTTGTACCTTAGCAGTAGTATCGTTTCAAGTGAGTTATGTTCCAGTTATTTGGTAACCTTTCACCGTTCATTTCCCCGAGCTTGTACGATCCTTTCCCGGCGATTTCGAGAATTTGGTACGGTCCTTTCCAGTTCGGCCCCAACTTCCCTTGTTCGGATTCCGGGCAGTGTGACCTTCCTTAGTACCAAGTCCCCGATATTTATGTGTCGAAGGTTGGCCCTTCGATTGTAATACCTCTCGATCCACTATTTTTGGGTGGCCAACCGGATGAGGACGGCTTCGCGCCTTTCGTCTAATAGCTCCAGGCTCATACTCATGGCCTCGTCATTTGATTCCTTTGTTGCATATCGGAATTTGACACTTGGTTCACCGACTTCGATCGGTATTAGAGCTTCGGTGCCGTAAACCAGTGAGAATGGGGTGGCCCCAGTACTGGACTTTGAGGTCGTACGGTATGCCCATAGGACTTCGGGTAAGATTTCCTTCCATTTTCCTTTCGCGTTGGTTAACCTTTTTTTTTGAGGTTTTAGAGTATGGTTTTGTTGGTCGATTCGGCTTGTCCGTTCCCACTAGGGTGATAAGGTGTTGACAGGATCCTTTTGATCTTATGATCCTCGAGAAACTTGGTCACTTTGCTGCCGATAAATTGTTTTCCGTTGTCACATATGATTTGGGATGGCATTCCGAACCGACATATGATGTGGTCCCAAATGAAGTCGATGACTTCCTTCTCCCTGACCTTCTCGTACGCCTGTGCTTCAACCCACTTAGAAAAATAGTCAGTCATAAATAATATAAATTGTGCCTTACCGGGTGCCCATGGAAGAGGGCCAACGATGTCCATTCCCCACTTCATGAATGGACATGGTAACAAGACCGAATGCAGCAGCTCCCCGGGTTGGTGAATCATCGAAGCATGTCTTTGGCATTCATCACATTTCGTACGAACTCCTTCGCATCTTTTTCCATGTCGATCCAGTAATAGCCGGCTCATATTACCTTTCGAACCAATGATTCGGCGCCTGAATGATTTCCGCAGGTGCCCTCGTGGACTTCCCTCAGAACGTACTCGGTATCTCCTGGTCCCAGACATATTTCTAGTGGTCCATCGAACATTCTTCTGAACAAGGCTCCATCTTCGGACAAGCTGAATCGGGCCGCCTTTATGCGCAGGGTCCTTGATTCTTTTGTATCTGAGGGCAGTTTCCCGGTCTTCAAATATTTTACATATTTTTTTCTCCAATCCTAAGTCAAGCTTGTGGAGTTTATTTCGGCGTGACCTTCTTCTACTACCGATCTCATGAGCTGTACAACTTCCCTCGAATTGAGATCGTCGTCTTCGATCGATGACCCTAAGTTTGCAAGGGCATCGGCCTCGCTATTTTGATCTCAAGGTACGTGTTGCAAAGTCCACTCTTTGAACTAATATAATGTTACCAGCAACTTATCTAGGTACCTTTGCATTTGTTCTTCTCTGACTTCGAATGTTCCATTAACTTGGTTCACCACATCGATATCCCTGTTGGGTGGTATGTTCGGAAGATCCGCCGAAAATACATTTGGATAATCTCTCACTACCGGTACTAACTCAACGGTAGGAGTATCAACACTGACATCTCACACCAAGGCTAGATATGCCTCACACCCCTTACCAACCATCCGATGTGCCTTAAGGAAAGACACTACCCTGCTAGGAACATAATCCAAGGTACCCCTCCACTCCAACCGCGGCAAAACTGGCATGGCCAATGTCATCGTCTTGGCCTAAAAATCAAGAATAACATGATAGGGCGACAACTAGTACATACCCAAGATAACATCAAAATCTACCATATTGAGAAATAATAGATCGGCTCTGGTATCAAAACCACCAAGAACAACTAAACACGACCGATACACACAGTCAACAACAATGGAATCTCCCACGGGCGTGGACACATAGATAGGAGAACTCAAAGAAGCACGGGATATACCCAAATATGGAGAAAAGTAAGATGATACATAGGAATAAATGGATCTTGTATCAAATAAGACTAATGCATCTATATGACATGCTGGAACAATACCTATGATAAATGAGTCGGATGCAACCGCCTCTGTCCTAGTAGGAATAGCATAACATTTGGCTTGGCCTCCCCCTCTTGAACGACCTCTACCTTCCCGACGCCCACCTCTAGCTGGCTGTGCAGGTGGAGTGGCAACTGGTTCGGTAACCATGGCCTGAGAAGCTTGAGGGCCCTGTGAAATACGTAGGGCCTGAGTAGTCTGTGGAGGTGCACCCTTCCTGAGTCTGGGGCAGTCACTTACCATATGACGAGTGTCACCACACTCAAAACAAGGTATCGGAGAACGTGGCTGCTGGAACTAGCTCGGGCCCAGTCGACTAGACTGACCACTGAAAGCACCCCGTGCAGGACGTGCACTAGATAGTGGCGGTGCATAATGGGCAACCTGAGGCCTGGGAGTAGCTAGAACACCGCTGGAAGCTAGAAATGCTGAATGAACAGGACGACTCTCATAGCCTCTAGCATGACGGGTTGCAACTGGGGCACAAGCACCACTATATGTGCCAGAATCTCGAGGCCTCTTGGCCTCCTTCTCTTGTCTCTCCTGGGCCCACATACCCTCCAATATCCTAGCGATCTCCAATACCTGCTGGTATAGTATGTCAATCTCTAACTCTCAAGCCATGCTGAATCTAATACTGTGGTTAAGCCCCTCGATAAATCGACGGACACGCTCTCTGACTGCGGAGACTAAAGTTGGTGCATGTCAGGACAACTCGCTGAACCTGACAGCATACTCTGATACGGTCATAGCACCCTGGCGCAACTGCTCAATCTCCACGCGCCATACATCATGAAGCTTCTGGGGGACAAACTCCCTCATGAATATCTCTGAAAAGTGAACCCAAGTGAGTGAAGCTGCCTCGGCCAGGCTACCCAACTCATACGCTCGCCACCACTGATAAGCCGGTCTATTAAGCTGGAACGTAGTAAAAGCAACCCCACTCGACTCCACAATACCCATAATACGGAGGATACAGTGGCACTCCTCAAGAAAACCCTGGGCATCCTCTGAAGCAAACCACTGAAAGTAGGAGTGTGGTACTTCTTGTACCTCTCGAGCCTGAGCTGCACCCCCTCAGAAGCTGCAACCTCGGGCTGAACTGGGACGACCGGCTGCACTTGTATAATCTCTAGGACCTGGTCAACCTGGATTCTCTGCTTTGGGGTATGGGCGGCGGGAGTCTGTGCTCCTCCCCCCGCCTGATATGTGGCAGGAGCAAGTGGAATCAACCGTGCCTAAGCTAGAGTGCCAAAAATGCTCAAAAACTGGGCGAGGGTCTCCTGAATGCAGGGGTAGTAACAGGCGGATCAGATGCCTACCCTCCAACTGGAGCTACTGGTGGCTCCTCTGTAGCAGCTCGGGTCAGTGCTCTGGCTGCACCACATGCTTGTCCTCAGCCTCTGCCCCGGCCTCTCGCGACTCTAGCATGGGTGCGGATGTCTGATCATCCGATCAGGTTGTGCATGTCCTCACCATCTGTGAGAGAATAAAAAGACAACTCTAGGTTCACAGGTGTCCTCACCATAGCTTCCCGAAGATAAGTACAGACGTCCTGTACCGATCTACGAGACTCTACTAAACTTGGTTGTGACTCATAACACCTATGAATCTAGAGCTCTGATATCACAACCCCAATTTCCCTCGCAGGATGTCATGATGGCATCTAGTCTCTAAGACTAGGTAAGCCTAACATTCATGCAGGAATAACTGAAATAATAGGTATAGTCTCAAAACTCAGCAACTATATAAAATAAACTTTTTAACTCAGCATATACAACTCCCAAGACCCGGCGAATACAAGTCACAAGCTCTAAATAGTAGTACTGCATAATTCTATACATCAATGTCTATAAAATGGATAAGGACAATAGAATAGTCTAGGTAGAGGGGCACTGCAAGGCCTGCAGACGCCGGTAGGTATACCTTGAAGTCTCCGCAGCTGAGCTCTCGCTAATACTTGGTCTGGTAGGAGGTACTTGGATCCGCACAAAAAGATGTGCAGAAGCATAGCATGAGTACACCACAACGGTACCCAGCATGTGCCAAGCCTAACCTCGGTAGAGTAGTGACGAAGTCAGGTCAAGGCCCTACTGGAATAATAACAAAAATTGTACAAGTGTATGGCAGTGTAGTAATGAAAGCAATGAAATTGAAACAACAAATACATATCAAGGTTAGCTACACGAGACTAAAGCAAATAATGCAACACGGAGAAAAATAAGAAATGATATGTTAAGGAAACAAAACAACCAAAGACAAGTGCAGCAACAGAGAAACACCAACAAGAATCACTATCGAGGTATCGCCTCGTAGTCTCAAATCACAAGAATAATTCGCAATCTTTCCTTATATCACCGCGCGGGAGCCTTGCATTTAGTTTTTGAAAATTATTTTCCCGAAATAGCATCCCGCGTTTTAGCCCACCTTATAACACCGCATGACTTCTAGTAGTTCCCCTACTAGCCACGCGTATCAAGCCCACCTTATCACACTGCATGCGTTTCAACCCCAAAACCTTATCCCACCGCATGCGTATCAATATCACAACGTTACACAAATTGCACCTCAAGTGCCCAATATCACAACTTGCCAAATAAATCAACAATAACAGTGTTTTCACAATAAAGATCCCATGGATCAATCACAATGTACACAAGAGTCTCAACAATAACAACCGGAAATGAATAACTCAACAGAATAGTATTTCACAACTTAACACTTTTCCTCAATGTGAATCACGGCCTTTATAACTCAATACTGGTTTCATCAACAAGATATTCCAAAAATAACAGCCTCAAGTAAAGAATTCACGGTTAAATAATGAATAAGGAATAGTGGAAACAACGGCAACTTCAACTAAACATGTAGGGCAATTAACAAATACGAGATAAGACAAGTAGATCATGTGAAGATAGACTAGAAATGATGACTATAAAATGTTAAGGTAACTCAATTAAGGAATGAAAGGAATCTACATAGCTAAAACCGGTAAATTTCCACATTTAGCCCGTGCACACACTCGTCACCTTGCGTACACAGCTTTAACACGTCACAGTTATAAAAAACAACACCAATCCTAAGGGGTAATTCCCCCGCACACAAATTTAGGCAAGACACTTACCTCAAATCACGCTAACTCAATCCACTAATAGGCCTTTCCCTCGATTATCCAACTCCGAACAGCTCGAATCTAGCAGAAATAACTTCATGCTATAAATATAAACTATAGGAAACTATTTCGAACAATAAATTACGATCATTGCAAATAAATAAAAAGTCAACTCAAAAGGTCAACGCGGGTTTGTGTCTCGGAACTCGACCAAAATTACAAAATCCGGACACCCATTCGATAATGATTCCAACCATACAAGAATTACTCAAATCCGACCTCAAAGTGCCTTTCAAATCCCCAAATTTTAGCCTAATAAGTTTCACAAATTGTTCCCCAAATTTCCAACTCAAATCACTAATTAAAAGATGAAATTAACAAAAGATTCGTGTAATTTAATCAAAACCGAGTTAGGATTTCTTACCTCAATGATTTCCTTGCAAATCACCCAAAAAATCGCCACAAATCGAGCTCTCTGGGTCCGAAAATGGATTATGAAATCAAACCCTTGAACTAGGCCTTTTCTGCGTAGTGAATCTGCATCTGCGGTCACTTAGTCGCACCTGTGACGCTGCACCTGCGAAAAAATCATCGCAGGTGCGGTTCGAACTTAAAACCAGAAGACTCGCACCTGCGGACCCCTTATCGCTTCTGCGCAAGCGCTTCTGCGGACATTGTCTGCTTCTGCAATCCAAGGCCTCCCTGGCCATCTCCGCTTCTGTGATGCATTCCTCACATCGGCGAGTCCGGTTCTGCAGAACATTGGCCGCACCTGCGATCCCAGCCGGCCAGGAAAAAACATCCTTCTGTGGATCGAGGGCCGTAGCTGCGGCCCAAAATGCGCAGGTGCAATTGCACCAGAAGCAGCAGTGCTTCAGCAATCTCACAAGTCCAAACTTCTTCCAGATTCAATCAGAATCACACCTAGGGACCCCGTCCGAATATACCAACAAGTTCCAAAACACCTAAGGAACCTACTCGAGACCAAAGATCACATAAAATAACATCGATTCTATGAATCGCAATCCCAATTCAAGCCTATGAAACTATGAACTTCCAAATTCCGAAACCAATGCCGACTCATACCAAAACAACTCCGATTGACTTCAAATTTTGCGCACAAGTCATAAATGACATGCGGACCTATTCCAAGTTCTAGAATCGAAATCCGACCCCGTTATCAATAAAGTCAACTCCCGATTAAACTTTCCAACCTTTCTAACCTTCAACTTTCTAACTTTGGCCAATTCACACTGAAACGACCTACGGACCTCCAAATCAACCTTCGAACATGCTCCAAAGACCAAATCACCATGCGGAGCTATTGGAACCATCAAAACTCAATTACGGAGTATTCTACACAAAAGTCAAACTACGGTCAACTCTTTCAATTTAAAGCTCCGACTTAGGGACTATATGTCCCATTCCACTCCAAAACTCACCCGAAACCAAAACCAAATACCCCTGGCAAATCCTGAAACCACAATATAACATAGAGGGGGAAATAAATTGGGGTTCGAGCATAAAATATTCAAAACGACCGGCCGAGTTGTTACATTTAATTACTTAAATTATATTTGAAATGGGATAAAGGATTTATAAAGACTGAGTTTCACTACTTTGAGTTTTGGGCGGGTTAATCGGTTGTTTGTGGAAATTATACCTTCCTTGAGTGTTATTCTTATATAGTAGCCGTTAATCGGAGTTCGTAGAGTATTCTCTCTTCCTGTGGATCGGGCCGAACACCTCGGTAGTATAATAAATGCATATGTGGATCGCGCCGGTCGACCCTCGGCAGTGTACACTATATTATGGATAGGGTCGTACGACCTCGGCATAAATCGTGCGTGATATTGCTCGGAGCCTGATTATATTTGATATTTCTTCATGACTTGGGAATTTATAATTACTTGATGGCTCTTATTTGTTGAAATTAGTAGGTGATAGTTGGAGGTTTTTAATTGATATTTAGCTAAAGAACCACTTACTTATTGTTCATTATTTCGTTATTACCAATATATTCCATGCCTATTTATAATTTCTGCACTTTATTTGACCCTTAGTAAGTGGCGATGTCGACCCCTCGTCACTACTTCTTCGAGGTTAGACTAGATACTTATTGGGTACATGTTGTTTATGTACTCACGCTACACTTCTACACTAATCGTGCAGGATCTGAGGCAGGTGCATCTGGCGGCCATACAGGCGCATACCCCTGCTACCTAGAGACTTAGTGGTGAGCTGCTCTCTATGCCCATTATGCAGCGCCCCGAGTCTCTTCATGTTGCATTTATTTTTCTTTCTATCTTACTGCAGACAGTAGCATAGGAGGTTTTGTATATTCTACTAGTTGCTCGTGCACTTGACATCGAATTTTGAGAGATTCTAGTAGATATTTCATAGATATTGATTATTATATTCACTACTTTACTCTTTCGTTTATTTCATGCTATGCATTATTACAACCACCTATTAATCATTCTCTTATTAAATAAAATCAATGTCTTTAAAAATATTAAAATAAACAAATACATGGATAGTTCACCATTGGCTTGCCTAGCGACGGCGTTGGGTGCCATCACGGCCTATAGTGGGAATTGGGTCGTGACAGTCCAAAGAAAGCCTACAATCAACTTTCAAACCAACCAAGCTCAAAATTTTGCTTTGAAGCACATTCGGGGCAAGTTCTAGACTATTCACTCAAGCACTTGGACTAGCAACAAAATTTCACCTCACCTCTCATGCAAATAGACCGTAAAAGAAGATAGAGTATAAAACCCACAATATCTACAATCGAGTTAAAGATCTCTATGGTCTACTCATCCACCTAATGATTATCAAAGACAACTCAAGAGCCTCAAAGTTACTTTACTAGAGTTATTCCCTCAAAAATGATTCACAACTACCTTGTCTCAAACCATAAGCATACAGTTATGTATGTTGGTACTACATGAAGCATAATAATCTATTTTCATAGAAAAGCTTTATTAGGGCTTTTATTCATTACTACTTACTACTACTACTACCTAAACATGCAATGGACTAATTCCTTTAAGAAAGTTGTCACACTATTCATCATCAGGAAAAGTCACCCGATTCACACAAGAGACCACCTTTGGAAAGAATTGTGGCATTAAGAAAACAAAGGCTTATAATAATTAACAAGAATTAAAAGAATAGTATTTACACGACCAAAATAAAAACTATAGATTACTACCAAATTTGAAATTACTAAAAATAAACAAAATGAATCATTCAATTATTACATCCCAATATCATCAAATTTATCTAATCAAATCAAATTCTCCACCCCCAAGTTAAAAGTAAGCAACCCAATGCATACCAGAAGAAACTCCCTAAGCATCCTCAGTCTTCAAGGTATCACCAGTAGGTTGAGTCCAAGCCGACTCAACTAAATGGATAGTATCATCATCGTTCTTAGATATGAACATGTCACGCACTGCAGCAACAGTACTGGATGCAATGCAGGGCTTCTCAGTATGAGTGGTAGGGGCATCTTGAGAAGTCTGAGTGGGGTGTGGTTGGGCGAGACATTCGGCATGTCAAAGGGCTAGTTGTCTGCCTCAGCTATCTTAGTCACTTCAGCTCGCAGTGACTCAACTGACTTGCTGCTGGCCTGAGTCTTTCGCATCTTCTTCACTTTTGATCAACCTCTCGATCACTACACCATGCTGAACCAATGTGTCCATGATCACCTTCTAGTTGTCCAAGATCTAGGTAAGCTTCCCAGAAGTGTCTGGTTGTGTAGAGAAATGCCCATAAACTACAGTAGAGGGATCCGACAATTTGGATGTGGTTGTCTGCATCCAGTTGTTGAGACTCACCGACTTCTGCGAAACTCTTAAGGCATATAACGGGCCAATAGGATTAGCCCCAGAGCTGGTGTAGGCAGTGGAGCAGGGGCTGATGGTGGCTTGGAAGCACTGTCCCTGACATGAGTAGAAGGCTCAACTAAAGATGAGGGGATATCCCAGGGACCGGAAGCTGCTACTACAGGCTCATCAGATTGGCTAGTAGTAGTGGAAGGTTGGCTGCTCTTCTTTGACTTTAGCTCTTGGGGTATTGTAACTTGTACTATTTAAAGGGGCAGATTGGCTTAATCTTGGTGTCAAATGGTCTAGACTCCACTTTGGCATCTGTCAATACTCTGTGATGGTGTTGTAACTTGTACTATTTAAAGGGGCAGAAGGCACCCATATTAATTGGGTACCTGGCCATGATAGAAGCCACAAGCACTGCTCTCTCTAGAGGTAGGTTGTTTTCATTCAAGCATGGGTCAAGTCTTGTACAAACAAATGTCTACCACCCATTCGCCTTGAAGCTCAAGGTTTTGCGGAAGATTAGCACTCCGGCACCTATCCAAGGAGGGATATGCCCAGGTGCAAGGATCTCAGCAAGCTCAGCTAGATTGGCAAGGTACTCATTTGGCTCAACATCCTCAAGTCAGATGCTGGAATTCAATGTTCTTTGATCAAATTTCACCTTGAGTTGTGCACTTTGGTAACCTTGGTCCCTTTTACAATGGGCGAAGAGTTGGCGTAGAACTCCCGGACAAGATGCTCTTTGAAATCGACAAACTCCTTAGTGAATTGCATCCAGCCTTTTCTTTTTATAAACTGTTCAAGGACTGTCGAATTGTACTTATCTAGGTCTTTGGTGAGGAATTGGCTTTCATGAGTCAGTGACCTTTCTTTCGACCCCTTTTTGAAGTCCACGAATGCATTGCAGCACAAGAACCGGTATTCCCAGACTACCTTCTTCTTGGTCCTTTCTTTCCCATCCTTTGCAACGTTTCCTCCTTTTTCGTCATCAATGGCATCATTGGAATCAGGATTGGAGCAACTATATTGGACACATGGCTAGTGCTAGTTGTGCCCTGGGAGGTGTCCTGAGATGTGGAAGGCTCGGCTCGGGGTTCAGATTGCCCTGTAGTTGAGACTGCTCCTAATTGCGCTCTTCAGACTGAGATAATAAGTTGCCTTCAGAGGCCTCCCTAGATGGGACAGAGGAATCACAGTCTGATAGGCTTCGACCTCTCCCCCGACCGGCTGTTTGCTTCTTGGCAATCATTTTCTGCACACTAGGTGGCAAGGCGCCTCAACCTAAGCCTTTTTCCTTGGTTACCCCGACCTTTAGATGTCTTCGTCTTTCTCTTGATCATACCATTGTCTATTGACACACAAAGAGAGATGTCAGTTGTTATACAAGTCATTGACATGAGGTACAAGGTAGTTATGAGTCAAAATAGCAGTAGGAGAAAGCATAAAAGCAGGGGCAAGTTCATTGTCAAACATGCAGAGGGCAGGGTGGAAGTGCAGTCTGCACAATTCCAAATGCGGTCCGTAAAGTGGAAGTGCGGTCCGTAGAATTCAAAGTGCGGCCGCACCTCTGCACTGAGGCATTAGACCTTCAGAGAAAAGTCTCTAATAGTCATGTGGACACGTTTTTGCGATCGTAGAATTCCAACTATGGTATGCACAATTGTAAGTATGGTCCGCACTTGAGTAAAAGCACTCATGTCCCAGAGAAGAAGTTCTCAGAAGGACAGTGCAGACCACTCTTTGCAGCCGCAAAATTCATACTGAAGTCCGTGCAATTAAGTTGCGGCCTCAGAACTTGGGCAATCAGCCAGGCTACCAAAACAACAATTGCGGACTGCAAAATATCAAATGTAGTCTGCACAATCAAGAATTTATGGGCACAATTGAGAATGAAGCTCAGTTTAGATTATGAAATTCTTGTGTTCAATCCAATTGGGTAACAGACTAAATGCATGATATCAACAATCCTAACCCATTCTAAGAATAATTTTACAAATACCCATTCTTAAACTACCCCACATGGGGCACAAATAAGGTATATAACATAAATGACCTAAAAAGATGTTAAAAATAAAAAAAGAAATTCAAAAGAAAAAGTAAACAAGATCGAAGTGTTGCATACCAGATTATGCTAGAGCAATTAGGATGATTGGAATGTAAATGTTGTATGTGGTCAAATATGCGTACAAAGGGTTCCTCTGTAAAAGCTCTGGTGATGAGGGAAATGGTGAAAAGCGTAAAGGAGCACCTATTGTTCTATTTATACTAGTTCTGGGTCAGGTCAGAGAAAGAGCGAGTGCAGCCGAAAATTTCCAAATGCAGTCCGCACTCTGTTACCTAGGCGGTAGAGAGCTTGTAGTTGTGCGGTCCGCACTTCTGTCAACCTATTTTCAGTGACCTCTCTGAAAGTGCTCTCCTGCGACCGCAAAATTGTGTAATAGGCCGCAAAATTGGCTGCGCACTATTGCGAAAAAAGTTCAGAGACTCCTCAATTTAGCACTTGGGTTGCGACTAAAATTGCGGTCCGTAGTCAGAATCTGCGATAGTAGTCAAATTTTTGGTGCCCGCAGTCCATCTTGTGCGGCCGCACAAATAAATGTGCGGTCCATAGATTTCCGTGAAATACGATATCTTGAACCATATATCAACACCTAACACTAATCACCGCAGCACACTTCAAATCTAGTAAAAAAACACTAAACAACATCTAAGCTTTAAAAAAAAGGAAGAGATTTTGGGTTGCCTCCCAAGAAGTACCTTATTTAACGTCATGGCACGACGCAATGTCATAGCATCCTCAATTGAAGTAAAGAACTGCCACCACGTGGCTTTCATCAACTTTTCCCAAGTAATGCTTCACTCGGTGACCATTGACTCAAAATATTTCGTTGTTCTTGTTCTTCAAGTCGAAAGCACCAAAGGGTGTCACACTAACAATTTTAAATGGACCATTCCACTTCGATATAAGCTTCTCAGGAAATATTCTCAACCTTGAGTTGAACAACAACAGTAGATCACCGGCCTTGAACTCCTTGTTCCAAATATACTTGTCATGAAGGTACTTTATCTTCTCTTTGTACGAGGACGAACTCTCATAAGCATGGTATCGAAACTCATCCAATTCATTAAAATTTGCAACCTGCAAGTTAGCTGCTATATCCCAATCAAGGTTTAGTTTCTTCAAGGCCCACATTACCTTGTGCTCTAATTCCACTAGAAGATGACAAGATTTTCCGAACACAAATCGATATGGAGACATTCTGATAGGTATTTTGTAAGTCGTTTTATATGCCCATAGATCATCATCAAGCTTCTTAGACCAATCCGACCGATTTGCATTCACCGTCTTGGACAAGATACTCTTTATCTCACCGTTGAAAATTTCTACTTGACCACTTGCTTGTGGATGATAGGGGGTTATCACTTTGTGAGTGAAACCATACTTGCCGAGCAAACTGTCAAAAGCCTTGTTGCAAAAGTGCAACCCTCCATCACTTATGATTGCCCGTGGAAACTTTGTGAAATGTTCCTATTCAAGAAAGCCACCACACTTCTAGCCTCATTATTGGGTAAAGCAAAGGCAACAACCCATTTAAACACACAATCCATCGCGACCAAAATGTAGGTGTTACCATAAGAACTCACAAGGGCTCATTAATTCAATTCCCCAAACCCAAAGATATCAATCTCCAAGATGGCTGTAAGGGCATCTCATATTTATTTGAAATTCCACTGGCCCATTGACATTCATCACATCTTCTTACCAAATCATTTGCATCTTTGTAGAGCGTAGGCCAATAGAAGCCACAACTTAGGACTTTATCCATAGTTCTTGATCCCTCATGATGACCACAATAAGGTGAAAAATTACAAGCCTCAAGTATATAACTTTGTTCTTCATCTGGGACACATCTTCTAATCACCACATCCGTACAAATCCGGAAAAGCTATGGTTCATCCCAATAGTGGTCTTTGCAATCCCTCTTAATCTTCTTCCTTTGGTTTGAAGTGAACTCTTCCGGAATGATACCACTCACAAGGAAATTTGCTAAATTCGCGAACCATGATACCTCGTTCATTGAAAGTGCCAGGAGTTTTTCATCGGGAAAAGAGTCATTGATCTCAAGGCCATCATGTGGCATCCCCTCCTCCTCCAAACGAGACAAATGGTCCACCACTTGATTTTTACTTCCCTTTTTGTCTTGGATGTCAATATCAAACTCTTGCAACAAAAGCCCCCATTTCTTTTTGCTCATAAAATAGCGAAGTGTCGCATGATCTGTGTGCACAACAACTTTGGCACCCATCAAGTACAGGCAGAACTTCTAAATAGCAAACATAATGGTAAGTAGCTCCTTCTCCGTAACGGGTATTTGACTTAGGCATTATTCATGTTCCTAATAGCATAGTAGACCGGGTGAAAAACTTTGTTGATACGTTGCCCAAAATAGCCCCAAAAGCTACATCACTTGTATCACACATGAGCTTAAATGGTAAACTCCAATTTGGAGATGTAATGATAGGAGTTGTTGTCAACTTGAGCTTCAATTGTTGAAAAGCTCTCATACAATCATCATTGAAATGGAACTTGGCATCTTTGTCGAGGAGTTTGCACAAAAGGTTCTCCACTTTAGAAAAATCTTTGATAAATCTCTGGTAGAATCCCGCATGGCCCAAGAAACTTCGCACTCCTTCAATACCATTCTTTAAAATTTTATGACCAAGGACAATGCCTTCTTCAACCATGAAATGACATTTCTCTCAATTGAGTACCAGATTTATTTCCTCACATTTAGCCAACACTTTGTCCAAATTAGCAAAACAATCATCAAATGAATCTCCAATAACCAAAAATTCATCCATGAAGACCTCAAGGTAGTCTTTCACCATGTCCGTGAAAATAGCCATCATACATTGTTGAAAAGTAGTCACTGCATTACACAATTCCAAAGGCTCTGATTGAAAGCAAAGGTACCATATGGGCATGTAAAGGTGGTTTTCTCGTGGTCTTCCAGTGCAATAACAATTTGGTTGTATCCGAGTAACTATCAGGAAAGCAATAGAAAGCACGGTCCGACAACCTATCAAGCATTTGGTCCATGAAAGAGAGAGGAAAATGGTCCTTCCTTGTGACTTTGTTGAGCTTTCGATATTCCATATAAACTCTCCAACCAGCGACCGTTCTTGTAGGTATCAACTCATTCTTATCATTGGTAACACCGTCATGCCCCCTTCTTTAGGACACATTAAATTGGAGAAGTCCATAAACTATAAAAAAATGGGGTAGACAACCCCGGCATCCAACCATTTGATAATATCCTTTTTGACCACCTCTTGCATAGCCTCATTGAGTCTTCTTTGATGTTTAATAGACGGTTTAGCACCATCTTCCAACTTGATCTTATGCATGCAAAATGTGTGGCTTATACCCGAATGTCCGCCAAAGTCCACCCAATAGCTGTCTTTATCCTTTGTAAGACCGCCAATGTGGAATCTACCTGCATGTTAGTCAAGCAAGAATAAAGAATAAATGGTAAAGTAGAACAAAGGCCAAGAAATTCATACCGAAGGTGGGGGTGGCAATGGCTTCAACTCTAGGGTAGGTGGCTCTTCAATTGAAGGCTTTGTAGGAGGATTCCTATTCTCAAGATCCAATGATAACTTTTCGGGTGCATAGTTGTAAGACCCCCATTTCTTGCAAAGAGTTCACACATTCCATGAAACCATGGATCTCATCATCAACAAAGTTGAGCAAACGGCTTCTAACATGTCACTAACGTTGATTGTGGCACTAGTATCATCAATAATGGCATCGGTCACCAAATCCACAAAAGAGCACACCTCATTGCTAGTTGGTTGATGCATAGACTTGCACACATGAAATATCACTTGTTCATCACCAACCTAGAAAGTGAGTTCTCCGGCTTCAACATCACAAAAGGTCCTTACCCGTAGAAATGAAAGGCCTTCCAAGAAAGATAGGCACTTCATAATCAACCTCAGAATCAAGAATAACAAAGTCTGCTGGAAGAATAAATTTATCAACTCGGACCAATACATCCTCAATCACACCCAACAGTCTTTTCATTATGCGACCGGCCATTTGTAACCTCATATATGTGGATATTGGTTTCCTAATCCCCAAAGTCTTGAACACCAGATAAGGCATCGAATTGATACTCGCCCCAAGATCACATAAACTTTAGCAAAATTAGCACTTCCAATAGTACAAGGAATTGTGAAAGAATCGGGATCCTCCAACTTAGGAGCCATGGAATGAACAATATCACTAACTTGATGAGTGACCTTGATTGTTTTGAAGTTCGTCGATCTCTTCTTGGTCACAAGTTCATTCATAAACTTGACATAACCCATCATTTTCTCCAAAGCTTCCACCAATGGCACATTAATAGAGTGCTTTCATCATTTGAATAAAATTATTGAATTGATTCTCACCATTTTGCTTAGCGAGCCTTTGAGGGTAAGGAGGTGAAGGATTTGTCAAGGGTTCCTTAGCCTTTTATACCACCGGAACCGGCATATCAATGATGTGTTCCTTTGACGGACTCACTCACCTTCTCTCGGGTCTTTTCCACACTATCACCAATATCAATCTGAACTTCATCATGTACTTGAACATCATTTTGTCGGACTTCCTTCTCTTGGAACATTTGGTCATCATCTCCAATTTGCTTTTCATTTGAGGTGGGTGCTGTCACACCTCCTTTTTCCTTACACCCCCGCAAGGGCGTAAAGGAGTTTTTCCAATTAAAGGACAATCGAAACGGGATTTGTTATTAAGATTCAGAGTCGCCACTTGGGAGATTAATGGTGTCCCAAGTCACCGGTTGAATCCCGAATCGAGGAAATTATTGACTCTGTTTAACAGTCCGCGATCCAGAAATCCGAGTAAGGAATTCTGTTAACCCGGGAGAAGGTGTTAGGCATTCCCGGGTACGGTCGCTCAACTGTCATATTTGGCTTAGTTATTTGATTTTAAAACATGTTTCAACTTATATGCTTTTTAGCTTTGAACCGCTTTTATTATTATTTTAGAGAGACTTGCAACATCGTGAAAACATGTCTCGAACCGCGTCACATAAATACACCCGCGATTTTTGTAACATTTCGACTTTGTTGAGATTTGGAACCGCGTCACATAAATGTGCACTCGTATTTAGGAAGGTAAAATTATTAAAAGCGCCTAAAGCGACTAACATGTTATTAACTTCGCGGGAGGCCGTGAAAATTTGCTAAACGGCGCGTCCCGAATTCTAAGTATTTTAATATAAGCAATTAGTGAGGGCCTCGCAATTTATATGTTTTGTTTAGCGAGGCTCATCTTATTTTATTATTTAAAAGGCAAACCTAAAGCAACTATGATTTTCTACTTTATTTGTCTCTAATAATATTTAAAAAGTCCTAATTAATTTGTTACCGGACTAAAGCAAACCAAGTGATAAGTCTGCACCAGTGTCCAACCATTGGGCTCCGAGATAAGCCCATTGAAGAGAGTTATACCCAGGTCCACACCCAAAATAACTAGCCGGTTACAGGCCTCGACACTGGTACAAAGAGGAGCCAATAGGGAGGCTATTCAGCACTTGGGCTTACTCCAAACGAGCCCAACATCATGCACCCTAAATTCTTACACCAATAAATCACTTCAGGAAATTGTTCTGCCCAGCCACGACTTCAAACAAAATAATATCACTAAATGATCTAATGCAACAATGATTCAGATTTGCAATGCTCATGTCCCCACTACGTTGTAGGCCCAAAAAGGGAAAATTAACTAACTCTATACTTGCAATCATCCAGATTTTATTCCTACTTACTGAATTAACACTGATCTCACTTTTAATCAATTTAATTCCAATTCCAGGCTCAGATATTTATTTGTTGGTAAAGGTAAAAATCGAACCGGAACGTGGATCGGATTCAACAATAGAAGCAGCTTGATTATGTGACTTTCTTTAACACTATGCATGAACAGGTTAACGATCCCAATTCAGAACAAACCAACGATTTTAAAAAAACTGATTCAAACTAACATTATTCACTCAAGGAATTCGTGGTTCTAGAACTGAATTGTTGGGGTATTTACTAAAACTGTTTATTACGCCAGGACTTAACATACACATGAGTCTGTATATTAATTTTCGACTCAGCTTCTAATTCTAAACTACAGCTATCACAGAAGTCCAACTACACTTCATTGAAGCTACTGGTTGGGACGGAATGAATTCAGGTTCAAAGTTTAACAGTCCAAATCGTTCACAATCCAAATTATACAATCCAAAAAAAAACCAAATGTAAACCTAAACAAATACATATCACATATCATATCTTCTACTATGACAGTATGAACACGCCACTTTCAGAGGGTAAAGGAATGTGCATTTTTCATTTCAGCATCTCAACTCAAAGCTACAGCCATTCATAGTTCGAATATGTACCTGGGAAATTGAATTACAACAGGAGGAAGAGATCAGCAGCAGGTAACAACAACTGGTATCCAGCAGTTGACAACAGCAACAATTGGAATAATTTGAACCAAAATAACTTCACAAAACCCAAGCAAACACCACAGAAATGCAGTACCCAGTAAATGACAAAAAAAACAAACTGATTGAAACCCACAAACTGCTCGAAATCAAAAAGGCACACTTCCGAACTTCAACTACCAGAATCTGAGCTAAGAAATGCAGATCAACCGCTAACACTTGAAAATAACCCTAAAAAATGCAATGTAACAGTATTTTTTGATTTTCTACTGCATTTCTGTTTCTTTTTTTGGATTTTTTTTTGATTATTTGGAGTTTGGATTTCAAATTTTAGATCTGAAACTTGTGGACAATGAGAGGGAATTTTTAGAGGTTCCAAACTTCTCACTTAAGGCACTAAAGGCTGCCTTATATAGGCAAAGCTAAGGGGCCTATCAGATTTTTGATTTACCCCCTATAGTCCCTCTTTTATTTCAAATTTTAGCTGTTTAATCCCTTACTTCTTGACTTGTTACCCAAGTTACACCCCTAAGTTATAAAAATTCTGATTTGAAACTCATCTAGAATGTTCTAGAGCTTTCAATTCAGTTATTTGAAAGATTCCAATGCCCTTGAACTACCCCAATTACCCTTAGCTTATCCTGAAATTACCAAATGACCACCAACTGACCCAGCCCCCATAGTTAACTAATATCCATATTATTCAGCTATAACCATTCTCTAACAGAGCCTCTAAGAATCAAGGCTAAAAGTCATTCTACTAAAATCAAAGAACAATTAACAGGAAATCCAATCTAATTTCTAACTAATAAAACCAGAACTTAACAAAATCTAACTATCACAAAACAGGATCAATACAACGAGTTAAACCAAATGAGAACACATTCAATTTAATGCAAAACTTAAACCTAACGGGATCATCATGAATAGAGTTTAAGCAAAAACTCAAACTAAAAAAAAAGCAGAATGTTTACTACTGAGCCACGAACTATTGGACTAAACAAAGCTAAACAACTAAGACACACGAATTAAAACTGGATTTAACCTTAATCAGCATCAACAATTAAAGGAGAGAAAAAAAACATAGAATTAAAAAATGAAAGTAAAAACCAATAAACATGAATAAAATTGTGGACAAAAGCAGGCACCAATCACACAAATAAAACCACACAAAGCTAAAACGAAATTAAACAAAAACTAATCATAGAAACTCACTGATTCGACTTCAAAAATCCGGCTAGCTCTTAAAGTTCAAATCCGGCCATCTCCGGTGAGACTTGAGTGCAAATGACGATGAATTCACCACGAGGGAGGCGAGGGGGTCACGTGGTGTCAATTTTGGCGAAATTTGGGAAAACTAGGGTTTTGGTCCGAAATTCAATTTAATATTCGACCAACTCTGGTGAGTTTTGAGGGATGGGGTTTGGGGGATTTGATAGAGGAGATCAAGACAGTTCCATGGTGTAAATTTGGTTGAGTTTGGAGAACTTCGAGTCTTGGCCGGAATTCTTTGATCCGATATTCGACGGGCTGGGATGGGATTCGAGGGAAACGGATTGTGGATTTGTAACGGGGAGGAGAAAAGGAATAAGGGGTGTAACTTTGGGCGGAATAGAGGTTGGCCGCTGCCGTGAGACGATTTCCGGCGGCGGAGCACGGTGGCGTTACAGGTCTTCGTTTTGGGTGAGGAC
Source organism: Nicotiana attenuata (assembly GCF_001879085.1). Lineage (NCBI taxonomy): Eukaryota > Viridiplantae > Streptophyta > Magnoliopsida > Solanales > Solanaceae > Nicotiana > Nicotiana attenuata. The sequence goes on from NC_031990.1 coordinate 15,883,782, forward strand.
GATGAGGATTTGGGGGGTAGGGGTAGTGATCCGACACTTAAGTATTAAGTTCAAACCAGTTCCCAGCCATTGGATCAGAGATCCTCGACGGCTGGGATTGAATCTTATCGAAACGGGGTCGTTTGATTAAGTAAAAGGGTGGACCGGATCGCGGGTTTGGGTTGGGCTATTTTTGCTTTTTGGGCGAAATTGGGTCTGGGCTGGCCCAAAATTGGGTATTTACTAAGACTAGGCTTTCTTTTAGTTCTTTTTATTTGTTTTCTTTTCTTCTTTTTGTTTTTATTCAATTTTTAGATTTTATTAAGTACAAAAATAAAACTAGACAAGATCTGATTTAACTCTAAAATTAAAACTAATTAATTCTCAAAAATTAAACAAATCCTAGTTTAAAAAGAAAACTTAAAGAAAAATCAAAACTAAAAGTAAAACAATGCAAAGGGACTATTTTGTTATTTTCTTTATATTTTGTTTTAAATGCAATTTAACTACTAATTAATCCTAAAACATGAAATTAAATCCTAAATGCTAATGTCAAATGTACTTTTATGTATTTTTCATGAATTAAGCAACAATAAACGTGCACAAACAAATACAAATAATTAACAAGAAATGCCACAAAAATCCATAAAATTGCAAATAATGAAAAGAAGTTATTTTGTTTTGAATTTATGGGAGTAATTCATATAGGGCAAAAATCACGTGCTCACAGCTGCCCCTCTTTGCTCGGGAACACGAAGAGTTTTCGGGCAAAGATAAGTGAGCGGATACGAGCGATTTGCCCGTTTGAATACTCTGTGTGAAGCATTTTGAAAGAGTTGACCGTGCCCTGCTTCAGAGGTTGCCTACATATCCTTGGCTAAAAAGGAATCAGGTTAGTGTAGTTCGGGAAGGTTTGGTAGCTGGGACTACCAGGAGCTGTGATTTTACTGCTGTTGCTGCGGTTACTGCCTGCTGACCTCCTTATTACACCAGGTCGAAATAAGAAGAAGCTAGACTAAGCTATGATCTATGAATTACAAAAAGTCCTATCTATGTCTTCAAACTTGCTCTTGTGTTGCCTTGAACTTGTATTCTTCTGATGGAACTTGCGTTGTCGCCCTGAATTGTGATCGGAGATGTTTTGCCATTCCTCCGAGTGATGCTTGACTGCTGAAATTTGAAATATATGCCTCCATTCTCCAGGCGGGCTCCTGAATGCTGACGCTTGAAAAGTATTCCCTTATTCTCCAGGTGGGCTCCTGACTTCAACAAAATAGACAAACAAAGAAAATTTTCTGCCCCAGTTTGGTGGCTGGGCACAATGTTATCAAATATTAAAAATTGAAAGCTAAAATTTGAATTGTACTTCCCTTGTTCTCCAGGTGGGCGCCTGATTGCTGAACTTGAAATGTATTCCCTTGTTCTCCAGGTGGGCTCCTGATTGCTGAACTTGAAAAGTATTCCCTTGTTCTCCAGGTGAGCGCCTGATTGCTGATCTTGAAAAGTATTCCCTTGTTCTCCAGGTGGGCTCCTGACTGCAACAAAATAGACAAACAAAGAAAACTTTCTGCCCCAGTTTGGTGGCTGGGCGCATCATGTTATCGAATATCAAAAACTGAAAGATAAAATTTGCATTGTACTTCCCTCGTTCTCCAGGTGGGCGCCTGATTGCTGAAACTTGAAAAGTAATCCCTTGTTCTCCAGGTGGGCTCCTGATTGCTGAACTTGAAATGTATTCCCTTGTTCTCCAGGTGGGCTCCTGATTACTGAACTTGAAATGTATTCCCTTGTTCTCCAGGTGGGCGCCTGACTGCTAAGACTTGAAATGTGTTCCCTTGTTTTCTCTATGGGTGCCTGCAATCAAAACAAACAAAACAAACGAAATTTTCTGCCCCAGTTTGCACTAGGAAGATTTGTGACTTGTTAGCAATATTGTAAACCACTTATACTACTGATGCAATGATGAGAGTAAACTAAAGACTAGATTAGGATGTGCGTCTCCTACGAGTAAAACCAAGAAACTTTGACTAGCAAATGCGTCTGCTAAAATAAAACCTGAATGAACCAAATTAGGAGGTGCATCTCCTAAGGGTGAATTTAAATGACCAAGGCTAGGAAGTGCGTCTCCTAGGAGTGAAAACTTCAGTGACTAAAACTAGGAAGTGCGTCTCCTATGAATGAACTCTTAATTTAGGAAGTGCGTCTCCTAGGGGTGAAAACTTCAATGACTCAAACTAGGAAGTGCGTCTCCTATGAATGAACTCTCAATTTAGGAAGTGCGTATCCTATGGGTGAAACTTCAATGACTCAAACTAGGAAGTGTGTCTCCTAGGGGTGAAACTTTCAATTTAGGAAGTGCGTCTCCTATGTGTAAAACTTCAATGACTCAAACTAGGAAGTGCGTCTCCTATGAATGAACTATCAATTTAGGAAGTGCGTCTCCTAAGGGTGAAATTTCAATGACTCAAGCTAGGAAGTGCGTCTCCTAGGAATAAACTTAAATGACCTAAAACTAGGAAGTGCGTCTCCTAGGGGTGAAACTCAATTTAGGAAGTGCGTCTCCTAAAACAAAATATAACCTACCCAAACTAGGAAGTGCGTCTCCTATGGGTGAAACTTCAATGATCAAACTAGGAAGTGCGTCTCCTATGAATGAACTCTTAATTCCTGAAAGACCCAGATTAGGAAGTACGTCTCCTAGGGGTAAACTCTTAATTTAGGAAGTGCGTCTCCTAAACAGTATAACCTGAAAAACCTAGACTAGGAAGTGCGCCTCCTAGGGGTGATGTGTGATCTTCTCAATAGCCTTTGCGTAAGCAGAATTGGGGCATTACACCTGAAATTTCAAGCTTCCAATCTTTGATATGAACATAGCTTCCGTCCCTGTTTCAGACAAAGAAAACTTGTGAGTTTAAACATGGTGGTTGGTTTGTGGCCTTGACTTTGCGGCGATTGCTCCTTCACTTGCCATGATAACTTTGATTTCACCTTGAAAGACGTTGCTTGCTTATTGACTAACCAATTTATTTGCCACCCTTATCACAGAAAATACCTCTTCTCCGTTAAGACCCAATACCCTCTAACTGTTTCATTGCTCATGAACTGACATTTACCAACCTTTGCGTTTCACATGAATCCCAAAGCGCGTCAATTGCCACCTACTCAGTGCGTATGCTGTTCTTTCTTGACTTAAACCACTGGACTTGGACTTGAGGTCTATTGCTCCTTCACTTGCCATATTCCAACAATAACTTTGATTTCTGCTTGGAATACCTCGCTTGTCACTGGTTTACCACCCTTTTTTGTCAATCTTTTCACAGAAAATACCTTTGATCCGTTCACCCTAGCCCTCATTCTGTTGCATCGTCCATGAATTGATACATACCAAGACTTCGTATTTTAAATGAATCCCAAAGCATGTTGACTGTTACCAGCTCAGTGCGTTTGTAGTTCATTCCTGACTTAACGCTTTGATGTGTTCACCAGATCCCGTTTTGTTCAATTGGAAAGCTTGGTGGCAGATTTTGAAGTCATTTCTCACTTGTTTTGACCACACAGACTCCGGAAGAGGAAGTAAACAAGAGTAAAGGAACATAGTAGAAGGACAATGGAAAGAGATGATTCCTACCAAGAAAACTACAAAGTAGAAACCTATCGGATGTGGATACTAACTCTAATGACCATGACATGCACCTGCAGCCTGTTCCGTTCAGCAAATCCGATTGTTCAGCTCTTTTTGTACCTTTTGGCCGTGAAACTGGGCTTCAATGCTCCGCTTACCCGATCTGATTCGCAGTCCTTATTCGACTTGTGGTGCCCGTAGGTTTTCACCATCAAGCCTCTCTCATTATGGTCTTTTCTCTCCCCTCACCATCGCCTTATGATGCCCGTGAAGGTTTTCACCAATAAGACTCCCTCATTTTTTTTATTTCTCTCAGCTTTCGTCGCCTTGGGATACCCGTGAGGGTTCTCATCAACAAGACACTCTCATTCTTCATTTCCTTCGTTTAGACCGGAGTGTTGCCCCTGATATGATTCGCCTCTACTCGCTTGACTTGGCATCTCTCGAAAACTGATCAGAAGGTCTTCCTTTGGACCGTAATGTGGGCTTTTGGATAGGGTTAGAAAGAAAGGGTATCAAAGGCTCAAAACAATTCAACATGGGTTCAAAATTACAACTTTTGGAATCAGATTTCCCACAACAACCACAACTTCTGTCCCAGTTTCTTCCTTGGGGACTTTGGACTTTTATTTCGGTGTGACTGAACCTCAGAGAGAGGCTGCCTACATACCCTTTCGGGATCAAGTCAAACGTAGTTCAGGCCATAGAATTACTTCGTTGTTGCGATCATTCCGTTTCTTCCACTTTTCTTTTCTTTCTTTTCATTTCTTTTCTTTTCCTTCTCTTTTCTTTTCTTTTCTTTTTCTTTTCTCTTCGTTTTTTCTTTTCTTTTCTTTTCTCTTCTTTTTTCCTTTTCTTTTCTTTTCTTTTCCTTTTCTTTTTTTCCTTTTCTTTTCTTTTCTCTTCTTTTTTTCTTTTCTTTTCTTTTTCTTTTCTCCTCTTTTTTCTTTTTCACTGTTTTTCTCTTGTTTCTTCACTTACTTTCCCCGCTCGGGCTTACGAGTTTTATTATTGATTCTGAAAGAGGGGTATGCAAGAAAATAATCGAGGCTCAAAGGGGTAACAAAGGATAAAGTGTTTGGATAGCAGAACAAAATGCCTTCATCATTCCAATCTCCAAAACATGCCAAGTACAAACTACACAATTAAACAAACATACGTAACATCTTTGATTGCACCAGAATTACTAACCATATCTACACATTTGCCTTCTACATATGTCAATTACCCAGCACCATTGGACAACAATCTCGGTACCACGAACGGCCCCTGTAGACTTGGGGCAAACATGACTTTGGTTCCAAACCGATGTGGCATGATGCATTTCAACAATATTTCTTTATGTTCCGTCTGCCCCAATTTCACACAATTCGGGCTCGAAGTGATCTCAAAATGCCCTTACGTTTTCCCTCGAATGTCCTTACATCTTCAACATTGTTTCATTGCTTCATTATTAAACTGACTTTTAGAACCAGGCTGAGAATTATGCGTGCATGTCATGTCACCAGAACCAGCATGAAAAGAATTGTAAAAGGAGAAGAAAACTAAACAGAAATGACTAGAAATTACAGAAAACAGAGAATTGCATTAGACTGATGGTGAAAGAATTTGGTCAACAAAACAAGCACAATAAACTGGGGTACAATCCTTAGAACAAACCTAGACAACGCTACATGATATACTACGATCAAAGGAACTAGACAAAATAAAAGGATAGAAGGGTTTGAATCACAAGATAATATCCAGATTACAACCCTGAAATAACCTGGGCAACAAAAATGACAACAAACTAAGCCACCAAAGCTCCTCTCTGGCTGACCAAGAAATGGAGCGTCTTTCCAATTACCAAGCACGGTATCTTAGCCACTGAATTCTATATCAACAATACTAGGAGCTTCACAAGTCCTCATCACATCGTTCTTAACAAGTTGCTTTTGGGTTCCTTTTGCCAGCTCGTTCTCTAGATCAACCTATGATAGTGCTGAAAGCTTGGTAGCCCTTGGACCTCCGAGGCTCCCAGAAGAATTCTCACATTCCTTTTCAAAATAAATCAAGCCCACCATGTGCGTCTCATTATGCACAGGCGATGGACTTTGGCTGGTGTCTACTGCATCTGGATTTGGCACAACGAAGTCACCTGCATCAATAAGCTTCTGAACTGCTTTCTTCAGCTTCAAACACCTTTCTATGTCGTGCCCCGGGGCATCTGAGCAATATGCGCACCTTTGGGAAAAGTCAAACATCTTTGACAGAGGGTTTGGTATTTTTATCTAGATAGGCTTCAACTGGCCCGAACTCCTTAGCCTCTGGAACAGATTGGCGTATAACCCTTCCAATGGAGTGTAGGCTTTCTTCTTCTGCAACCTCTCATCCCTACATGCTTGATTGGGCCGGAAACCGGATCCGTGGGGTTTCTGGCAGGTTCGTGGGGGTAGATAAGCATTTTGTGGAGCCGGGTACCGGAAAAGTGGTGTATGACTCTGGGAGTTATGTGGAGAGAAGTAGCATTGGGAAGGGTCACCTGGCGTACAAGGATGTCCACGGGGACAATGTCGGGGCTGGGAGTGTTGATCAGGAAAACCCATCGGATCACCTTTTCTGCTTCCCCTTCCCCCACCCAAGCTTGCTGGGATATTCGGAATGTCTTTCGAGCAACTCATGATCTTGCCCGACTTGATTCCCTCTTCTACTAGCTCCCCCATTCTTAACACCTCATCGTGAGCAACCTTGGAGGGATAATATTAGGCGTTATGAGCTTTGGGCGGGTGTTCATTGTTGAGAACTGTGGATGTGACCGGAGGGCGCTTTTGGGAAAAGATAGTTGGACGACGAGTGATGGAGCTACTAGGGTGGCTGGGAAAGCTGTGATAAGCGGGTAAGTATGGAGAGGGTGGAGGATCGCCTGGCGTTGTGTCCGGAGTTTGGGTAAGGACAGCGTCTAGGAGGCTGGGTGGTGGCGGGAGTGGTGCCTTCCCAGTCATCCATGCCCGATACATGTCTGCCACGTGTTGTCTCAACATCTTTACCTCTTCTACCAACCCGTTGTCCTGTTCAACCAGTTACTTTCGGGCACCGGTAGCAACCCACTCAGTTCTATTGTTGTTTGCCATTGCCTTTGTCCTTGTGTTGTAAAGAAGAGTTGCCACTTTAAAACCACAAAACAACCACCTCTCTGGGAATGACATGACAAAATGAAACCATCACGTTAGCGTTAGGGCATTTAACATATTAGTACCCGCACATTTGGAGAGTGAATGCACCTAGGCAGTTAACAGTTCCTATTATGCTTTTGATCTGTCGCATGCGTCATCCCGGCCTTTTCCTTATTTCCAATTGCAAACTTTCTTTTCTTTTTTTTTTGTTCTCTTTTTTTCTTCTTTTCACTCTTGCCTTTGTCTTCTCTTGTTCCTATTCTCTCCCTTTCTCGATTTTTCCTTTTCTTTCTTGTTTTTCCGCTCTTTTCTTTTCTTTTTGCCTTTTTGTTGTTTTCCTCTCTTTTCTTTCCTTTTTTTTTCTTTTGGTTATGGTCGAATCCTATGGAGACTGCCTACGTATCATGACCCCGCATGAATCAGACCAAGCGTAGTTCTTGCAACTAAACGCAAAAATAAGGAAATAAATTTTGGGATGTTTTCAAATTTTCAGTAATAAAATTTCGATTACAAAGCTACTAGATTACTTGTTTTTCTTGAAAAGGAAACTACAAAAGCAAACTCAAAATAACAAAATACAGACTCGATGACTAGGAATACATCAAAGCTTCAAATCCTGGGGACCGCGGGGCATCACTCGGCATCGCCGCGGGCCTGCGCAAGACCGAGAATGTTTCGATGTCAACTGTAGGCTATTTAGAGAAAGCTGGCCATGTAATTACTTATTTTGACTTAAAAAAGAAAAGTGGCTATTTTTCAAAAATATTTATTTTGAGAAAACAAAGACTTGGTTTTGCAAATACGGCCTTTCAGCACTTCCGAAAGGGAGATTTTAAGGCTGTGCCCGCAAATCGTTTTAAAATGACTCAGGGTGGCTGTTCTTGCAAAAACATCCTTCCGGCGCCCTTTTGGGGGCATTCGGCTTATTTTAAACAAGAATGGTGGCACCCGACTTATTTTGACAAAAAATTAATGTTTTGGTATTTTTGGCTATTTTTGCAATAGGGAGGTTGGACCCGATGAGGGTTGCCTACGTATCTCACATCNTGCACGTGTTTCAAACTGGAGGTCTTGGACCTGTTTTTTCCAATGACTCCTATGCGGGCCCTGTACTCATTTTCTTTAGCTAACCAAGCCCACTATTCTTGCGATTATTCGGCAAACTCCCGGATGTGCGGTCTTTTAGCTGGCCTTTCATGCTCATATTCTCTCTTATACCAAGCAAGGTATCCTTGCGACACTTCGCCTTTGGCCCGATCCTGTACGCAAGTATCCGCTTTTAAGTATTGGCATTCATTCCAGATCTGGCGGACTCTTGCTTCAGGGAATTGTCCGTCAGGGCTAATCTCAACTACCTGAGCACTAAGATCGCCGTCTTTTGGCACTATTTGGCACCTCCCGAGTTGCCTTAAAACCCGATACGGAGCATAAGGCTGAATGCTTTTAAGACCCATCAAAAGGAAGTGCGGCCCCGTTGCTGGCATATATATGATTTCATAAACAGGTAACCATCCAAATGTCCACTCTATTTGACTAGAAGTGAGGGACCGAAAGTATGATGTCCAACCCATGAATCCCTCGGGCAAGCTGATCCCCTTAATCCTTGTGTAAAACTCCTCTATACATGTTTTCTTTGTAGACCCATAACTAAGGAATTGAGGACGACGGCACAAGTGTTCGGTCATCCACATTTGCAACAATAGATTGCACCCCTCGAAGAAGTCTCCCCCGGCTTTGCAGGCTGTAAGAGCGCGGAAGATTTCGACCAATATCATGGGCGCAAGAGTGCTTCTGGCTTGAGTGAGTAGAGTGCTGACGACCCCGGCGATTTTTATGTCAATGTTTCCGTCTTTCCTTGGAAATACCACAAGCCCCAGAAAAACTACCATAAAAGCAAAACGTCTGTGCTCCTCCCATTTTTGGCGGTTCCCTTTGCTACATATCTTGTTTTTCGGGTTATTGAAACCTCCTATGTGGCCATATTTGTGATATATGAAGTGTGGAGTACAAAAGCCGTTCGCCAAATCTGCATTGTGGACCGTCCTGCTTATTTTCAGTGAGTCTAAAAATCTGTGCACAGCCTCAGTTCTCGGGGCAACCAAGTACTTATGCCTTAAAGGAACCTCATCTTTTCCGATGTAGCCGGCTATTTCCTCTAGTGTCGGAGTTAGCTCAAAGTCCGAGAAATGGATGACGTTGTGTGCCGGGTCCCAACATGTGACCAACGCTCTGATGATGTCTCCCCGAGGCACAATCTCCAACAAACCGGTAAGCCCTTTCAAATATTTTTTGACCTCATCTTGCCCTTCTCCTCCTAAGTCGTTCCACCACAGATGCAACTCCAAAGGGATTTTATGCATGATTGAAAAAGGTTCATTTTGAGTCGTGCTCATCCTGCACATTTATTAAGGTGATTTAATCACTTATTTTGACCTAACAATGAAAAATGACACTATTTTTGTTCAAATTTCCGATTTAAAACAAATGGCCGGTTTTGCAATTACGATCTTTCAGCACTTCGGGGAGAAGATTTTAAGGCTGTGCCTGCTAACTGTTGAAACTGACTCAAGGTGGCTGTTCTTGCAAAAATAGCCTTCCGGCGCCCTTTTGGGGACATTCGGCTTGTTTTAAACAAGAATGGCGGCACCCGACTTATTCATGACGAAATTAAAAAATTTGGCATTTTTGGCTATTTTTGAAAAGGGGAGGTTGGACCCGATGAGGGTTGCCTACGTATCTCACATCCGGTGAGAATCAAACCTGCGTAGTTCGGGCAAATAAATCTAACTATTTTGAAAACAAGACTCTTTTTGTTTTTTTTATTGGCAAATACACTATTTCTGAAAGCAAGATTCTTTTTTATATTTTCTTTTTCTAGTGGCAAATAAACAAACTAATTTGAAAATAAAATTCTTTTTGGTTTTTCTTTCCCATTGGCAAACAAAACAAACTAAAAAAAATCTTTTCTTCTTTTTCTTTCATTTTCTCAAAAATCCGGCAGCATTTCGGCACTACTTGGACATTGGTTTTTCTAATATAGGTAATTAACTCTCTACACTGCTATCTTCTTTTTTTCTCTTTTTCTTTTTCAATTTTTTCCCAAATATTCAAAGCCGGTCAGCATGCGAGTCCAAAACAAATAAATGCACAAGTAGGATGCATCAGGATGGTCCATTATTCCGGGTACACCTGTCCTAGACAGACCCAACCCCTGTGTTGAGTCCCCTAAGTCA
>NC_031990.1:15895545-15959512 GCF_001879085.1 Nicotiana attenuata
TTACACCAATAAATCACTTCAGGAAATTGTTCTGCCCAGCCACGACTTCAAACAAAATAATATCACTAAATGATCAAATGCAACAATGATTCAGATTTGCAATGCTCATGTCCCCACTACGTTGTAGGCCCAAGAAGTGAAAATTAACTAACTCTATACTTGCAATCATCCAGATTTTATTCCTACTTACTGAATTAACACTGATTTCACTCTTAATCAATTTAATTCCAATTCCAGGCTCAGATATTTATTTGCTGGTAAAGGCGAAAATCGAACCGGAACGTGGATCGGATTCAACAATAGAAGCAGCTTGATTATGTGACTTTCTTTAACACTATGCATGAACAGGTTAACGATCCCAATTCAGAACAAACCAACGACGTTTTAAAAAAAACTGATTCAAACTAACATTATTCACTCAAGGAATTTGTGGTTCTAGAACTGAATTGTTGAGATATTTACTAAAACTGTTTATTACGCCAAGATTTAACCTACATAGGAGTCTGTATATTAATTTTCGACTCGACTCAGTTCCTAATTCTAAACTACGGCTATCACAGGCGTCCAACTACACTTCATTGAAGCAACTGGTTGGTACGTAATGAATTCAGGTTCAAAGTTTAACAGTCCAAATCGTTCGCAATCCAAATTATACAATCCAAACACAAACCAAATGTAAACCTAAACAGTTACATATCGCATATCATATCTTCTACTATGACAGTATGAACACGCCAGTCTCAGAGGGTAAAGGAATGTGCATTTTTCATTTCAGCATCTCAACTCAAAGCTACAGCCATTCATAGTTCGAATATGTACCTGGGAAATTGAATTACAACAGGAGGAAGAGATCAGCAGCAGGTAACAACAGCTGGTATCCAGCAGTTAACAACAGCAACAATTGGAATAATTTGAACCAAAATAACTTCACAAAACCCAAGCAAACACCAAAGAAATGCAGCACCCAATAAATGACCAAAAATACAAACTAATTGAAACCCACAAACTGCTCGAAATCAAAAAAAGGCACACTTCTGAACTTCAACTACCAGAATCTGAGCTAAGAAATGCAGATCAACTGCTAACACTTGAAATTAACCCTAAAAATTGAATAGAACAGTACTTTTTTTGATTTTCAGTGATTTTTCTATTGTTTTTTGGTTTTTCTTTTGAAGAAAGTTAAGATCTAAAAGGAGTTTTTGATCTGAATTTTGAATTTCAGATCTGTGGAGCTTGAAGAGATTTTTTTTTGGGGGGGGGGGGGGGCTTCCATTTTCTATTTACACTATTAGTCCTTCACTTATTTCTTCTTAACCCTTTATTTTCTGACTTGTTACTCAAGTTATCCCACTAAAATTACTGGAATTTACACTAAAGCCCTACTTTGGAAGGTCCTAGAAGATTCTAGTTAGTTCTAGTCTCAACTACAGCATTATTCTCTACCTAGGAATGCCCATTCTACCCTTCAATTACTCTGAAATTTACTAACCTAGCCTAACCTTCTTAACTAACCAAACAACCATAGTTAGTCAATACTAAAACTAGAGATCAATCAGCTATAACCAAACAGAGTTTAAAATTTGAGCTAACTAATCTAATTAATTGAAATTGGACTTTAACTCTAATGAACACTAATATCCTATGGTCAAAACAGTGAATTAACCATTAACCAACAAGTAAAAATGGAAATTAAAATATAATTCATGTCAAACACACAATCATGCATCGAAGTCAAATATGAATCACAAAGAATCGAAATTAGTTCTAAGAAAACTGGACAGAAAACAAAAAATCGAATTTAACTAAACTACTCAATAAAAGTAAAAATTAAAGAACTGACCACTGGTTTAAACCAACAACATAAAAAATTAAAACAAAATTAAACTAAAAATCAGAAATAGTGCAGGCAGAATCAACCAAAAACGAAAATTAAACTAGAAATCAAAAATCATGAGAAAAAAAATCAAACAAGGAAGAAAGAAAGAACAGAAAATTCACTGATATATAACTTCTACAGTCCTGCCGCTTCTCAGATTTAAAATTCGAGCCACTCCGGTGAGATTCGAATGCTACTGACGATGGATTCAACATAAGGGAAGTGAGGAGGTCATATGATGTCAATTTGGTGAGATTTGGAGGATTTAGCGTTTAGGCCGGATTTTCGATTTGATATTTGAGGAGTTTGGTGAGGATTCGAGGGACGGGGTTTGGGGTTTTGGGGAGAGGAGAGGAAGGTGGTTCAAGGGTGTTAATTTGGACGGATTTGGGTGATCGCCGCCGTGTATGGAGGCGACGGCAGCTAGGGTTTCAAATATTTGAGGTGTTTGGTTGGGATTTGAAAGAAAACGAAGTTGGATTTGTAATGAGGGGGTTGAGATGGTGTAGGGGTGTAAGTTTGAGGACTGTTGGAGCTTTACCGCCGTCGTGGGGCGATTTCTGGCGGTGGTTTAGGGCGGAACCGGTGGGGAGTTCTCTGATTAGAGTGGGGAATGAGAGAGACGACCTAGGGGGGTAGGGTTATCCGACATTTTTATACTAAAATTAACCTAGTTCCTGACCGTAGGATCAAAGATCCTCGACGGCCAGGATTAACACTTAACAAAACAGTGTCGTTTTATTAACACGGGGCTGGACCGGGTTTGGGTGTAATTTGGGCTGGGTGTTTGGTCCGGTTTTTGGGGATTTTTGGCTTTGGGCTAATGAATTAAAATGGCCCAAACACAACAGCCTAAAAATTCTTTCTTTTTTAATTAATTGATTTTTTTTTATTTGTTTTCTTCTTTTCTTCCTTTTCTTATTCACAATTTTTAGATTTTATTAAGTACAAAATTAAAAATAAACAAGACCTGATTTAAACTCTAAAATTAAAACTAATTAATTCTCAAAAATTAAACAAATCCTAGTTTTAAAAAGAAAACTTAAGGAAAAATCAAAATTAAAAGTAAAACAACGCAAATGACTATTTTTAATTATTTTCTCTTATTTTCAATGCTGTTAATTAATCTAAAAATCTAGAATTGGGTCCTAAATGCAAGTATGCTATTTTGTAATAAATTTTTTTATTTTTTTTATTTTTTTATGACAACTAAAAATGCACACAAAAATGCAAACAAAACAAGCATCATGCAATTAATTCCCTAAAATCAAATACTAAAGAAAAAATCCTAATTTTTAAGAGTTTTATAGGAATAGTTCAAGCGAGGCAAAAATCACGTGCTCACAATGCGCTGTTCTCGGATAGTTGTGCCCTATTCTCGGATAGTTTTGCCATGAGTTTCAAGCCTCTCATCTGTCTTAATAATAAAGGCCTTCATCAGATCTTCCATGCTAGACTGATTAGACTGTGGAGGCTAATATTGTTGCCTCTGCTGATTGAGAAGACCTGGAGCTCCCTGTCCCTAGGATCTGGAGTTATTCTGTTGCCATGAATTCGCACTACCACTTGGTGAACTCCAAGAAAAACCTGGGTGTCTCCGTCCCATGGAGTTAAAATTATTGCCACTTTGATAGTTGCCTTTGTCAAAGCTCCCCAAAGCATTTACCACTTCATATATAGTCGAGTCCTGACAGTCATGCGTTGGATGACCCATTCCACAAAAATCACAAACCCAGGATGACCAGCTCTAGACCTTGGCTAAGGTTAACTTTCTTATCTCTCTGGCCATGGTGTCTAGCTGGGCTTGCACTAATATGTTAGAATCCAGTTGATGTACCCCAACCTTTTTCCTTCTCTCGTTATCATCTGCAGGCCATTGATTTGCATTTTCAGATAATTCATTTAGACCTCAACAATCTCCTCAGGAGTTCTTTTCATAAGAGGACCTCTAACTGTGTTGTTTAGCGTCCTCCTACCAGAGGGTGCCAACCTGATGTTTTAGACGTCAATACCACACAAGGGGGGGGGGGTGATTTGTGTGGTACCTAATTTTCGCACTAGAAGAACCTGGTTCTTCTAGGTGTTCTAACTTCTACTGTTTGCGGAATTAAAATACAGAAATAAAGAACACAGAGATTTTTACGTGGAAAACACCTGGCTCAAAAGGTGAAAAAACCACGACCTACTACGCAGTAGGATTTTCCCAAACTTCCACTAAAATCATTGAGCCAAAACAGCATTTACAAAACTCTTTGTAAACCTAAGGATTAACTCTAATCCCAGTGTAGCACACAACCTCAACTGTTGCGACACTTTCAAATTAACTCTAACTTGAATACTCAATGCACCTAATACATTTGCTTCTAAGAAAGCTGGAAAGGTACAATGTTAAAACACCTACTACAATTGAACTAGAAATAAAGAAAGACACAATTGAATTGGTTCTTCACACTTAGTTCTTGTAGCTTCAGATTTGCACACTTGTATCACACACAAATTGCTTGCAACAATCGCCTAGCTCTTTTGCTCTCAATTTGGTTTAACTTCAGCTTATGTGCAATCACCTGTAAAAGAGAACAATCGTTATATTTATAGAGTTAGTAATCAGAGTTTGATAAGAACTCGAATTGTGGATCCTTTGACAATTCGAGTCCAAGAACAACTCTAACTCCTAATCCATATTCTTGATCCGGAAGTAATTCTCTTTTCATAAGGAGACTTCAACTCCTTATCCTATATGCAATCTTTTCGATCAGTTCAGAAGATATTCATCAAGATATTGCTGCTTGATCTCAAGGACTTATCTTCTTCACGTGCATCTCATGTGTATGGGCCATAACAACTGTGTCTCCTTAGATGAACCTGGTCCTTTACTGTGTTCGTTTGTCATTCTTCAAAACTTCAACTGATCTTGGGCCAACAAATTCCCCCTTTTTGATGATGACAAACTCTGTGCTTTTACTGATTATAGAACCTGTGGAACTCAGCTAAAATATCATCACTTACTTATCATTAAGGGCCAGATTTAATTAGGTCATAAATATCACTGTTCAGAAAATAGACACAATTTCTTTTAAAGCACAATATCTTCCCCCTTTTGGCATCATCGAAAAGTTGCATAAATATGTGAATCCCAGAATATTAATCATTACTCATGGCCACTGGGGCAACTGCAAGTGAAAGCATGCTTTAGATAATCAAAAATCAACTTGACAAAAATAACTATTAAGAGCAGAATCATCACAAAACAAGAGAAATGCAAATTGTCATTGATAAGGCATTGCTTCTACAATACAGTCTATAAAAAGAAAGAACAAAAACTACCAACCATGAGCAAAAACAAGAAAAATCCCTAATCTGGGTCACTGGGACTAACTAAAATGGTTCGGAACTAGGACAAAGATAGCTAAGGCTTAGAAGAACTGGAGGGTTGGGATTGGAGTAGGTTGAGCATTGTTTGTAGCATCCTTCACTCTTTTCCTTTTCTTTTGCAAGTTCTGCCTTCAGCCCATTCCTTTCTTCTTCCAATTCAGCTACTCGAGCCTGAAGCCTAGCAATCTCAGCATCTTTGGTCCCACATTCTTGCATCAAAGCTCTAACTTTGCTATTCACTGGAGTTTTTACGGATGAACCAGGTTCAACCGGGGAAACACTTAGCAGATAATCACAGGCCTGGAGAGTCTTGATTCCAAAGTGCTCCTTACTGGAGGCATTTTCCCACTTCTTCAAAGGGACGTTCAGCCTGTCTAGTACAGTTGTCAAAATGAATCCATAAGGAGTAGCATGAGCCTTTGAACCATTTATGACTCTGTCCAGCAATTTGACTATGAAAGCAGGCCAATTGATTTGTTTACCCCTTACAAGACACTCCATGAGAACCAGGTCCATATAATTTGCAGTGTGCCTCCTCTCTTGTCTAGGCAACAGACATTTGTTCACAAACTCAAAGAGCACTTTATGCTCTGGCTTCATTTCACTCTTTTGAACAAATCGTGCTTCAGGCACCTCTTCAGCATCCTTTGTGTCACAGAAGTTCCTGGTAATTTGGAGTGCTGTGGGCAGATCATCTAACAAGGCCACCTTTGCCTAGTGTAATCATCATAGCCCTCACTTGGGATGTCTAGAATCCTGCCCAGCTCTGGTGCATCAAACTCCACCTTCACACCTTTCACTATACTGGTTACTCGCCCATTTTCCACAGAGCCATTCGCCATAAATTCAATCAACTCTCTTCTGGCTAGTCTNACCTAGACAACACTAAACAAGCTATTACGTCTAAACAAACAAGGCAAAGTGAAAAGATAGAAGGGTTTGAGTCACAAGACAATATCCGGATTACAACCCTGAAATAACCCGGACAACAGAAATGACAACAAAATAAACCACCAAAAACTCCACTCCGGCTGACCAAGAAATGGAGAGTCTTCCCAACTACCAAGCATGACATCTTAACCACTGCGTTTCGCATCAATGTTGCTGGAACCTTCACCAATGTCAATATTATTGACTTCATTCAACAAGTTTTCGAGAGGGTTCTCATACTCCCTGTCACCATGGATCTTCCCCACAAAATGTGCATCATCATGTGCAGGTAAAGGCTTCTGTGCAATATTCTGTGTGGCACTGTCCTGGACCGCAATTATCCCTTCCTGAATCATTCTTTCTATCTCTCTTTTCAAATCCCGACAACTTTCGACATCGTGCCCCTAGACATTGAATGGTATTCACACCTTTTAGAAGGGTCAAAGCCTCTTGCACGCTTGTCCACAAGATTTAGAGGAATGGGTGCAATCAGGTTATATTGCTTTAGTTTCTCAAACAAGTTTGCATATGACTCTCCCAAGGGGGTGAAAGTTTCTTGCTTCTGTGCCCTCTCTTGCTTGAAATTTTGGCTGGCCCGCAAACCTGCTCCAGGAGGATTCTTGTAGGCTCTTGGGGGTGGGTAAGCATTTTATGGAGCCGTCTACCGGAAAAGTGGTGTATGACTCTGGGAGTTATGTGGAGAGAAGTAGCATTGGGAAGAGTCACCTGGCGTACAAGGATGTCCACGGGGATGATGTCGGGGCCGGGAGTGTTGATCAGGAAAACCCATCGGATCACCTTTTCTGCTTCCCCTTCCCCAACCCAAGCTTGCTGCGATATTCGGAATGTCTTTCGAGAAACTCATGATCTTTCCTGACTTGATTCCCTCTTCTACTAGCTCCCCCATTCTTAACACCTTATCGTGAGCAACCTCGGAGGGATAATATTGAGCGTTATGAGCTTTGGGCGGGTGTTCATTGTTGAGAACTGTGGATGTGACCGGAGGGCACTTTTGGGAAAAGATAGTTGGACGACGAGTGATGGAGCTACTAGGGTGGCTGGGAAAGCTGTGATAAGCGGGTAAGTATGGAGAGGGTGGAGGATCGCCTGGCATTGTGTCCGGAGTTTGGGTAAGGACAGCGTCTAGGAGGCTGGGTGGTGGCGGGAGTGGTGCCTTCCCAGTCATCCATGCCCGATACATGTCTGCCACGTGTTGTCTCAACATCTTTACCTCTTCTACCAACCCGTTGTCCTGTTCAACCAGTTGCTTTCGGGCACCGGTAGCAACCCACTCAGTTCTATTGTTGTTTGCCATTGCCTTTGTCCTTCTGTTGTAAAGAAGAGTTACCACTTTAAAACCACAAAACAACCACCTCTCTGGAAATGACATGACAAAATGAAACCATCACGTTAGCGTTAGGGCATTTAACATATTAGTACCCGCACATTTGGAGAGTGAATGCACCTAGGCAGTTAACAGTTCCTATTATGCTTTTGATCTGTCGCATGCGTCATCCCGGCCTTTTCCTTATTTCCAATTGCAAACTTTCTTTTCTTTTTTTTTCTCTTTTTTTCTTCTTTTCACTCTTGCCTTTGTCTTCTCTTGTTCCTATTCTCTCCCTTTCTCGATTTTTCCTTTTCTTTCTTGTTTTTCCGCTCTTTTCTTTTCTTTTTGCCTTTTTGTTGTTTTCCTCTCTTTTCTTTCCTTTTTTCTTTTGGTTATGGTCGAATCCTATGGAGACTGCCTACGTATCATGACCCCGCATGAATCAGACCAAGCGTAGTTCTTGCAACTAAACGCAAAAATAAGGAAATAAATTTTGGGATGTT
Organism: Nicotiana attenuata; assembly: GCF_001879085.1. Lineage (NCBI taxonomy): Eukaryota > Viridiplantae > Streptophyta > Magnoliopsida > Solanales > Solanaceae > Nicotiana > Nicotiana attenuata. Next base: position 15,903,554 of record NC_031990.1, read on the forward strand.
TTCAAATTTTCAGTAATAAAATTTCGATTACAAAGCTACTAGATTACTTGTTTTTCTTGAAAAGGAAACTACAAAAGCAAACTCAAAATAACAAAATACAGACTCGATGACTAGGAATACATCAAAGCTTCAAATCCTGGGGACCGCGGGGCATCACTCGGCATCGCCGCGGGCCTGCGCAAGACCGAGAATGTTTCGATGTCAACTGTAGGCTATTTAAAGAAAGCTAGCCATGTAATGACTTATTTTGACTTAAAAAAGAAAAGTGGCTATTTTTCAAAAATATTTATTTTGAGAAACAAAGACTCGGTTTTGCAAATACGGCCTTTCAGCACTTCCGAAAGGGAGATTTTAAGGCTGTGCCCGCAAATCGTTTTAAAATGACTCAGGGTGGCTGTTCTTGCAAAAACATCCTTCCGGCGCCCTTTTGGGGGCATTCGGCTTATTTTAAACAAGAATGGTGGCACCCGACTTATTTTGACAAAAAATTAATGTTTTGGTATTTTTGGCTATTTTTGCAATAGGGAGGTTGGACCCGATGAGGGTTGCCTACGTATCTCACATCCATTGAGAATCAAACCTGCGTAGTTCGGGCAAATAAAACTAACTAATTTTGAAAACTAAACTCTTTTTGTTTTTTGTTGGCAAATACACTATTTCTGAAAGCAAGACTCTTTTTTATATTTTCTTTTTCAGTGGCAAATAAAACAAACTAAAAAAACACTCTTCTTCTTTTTTTTTCTTTCATTTTTCTCAAAAATCCGGCAGAATTTCGGCACTACTTGGACATTGGTTTTTCTAATATAGGTAATTAACTCTGTACACTGCTATTTCTCTTTTTCTCTTTTTGTTTTTCAAATTTTCCAGATATTCAAAGCCGGTCAGCATGCGAGTCCAAAACAGATAAATGCACAAGTAGGATGCATCAGGATGGTCCATTATTTCGGGTACACCTGTCTTAGACGGACCCAACCCCTGTGTTGAGTCCCCTAAGTCATATGCACGTGATGCAAATAAGCGTTCCTACTAGGGATCCGGCCTGAGGTCAAGTTATTCTAAGTTCAAAACCTAGGTATATGTTCTAGACTGTGTACCCGAGCGGACAACTCGAGTCGAGGAGGGGGCTACGTAACGGGGACCCGCAAGATCGTCCGGCTTAGTAACTTGTCCGAGCCTCTTTCTTATTTCAGGGTACGACACTAACAGAATAGGGAGTCTCAACCAGTGAGCACATCCACGGAGGTGAGAAGAGAAGGGTTTCGGCACAGTTTATATATACAGTTCAAATAATATCAAAGCGGTAAAGCATTTAGCACATTAGGGAGGAAACATGTAGGAAAATCAGATAAAGCCAAATATACCAATTATTCTAAGCTCGAATTCTTAAACCCTAAACCGAAGTTCTGGGTTTGTGTCCCCAAAAAGAGAGCTGTCACACCTTCTTTTTCATACTACACCCTCGAAAGGGTATAATAAAGGGAGTTTTTCCCAACTTGAAGTGACAATCGAAACGGGATTTGTTATTTAATATTCAGAGTCGCCACTTGGGAGATTTATGGTGTCCCAAGTCACCGGTTGAATCCCGAATCGAGAAAATTATTGACTCTGTTTTAACAGTCCGCGATCCAGAAATCCGAGTAAGGAATTCTATTAACCTGGGAGAAGGTGTTAGGCATTCCCGGGTTCCGTGGTTCTAGCACGGTCGCTCAACTGTCATATTTGGCTTATTTATTTGATTTTAATACATGTTTTAATCTATGTACTTTTTAGCTTTGAACCGCTTTTATTATTATTTTAGAGAGACTTGCAACGTCGTGAAAATATGTCTCGAACCGCATCACATAAATGCACCCGCGATTTTCGACACATTTCGACTTCGTCGAGATTTGGATTTGGGTCACATAAATGTGCACCCGTATTTAGGAAGGTAAAATTATTAAAAGCGCCTAAAGCGACTAACATGTTATTAACTTCGCGGGAGGCCGTGAAAATTCGCTAAACTGCGCGTCCCGAATTCCAAGTATTTCACTATAAGTAATTAGTGAGGGCCCCGCAATTTATATATTTTGTTTAGTGAGGCTCATCTCGTTTCATTATTTAAAAGGCAAACCTAAAGCAACTATGATTTTCTACTTTATTTGTCTCTAATAATAAAATAAAAAGTCCTAATTAATTTGTTACCGGACTAAAGCAAACCAAGTGATAAGTCTGCACCAATGTCCAACCATTGGGCTCCGAGATAAGCCCATTGAAGAGAAGTTATACCCAGGTCCACACCAAAAATAACTAGCCGATTACAGGCCTCGACACTGGTACAAAGAGGAGCCAATAGGGAGGCTATTCAGCACTTGGGTTTACTCCAAACGAGCCCAACAGCATGCACCCTAAATTCTTACACCAATAAATCACTTCAGGAAATTGTTCTGCCCAGCCATGACTTCAAACAAAATAATATCACTAAATGATCTAATGCAACAATGATTCAGATTTGCAATGCTCATGTCCCCACTACGTTGTAGGCCCAAAAAGGGAAAATTAACTAACTCTATACTTGCAATCATCCAGATTTTATTCCTACTTACTGAATTAACACTGATCTCACTTTTAATCAATATAATTCCAATTCCAGGCTCAGATATTTATTTGCTGGTAAAGGCGAAAATCGAACCGGAACGTGGATCGGATTCAACAATAGAAGCAGCTTGATTATGTGACTTTCTTTAACACTATGCATGAACAGGTTAACGATCCCAATTCAGAACAAACCAACGATTTTAAAAAAACTGATTCAAACTAACATTATTCACTCAAGGAATTCGTGGTTCTAGAACTGAATTGTTGAGGTATTTACTAAAACTGTTTATTACGCTAGGACTTAACATACACATGAGTCAGTATATTAATTTTCGATTCTGCTTCTAATTCTAAACTACAGCTATCACAGAAGTCCAACTACACTTCATTGAAGCTACTGGTTGGGACGGAATGAATTCAGGTTCAAAGTTTAATTGTCCAAATTGTTCACAATCCAAATTATACAATCCAAACACAAACCAAATGTAAACCTAAACAAATACATATCACATATCATATCTTCTACTATGACAGTATGAACACGCCAGTTTCAGAGGGTAAAGGAATGTGCATTTTTCATTTCAGCATCTCAACTCAAAGCTATAGCCATTCACAGTTCGAATATATACCTGGGAAATTGAATTACAACAGGAGGAAGAGATCAGCAGCAGGTAACAACAACTGGTATCCAGCAGTTAACAACAATAACAATTGGAATAATTTGAACCAAAATAACTTCACAAAACCCAAGCAAACACCACAGAAATGCAGTACCCAGTAAATGACCAAAAAAAACAAACTGATTGAAACCCACAAACTGCTCGAAATCAAAAAGGCACACTTCCGAACTTCAACTACCAGAATCTGAGCTAAGAAATGCAGATCAACCGCTAACACTTGAAATTAACCCTAAAAAATGCAATGTAACAGTATTTTTTGATTTTCTACTGCATTTCTGTTTCTTTTTTTGGATTTTTTTTTTGAAGATTTGGAGTTTGGATTTCAAATTTCAGAATTGAAACTTGTGGACAATGAGAGGGAATTTTTAGAGGTTCAAACTTCTCACTTAAGGCACTAAAGGCTGCCTTATATAGGCAAAGCTAAGGGGCCTATCAGATTTTTGATTTACCCCCTATAGTCCCTCTTTTATTTCAAATTTTAGCTGTTTAATCCCTTACTTCCTGACTTGTTACCCAAGTTACACCCCTAAGTTATAAAAAATCTGATTTGAAACTCATCTAGAATGTTCTAGAGCTTTCAATTCAGTTATTTGAAAGATTCCAATGCCCTTGAACTACCCCAATTACCCTTAGCTTATCCTGAAATTACCAAATGACCACCAACTGACCCAGCCCCATAGTTAGCTAAAATTCATATTATTCAGCTATAACCAATCTCTAACAGAGCCTCTAAGAATCAAGGCTAAAAATCATTCTACTAAAATCAAAGAACAATTAACAGGAAATCCAATCTAATTTCTAACTAATAAAACCAGAACTTAACAAAATCTAACTATCACAAAACAGGATCAATACAACGAGTTAAACCAAATGAGAACACATTCAATTTAAAGCAAAACTTAAACCTAACGGGATCATCATGAACAGAGTTTAAGCAAAAACTCAAACTAAAAAAAAGCAGAATATTTACTACTGAGCCATGAACTATTAGACCAAACGAAGCTAAACAACTAAGACACACGAATTAAAACTGGATTTAACCTTAATCAGCATCAACAATTAAAGGAGAGAAAAAAAAATATAGAAATAAAAAATGAAAGTAAAAACCAATAAACATGAATAAAATTGTGGACAAAAGCAGGCACCAATCACACAAATAAAACCACACAAAGCTAAAACGAAATTAAACAAAAACTAATCATAGAAACTCACTGATTCGACTTCAAAACTCCCGGCTAACTCTCAAAGTTCAAATCCGGCCATCTCCGGTGAGACTTGAGTGCAAATGACGATGAATTCACCACGAGGGAGGCGAGGGGGTCACGTGGTGTCAATTTGGCAAAATTTGGGAAAACTAGGGTTTTGGTCCGAAATTCGATTTAATATTCGAACAATTCTGGTGAGTTTTGAGGGACGGGGTTTGGGGGATTTGATAGAGGAGATCAAGGCGGTTCCATGGTGTAAATTTGGTTGAGTTTGGAGAACTTCGTGTCTTGGCCGGAATTCTTTGATCCGATATTCGACGGGCTGGGATGGGATTCGAGGGAAACGGATTGTGGATTTGTAACGGGGAGGAGAAAAGGAATAAGGGGTGTAACTTTGGGCGGAAATGGAGGCTGGCCGCCGCCTTGAGACGATTTTCGGCGGCGTTACAGGTCTTCGTTTTGGGTGAGGACGATGAGGATTTGGGGGGTAGTGATCCGACACTTAAGTATTAAGTTCAAATCAGTTCCCAGCCGTTGGATCAGAGATCCTTGATGGCTGGGATTGAATCTTATCGAAACGGGGTCGTTTGATTAAGTAAAAGGGACGGACCGGATCGAGGGTTTGGGTTGGGCTATTTCGGACGGGTTTTTTGGGCGAAATTGGGTCTGGGCTGGCCCAAAATTGGGTATTTACTAAGACTAGGCTTTCTTTTAGTTCTTTTTATTTGTTTTCTTTTCTTCTTTTTGTTTTTATTCAATTTTTTGATTTTATTAAGTACAAAAATAAAACTAGATAAGATCTGATTTAACTCTAAAATTAAAACTAATTAATTCTCAAAAATTAAACAAATCCTAGTTTAAAAAGAAAACTTAAAGAAAAATCAAAACTAAAAGTAAAAGAATGCAAAGGGACTATTTTGTTATTTTCTTTATATTTTGTTTTAAGCGCAATTTAACTACTAATTAATCCTAAAACATGAAATTAAATCCTAAATGCTAATGTCAAATGTACTTTTATATATTTTTCATGAATTAAGCAACAATAAACGTGCACAAACAAATGCAAACAATTAACAAGAAATGCCACAAAAATCCATAAAATTGCAAATAATGAAAAGAAGTTATTTTGTTTTGAATTTATGGGAGTAATTCATATAGGGCAAAAATCACGTGCTCACAGGTGCATTCCTGCCTCTTTCACTTCTTGTGATAACCATCATGGCATGTCTCCTATTGTAACCACCTTTTGGGTTCACTACTTTATTACTTTGTAATGCACCCTTAGGAAGAGTATTAAGAGCTTGAGAGATTTGCCCCATTTGAACTTCAAGATTCCGAATCGATGTGGTATGTGAGGCAAGTTGGGCATCTGAATCCGCATTCTTTTCCATCATTTGCTTGAACATGTTCTCAATACGATCCAATTTAATTCTTGAGGAACTTGAACAGTGGGAAGGATAGGGAGTGGGTTGCTTGGTTTTTGGTACATTGGAGGTCTTTGAAAACCCGAAATCCGATTTGCATGATCGTTATTGTTCCCCCAATTTCCTTAAGTATTACCTCCCAAATTCCCTTGGTTGTTGTTGTTATTCTAATTCCCTTGTGTTGATACCCAATTTTTTCCTATATATTTTAATATGCAAAATACCTTCAAAATAGCATAGGTATGCATATATAAGTATGCCGAAATGTTTATTATTTTTCCTTAATTTTTATAAGGTTTCTAAATCAATTTATTCCCCTATTTTATCCATAAAACCCCAATAATAATTTCCAAATTATTATTTTTGGTGATTTACTTGTTGAACTTTTATATCTATGTTAAAATATAGCTAAGGCAATTTTTCGCATATTTTTTACAAATTTATTTAATATTTTTCAAAGCTAAAGTGCATAATTGCAATATTAGCCTTTTTAATAGTTAATTGTGTTTTATATTCATAAAATTAAGTCCTGTATTTTTAAATTGTTAGTTGTATGCTATAAATCATTTTAGTGCTTTCAATTTATTTCCAGAAATTAATTTACTATTTTTTATAATTTTAAAAAGGGAAAATTGGCTATTTAAAATCTAGCCCAATTGCATTTCAATTATAGCCGGAATTCTACCCCAATTTAAACCCAATTCCCAACCCAATTACACCCACCGGACCAGGCCTAAACCCGTTCTCATAAACCGACCCACCTAACCCCTTTAATCCCAGCCGTTGATCGTTTCGATCAACGGCTCCCATTACCCCTTTCCTTTTTAACCCAAACGACCCCTCTACCCTACCTCATTCCTCACCAACTGCCGCCTCTGAATCCCTCTTCTCTCTCAACTCTCTCTGAAACTCTTACAAACCCTAGCCGCCGCCATCAAACTACACCCTAATCCATGGCCTTCCGTGGTCATTTGAGACCTGTACCAGCTTTCCATGGCTTCTATGTGTTTGGTTCTATGGTTTCATGACCAGATTTCGAAGGAGTTTGGTCCAGTCCTTGCTCTACTGGTGTTCATGGCCTTTCTCCGGCCAGCCACGACCTTTTCCGGCCGTTTATGGCCTTTCGAGGCGGGTCCTTGACCTTTTCTGGTTAGATCGTTAACTTTCAAGATCTTTCTCGTTTCTTTTGGATTTTCTGAAACCCTAATCTCTAAGATCTTTCGATTGCTTTCAGATCTACCTTAGATCTGTGCTCACCATGAACTTTTTAGCATTTTTCTCGAAGGTTCTTCAACGTTGCTTTCAAAACGACTCTTCATTGTTCTGATTAGGGTTTTCCTTTTAAGTTATTTCAAAAATATCTTCTCTGATTCTCGACGTTATTTTATGACTTTACTATGAACTGTTTGTTATGCTTTCCTTCTACTTGAGTCAGTATGTTGAAAACCCTAATTTCTTTTGGGTCTCATTCGAATCCTGAAGCTGTTTGTTTAAATGTATACTTGTTTAACTAAGTTCCTCGTTCCTGTTTGACTTATTTGTGTTACCATTTTTAAAACTCAATTGTTGTTGAAAGGCCCTAGGTCTTTGGGTCTGAAATTATTTGTTTGAGTACTTGACTCGATTGAAAGTTCTTGTTCCAGACTCTCTTTTCTTTATGTGACATATCTGATTTTTACTATCTTTCAACTCGACTATGGCTGAAACCCTAACTTTTCAAAAGGTTTCCTCACCTGTTACTATGAGACCTTTACTTGTTTGACTCTCTTCTTCACTTTTGCTATATGTGTGAGCCCTTACTATCTATTGAATCCTGTGTTTATTGCTACTACTATTGTATGTTGTTTCTTTTGCCAATGTGCTTGGCTCGCATGTCTGATGTCTTCCGTTCACTCTGTTTATATACTAAAGTGCAGAAGCATGTTTCTTCTTTGATTGACCCTACTCGTGCGACTGATTTCAAAGCTTTTCTTTGATGAACCCTAATTTCACTCGCTTGTTTGGAATTGATTGATTCTTTTCCCTTTACTGTGATATTTACCTTGCTGAATCCTTTCCAAAAATAAGTATTTTTCTGTACTTAGACTTGATTACTTACTTAATGCCTGTACTACTCCTTTTATGGCAATAATCAGTCTGTCTCTAAACTGATTTCTTTCCTTATTTAAATTTGTTACTACCCGTTAAACATTGATTCCTTAATTAAAGGGAATCACTTGTATAATTTATTCTGACTGCTGATTGTTTCCATATTTGTATTAAAACTTTACTTATTACCTTACTTATTACTCGTTTTCAAAAACTATAAATACCCTGCACCCCTCTTCTTTCAAACACACGAACAAACGAACCACTTGAGTTCAGAACACACACTTCACTCAAAACTCTCTCTCTTTTCTCTGTTACTACTTGTGTTGCTACCTTGTCTAGCCGGCTGAAAGCCAAGGCTAGGCTGTGGAAATTTGCTTACTTTTCTTTTCGCATTTGCTTCTTTACTGGTATGTTCTAATTAATCTTCAAGCATCAAAAACAACATGTTTTCTTTACTATTGCATTCACTCTTGCCTGTCTCCTGCTTGTGTTTAATCAAGTTTCATTCCTAAAGCATGCTGTAACAATGTGTTCCTTTATGTATAAATACTCTGTCAGTCATTTGATTATGTGATTATGACTTATGAATCCCAAACCCCCATATCCCATATGTGTTTGTATTCTCTGGTTGGTTTGAGGGCATGTCAGCATTAGACATTGTTGTGCATGACCCCAAACCTGACCCTCCCTAGGGTCATATGCTTCATATCCCCTCTATGTGTTGTGTTCTCTGGCTGGCTTATGGGCATGCCAGCACCATCTATCGTTGTGCATGCCTAAGCCTGACCCCTTCCTAAGGTCATGTGCTCCCTGCAATGAATCCCTAAACCCTTGACCCCTTTGTATAAAAAATGTTGATTCTATGTGGTGTTAGCTTTACTACTATTTTTCAATCACCCTTACCCCTCTCTATTCTCCGCTCAGTTTTAAATCTCCGTCTTGCACTTCCACTATACTCTTAGACTTAGGTTCTGCCCCTCTTGTGTGAGCCTTGCCTTGGGACCCATGAGCTCCCTCTGAACTTGGACATATAAGGGATGGCCCTTCCACACTGCACTCATCTCTATCTGGTTATGCAAACTTGGGTGTAAGCACTGCCCGGGGTCCCTTGAGACCCTTAGGGAACTTTGACACACTGAAGTCTGAGAAAGGATATGAAACAAGTGGCATTTGAGGTGTTTTGTTCCGTAACTCAGAAGAGGAAGTTAGAATCAGGCTTCCTATGGTTGTAACTTCTTATTTTACATTTTTCCGATGTAATTCAGTATTTGGTCTGTAATAATTTGTAATGGATATTGGGGTTGGCTAGTGAAAGAGGGAATGGGTAATTATGCATGTTTAGTTATTAGAAGGGTAGAGAATATGCCTATAGGACCTGTTTTCTGTATGATTTAAATTCTGCATTTAGATCACATGCCTATAGGACCTGTTTTAAATTTGGCATGTTTTATTGCCACACTTAGACACCATGCCTATAGGATCTAAACGGCTACATCAGACATCATGCTCATAAGGTTAAAATTAGTATTTTTTTGATAGAAATCATGCCTATAGGAATCTCAAGCAAATCTTGTCTGTTTCATTTCACGTTCGACTAGATATCATGTCTATAGGATCTGAAACCAGTCTAGTTTAAAAAAATCAGTTGACTCGTACTATTCTGAACTATTTTTAAAAAAAAACTCTCTCTTCTTAATACGGTATAGAAAGCATGTCTATAGGATCTCAAATCGTTTATTTTATAATTGTTACTGCTTTGTCTTTTAAAAAACAATCAGTAATAGACATCATGCTTATAGGATATCATCAGTACACACTTAGGCAAGCCTTAGGTAATAATGATAAAACTGAATCCGCCTTTGTTTAATTAGCAACAGCTACAATCAGCAGGGAGGCCTGATTCGGACTTCTTATCTGAGTTAGGTAATAAATTGGTCTGCTTCAACAACTAAAACTTCCCTGTCTTAGTACTTTAAATTATGGCCCTAAATGTGTTTTAAGTCATGCTATTTATGTGCTTTACTTGAGGAGGTACATCTGAGCCTCTTATTTGTTTTACATGTCTCCCCTGATATGCAGTCCTATGTGTTTTGGATGTCGCCTTAATCTTTTTACCTTTAAAACCCAAGAGTCAGCCTAAAATCCTCCCTCTTATAGGAATAGTAGTCCTAAATCCTTCGGGACTGATAGGAATNATACTACATTGCATGGCTGAAAGATCGCCACATACTGCATTTCATGGGCTGAAAGATCGCCACATACTACATCTGCATGGCTGAAACATTGCCTCATACTGCATTGCATGGCTGAAAGATCACCACATACTGCATCTGCATGGCTGAAAGATCGCCTCATAATGCATCTGCATGGCTGAAAGATCGCCTCATACTGCATTGCATGGCTGAAAGATTGCCACATACTACACCTGAATGGCTGAAAGATCGCCTCATACTACATCTGCATGGCTGAAAGATCGCCTCATACTACATCTGCATGGCTGAAAGATCCTCACATACTGCATCTGCATGGCTGAAAGATTGCCTCATACTGCATTGCATGGCTGAATGATCGCCTCTACTGCATTTGCATGGCTGAAAGATCGCCTCATACTGCACCTGCATGGCTGAAAGATCGCCTCATACTGCACCTGCATGGCTGAAAGATCGCCACATACTGCATCTCATGGGCTGAAAGATCGCCTCATACTGCATCTNGAAAGATCGCCTCATACTGCACCTGCATGGCTGAAAGATCGCCTCATACTGCACCTGCATGGTTGAAAGATCGCCACGTACTACACCTGCATGGCTGAAAGATCGCCACGTACTACACCTGCATGGCTGAAAGATCGCCTCATACTACATCTGCATGGCTGAAAGATCGCCACATACTGCATCTCATGGGCTGAAAGATCGCCACATACTACATCTCATGGCTGAAAGATCGCCTCATGCTACATTGCACAGCTGAAAGATCGCCTCATACTGCATCTCATGGGCTGAAAGATCGCCACATACTGCATCTCATCGGCTGAAAGATCGCCAAATTATCCAAAGGCGTCATCGTTCGGAGGCACCATCTTTATAGCCCGAGAACGCCATGTCATGGCCTGAGGACCCCCTTTAATCTTTTTCATATCATTATTCAAAGGCATCATTGTTCGGAGGCATCATCCTCATAGCCCGAGAGCATCATTTCATGGCCTATGAATCCTTTATTGTACGCTTCATGGCCCAGGGCGTCATGGTCTAAAGGACGTCATCCTAACCGTCCAAAGACAACATTCATGATCCGACGGGAACTTGCATCATGTTTAAATTTATGCACAGTATATGCTTGTATTGTTTCTAATTGCAGGTACACCGGCGAGCAACGGCCATCCCGGCAGGAGCGGCCCCGCTCCAGTTCCCGCAGCCATATCAAACCTTAACCATTCAAACAAGTCGTTCACTCACCCTATCCTGGATATTGCGTCCGTTCTTGGGGAATACCTGTCGGCATACTCCGCCGACGGATCCTGAACTACATACGGCATGATTCCTGTAAAACCAGGGATATATAGGCAGCTCAGAAGCCAGGGTGCGGCCTGAACCTCTTCAAACCGTTTCGCTCGGTCAAAATTGGCCATCATATCTTTACCCGAAAACTCTTCATCCTCCCGGGTAAAGAGGGGCAACTATTGACACCCAATTTTCCCCTATATTTTTTAATATGCAAAATACCTTCAAAATAGCATAGTTATGCATATATAAGTATGCCCAAATGTTTATTATTTTTCCTTAATTTTTTTAAGGTTTCTAAATCAATTTATTCCCCTATTTTATCCATAAAAACCCAATAATAATATCCAAATTATTATTTTTGGTGATTCACTTGTTGAACTTTTATATCTATGTTAAAATATAGCTAAGGCAATTTTTTGCATATTTTTTACAAATTTATTTAATATTTTTCAAAGCTAAAGTGCATAATTGCAATATTAGCCTTTTTAATAGTTAATTGTGTTTTATATTCATAAAATTAAGTCCTGTATTTTTAAATTGTTAATTGTATGCTATAAATCATTTTAGTTCTTTCAATTTATTTCCAGAAATTAATTTACTATTTTTTATAATTTTAAAAAGGGAAAATTGGCTATTTAAAATCGAGCCCAATTGCATTTCAATTATAGCCTAAATTCTACCCCAATTTAAACCCAATTCCCAACCCAATTACACCCACCGGACCAGGCCCAAACCCGTTCTCATAAACCGACCCACCTAACCCCTTTAATCCCAGTCGTTGATCGTTTAGATCAACGGCTCCCATTACCCCTTTCCTTTTAACCCAAACGACCCCATTACCCTACCTCATTCCTCACCAACCGCCGCCTCTGAATCCCTCTTCTCTCTCAACTCTCTCTGAAACTCTTACAAACCCTAGCTGCTGCCATCAAACTACACCCTAATCCATGGCTTTCCGTGGTAATTTAAGACCTGTACCAGCTTTCCATGGATTCTATGTGTTTGGTTCTGTGGTTTCATGACCAGATTTCGAAGGAGTCTGGTCCAGTCCTTGCTCGACTGGTGTTCATGGCCTTTCTCCGGCCAGCCACGACCTTTTCCGGCCGTTTATGGCCTTTCGAGGCGGGTCCTTGACCTTTTCTGGTTAGATCGTTAACTTTCGAGATCTTTCTCGGTTCTTTTGGGTTTTCTGAAACCCTAATCTCTAAGATCTTTCGATTGCTTTCAGATCTACCTTAGATCTATGCTCACCATGAACGTTTTAGCATTTTTCTCGAAGTTTCTTCAACGTTGCTTTCAAAATGACTCTTCATTGTTCTGATTAGGGTTTTCCTTTAAGTTATTTCAAAAATCTCTTCTCTAATTCTCGATGTTGTTTTATGACTTTACTATGAACTGTTTGTTATGCTTTCCTTCTACTTGAGTCAGCATGTTGAAAACCCTAATTTCTTTTGGGTCTCATTCGAATCCTGAAGTTGTTTGTTTAAATGTATACTTGTTTAACTAAGTTCCTCGTTCCTGTTTTGACTTATTTGACTCTCTTCTTCACTTTGGCTATATGTGTGAGCCCTGACTATCTATTGAATCCTATGTTTATTGCTACTACTATTGTATGTTGTTTCTTTTGCCAATGTGCTTGGCCTCGCATGTCTGATGTCTTCCGTTCACTCTGTTTATATACTAAAGTGAAGAAGCATGTTTTTTCTTTGATTGACCCTAATCGTGCGACTAATTTCAAAGCTTTTCTTTTATGAACCCTAATTTCGCTTGCCTGTTTAGAATTGATTGATTCTTTTCCCTTTACTGTGATATTTATCTTGCTGAATCCTTTCCAAAAATAAGTATTTTTCTGTACTTAGACTTGATTACTTACTTAATGCTTGTACTACTCCTTTTATGGCAATAATCAGTCTGTCTCTAAACTGATTTCTTTCCTTGTTTGAATCTGTTACTACCCGTTAAATAGTAATTCCTTAATTAAAGGAAATCACTTGTATAATTGATTCTGACTGCTGATTGTTGCCATATTTGTATTAAAACTTTACTTATTACCTTACTTATTACTCGTTTTCAAAAACTATAAATACCCTGCACCCCTCTTCTTTCAAACACACGAACGAACCACTTGAGTTGAGAACACACACTTCACTCAAAACTCTCTCTCTCTTCTCTGTTACTACTTGTGTTGCTACCTTGTCTAGCCGGCTGAAAGCCAAGGCTAGGTTGTGGAAATTTGCTTACTTTTCTTTCCACATTTGCTTCTTTACTGGTATGTTCTAATTAATCTTCAAGCATCAAAAACAACATGTTTTCCTTACTATTGCTTTCACTCTTGCCTGTCTCCTGCTTGTGTTTAATCAAGTTTCATTCCTAAAGCATGCTGTAAATCAATGTGTTCCTTTATGTATAAATACTCTGTCAGTCATTTGATTATGTAATTATGACTTATCAACCCCAAACCCCCATATCCCATATGTGTTTGTATTCTCTGGTTGGTTTGAGGGCATGTCAGCATTAGACATTATTGTGCATGACCCCAAACCTGACCCTCCCTATGGTCATATGCTTCATATACCCTCTATGTGTTGTGTTCTCTGGCTGTTTTATGGGCATGCCAACACCATCTATTGTTGTGCATGCCTAAGCCTGACCTCTTCTAAAGGTCATGTGCTCCATGCAATGAATCCCCAAACCCCTGGCCCCTTTGTATAAAAAATGCTGATTCTGTGTGGTGTTAGCTTTACTACTATTTTTCAATCACCCTTACCCTTCTCTATTCTCCGCTCAGTTTTAAATCTCTGTCTTGCACTTCCACTATACTCTTAGACTTAGGTTCTGCCCTCTTGTGTGAGCCTTGCCTTGGGACCCATGAGCTCCCTCTGAACTTGGACATATAAAGGCTGGCCCTTCCACACTGCACTCATCTCTATCTGGTTATGCAAACTTGGGTGTAAGCACTGCCCGGGTCCCTTGAGATCCTTAGGGAACTTTGACACACTCAAGTCTGAGAAAGGATCTGAAACAAGTGGCATTTGAGGTGTTTTGTTCCGTAAATCAGAAGAGGAAGTCAGAATCAGGCTTCCTATGGTTGTAACTTCTTATTTTACATTTTTCCGATGTAATTCAGTATTTGGTCTTTAATAATTTGTAACGGATATTGGGGTTGGCTAGTGAAAGAGGGAATGGGTAATTATGCATGTTTAGTTATTAGAAGGGTAGAGAACATGCCTATAGGACCTGTTTTCTGTATGATTTAAATTCTACATTTAGATAACATGCCTATAGGACCTGTTTTAAATTCTGCATGTTTTATTGCCACACTTAGACACCATGCCTATAGGATCTAAACGACTACATCAGACATGATGCTCATAAGGTTAAAATCAGTAATTTTTTCATAGAAATCATGCCTATAGGAATCTCAAGCAAATCCTGCCTGTTTCATTTCACGTTCGACTAGATATCATGTCTATAGGATCTGAAACCAGTCTAGTTTAAAAAAAATCAGTTGACTCGTACTATTTTGAACTATTTTTTAAAACAACTCTCTCTTCTTAATACGGTTTAGAAAGCATGTCTATAGGATCTCAAATTGTTTATTTTAGAACTGTTACTGCTTTGTCTTTTAAAAAAAATCAGTAATAGACATCATGCTTATAGGATATCATCAGTACACACTTAGGCAAGCCTTAGGTAATAATGATAAAACTGAATCCACCTTTGTTTAATTAGCAACTGCTACAATCAGCAGGCAGGCCTGATTCGGACTTCTTATCTGAGTTATGTAATATCTTGGTCTGCTTCAACAACCAATACTTCCCTGTCTTAGTACTTTAAATTCTGACCCTAAATGTGTTTTAAGTCATGCTATTTATGTGCTTTACTTGAGGAGGTACATCTGAGCCTCTTATTTGTTTTACATGCCTCCCCTGATATGCAGTCCTATGTGTTTTGGATGTCGCCTTAGTCTTTTTACCTTTAAAACCCAAGAGTCAGCCTAAAATCCTCCCTCTTATCGGAATAGTAGTCCTAAATCCTCCGGGACTGATAGGAATGGGGCGGGTAATAGCATGCAATAGAGGTCGAGACCAATCCGCGCTTTAATACCTTAACGGGGTGGGAAGGGTAGATATGGATATGATAACCGGTGCGCTAATACCACGTGTAGCCCCTCTTTTGAGGAGTGATTATCGGGTATTGCATTGATGTGATCCATATTACAAATAAACCTAGGACCCTTTTTGTATTCGTCAGCATGTTTAGTTATAACTCTTTCAAAACTTTGTTTTATTTTATCATTCCCAAACACTTGTGTATTCACAATTCCCTCTTATTTGAGCCTTATTTGATAATTGCACAAGTTCACAAAGAACTATCTGGCCGGGAACCACACTAGTGGATCCTGAGGGTTGTCTAACACCTTCCCCTTGGGATAATTTCAAGCCCTTACCCTATCTCTAGTTATCAAAAAAATGTAATTGTAATTGAACCCTATAGGTGTCCTAATGCACCCTAAATCATTAGGTGGCGACTCTTCAAATGCAAAACCCAGTTCCCAAAAGGAATGAGTTGTCCTATGCCCAAAATGTCATAAACCCGATTTTCCGATGCAAAGAGGGAAAAAGGGGGCGCGACACCTTGATTGTTAGAACCTAATTGCCTTGTTGTTTTGATAGCGCCATTGTTTTCGATTGGAGCCTTGGAAATTGCTCTGTTGCCCTTGGTAATTGCCCACAACTTGTACCTCTTCTTTTTGCTCTTGATAGGAGTCATCTTGAACATAACCACCATCATCTTGTGCATAAATCTCTACCCAGGGTTGAAATTAGGGACCTTTAGTCCGTTTCTTGTTGGCCAAAACACTCACCCCCTCCGTGGAATGAACTTGCTTAGGAGCTTGAGTTTGATAAAGTTGAGCCTTAGCAAGTTGAGTCATGGTGGTGATCAATTTCGCAATAGCTTGCCCATGGTCTTGCAATTTTTTTTAAGGTGAATCATGTTGTGATCACCTTGAGAGACATTGGCTCGGGATTGCCAAGCCAAAGAGGTCTCCGCCATCTCATCAAGAATCTCACATGCCACCGTATAAGGTGTTGTCATGAAATTCTCTCCGGCCATTTGACTGACCATATATTGATTCGTAGTATTAATACCAAGTTAGAAAGTTTCTTGGATCATGTTGTCGGTCATATGAATAGAATGATTAGGCAAGCATTCCAACCAATCTAAAGCCTTCCCCCTTAGTTAGAAGGGAAAAAGTTTGAACCGCAATGCATCTTCGGAGACATTTATTTGTTTGCTTCCCCAACACGCATCTACAAAACCCTTCAAATGCTTATAAGTATTTGATATGGTGCCCCAGTTAAATAACCTCATTGCTCAAGAAAAGTGAGCATCACATTGGTGATTTAAAAGTTTCCCGCTCTAATACGAAGGGGGACTATGGAACTTGAATACCCTTCATTGGGAAAATTCTGGTGTTGAGCCACTTGGGGTTGTGGTGGTGGTCGAGGTGGGAGAGGTGGAACTTGTGGCATTTTATCAAGTTGCTCCTCTTCTCCATCCACCTCTCCCCATGGTACGTTTCCAAGTTCGTTGTTCGCCATTAAAAACCTAAAATCACTTCAACAAGTTAGAATTACAAAAGTAAAAGAAGATACTCAAGAAACAAACTCAAGTATATATTTAACACTGTAAACTCTACGACAACGGCGCTAAAAATTTGATCACGTCCAATTCACACCCCCAAATAAGGGATTATGAAATGGTCGCTACAATAATAATAACCCAACGCGAGTCGGGGTCGAACCTCAAGGATTTTATATTGGGTGTAAGTTAGAAACTTGAAATAACTAAATTTATCTTTCAAACAAAGGTGAGTATCAATTTCACTAATTAAACTAATGGAGTTTGTGACTAAGCTAGCAAACAAGTAAAAATCAAAATATTTTTGAAGTTTTATCAAATGGTAAAAATCCTTAGGTTGTAATATTAACCGAGGTGTAAACTTAATGATTAAAGTTAATTTATGCTTGCTTGATATATCTGGGTTGTTATGACTCTCAATACTCAGGTACTCGCTCAATACCTCTCGGTTAAGGAGTGCTTATGCCCCAATTTAGCTTTTTCAAGGCCAAATGGTTAGCTATAAGTGCAATTGAATATGAGTCCAAGTTAGGTTATTCCTATCCCTGGTTCAAATTCGTTAATTAAACTAATCAATAACTCAACTAGTCAATTTCTTGTTAGCCAAATTTTTCTAGACTAAGTTCCTCTTTCTCAAGTAAGAACAAGGTCAAAAAGGCATGAATCAATATTTGCAACCATCAATTCTAACTTTAAAGTATAGACAAGACTAAATAACACTAACCCGATCAATAGCAAGCATAACATTAATAACCCATAAGATTTACACACTAGGGTTGGATCGCAACCCTAGATAAAAAAAACTAGCTACTCATGTTAAGAGTCATGAAAAGATAAATAATAAGAAGAAATTAAAAGCATAAAACTAAAATTAAATGAAAGAGTATATGATCCTCCCTAATTGTAGCTCAAACTTGCTCCAAATAGCTAAAAATACCGAACTCCTATCTGCTACAATGAAAAGATATCCTAAAAAATTCATAAAGTTTTTTTTATAGGGCTCCTAAAATCTCTGATAAAAATGGCCTTCCAATTCTGCGGTTGGACATCAGCTTTTGCGGTCGTACTTTGTTGGATTGATATTGCATGTCCTTTCAATTAGGATGAGTTCTACGGTCGCACTTCAGCTTCGCGACCGTATTTTAATTTCTGTGGACTACATTTGAGGAGGCTTTAGACTTTTTCAACTACTCATTCTATGATCTTTCAAGCTTGTCAGTGCGAACATATTTTGCGGATCAAGTGCGAACACACATTTTAGTCTGCGGACCGCACTTCTACCAAAAGTTCCTAAAGCTTCAGTTCTTCTGCGGCCGCATTCCTTCTTTTGCAGGGCGCACTTGCTTTTGCGATAACAGGTGTAATTGTGGAAACCACACTTTTCTTAGCACCTCTCTTTTTTGCTAAATTTAGATAGAACATTTCCTTTTTGAGACATTTTTCTTCATTGAACTTATGTTTTTCACAACACCTGCAATTCAACCAATTCTATTAGATTAGGAGACAGATATCAGTACTTTCGGACAAAAAACTATAGCAAGAAAGTAGTAATAAGTGGTTAAAATTCACACTTATCAAGAACCTCAAATTATAAGCATTAAAAGGTTTATGTTGTCATTTAGAAGGAGGCGGAAATGGGAATCCAGAGCATGAGGGAGAAGAAGAAGAAGAATATTATTCAAAGTGAGAAGGAGAGTAGGATTGTGAATCCTCCGATGAAGACTCTGGACAGATGGAGGTGTTTTTAGCGACGTCGGATGGGTTAAGACCGACGAAAAAGCAGGGAAGGGAAGTGTTGTTTTCGAGGAAAGTGGAGATGGTGGAGTCTAAGTTGAAATTATGGCTTTCGAGGAAGAAAAGAGCTTCGAATTTTGAAGAGGAAGTGATTTCACAGAATGTATTGATAAGTTGTTGGGGCAGTGTTGAGATTATTAGCTTCATTCTCCATTATTCTGCAGCTCTCTAGCCTCTGCTCTGCTTCTACTCCTTTTATATACTCCTTCCCCTACGTTGCAAGAAAACTATTGATTCATTGCTTTTCTATTTTATTACAATAATGACAAGTACCGAAAGAAATTAACATTGATTCCTTTTTACTGATAAAGTAAATAATTTTACTACTATGATGTTCAAAGTTATCACTAATGTGAAATTAACTTATATTATCCCTAGGGTTTTTTCACTTTACCAATTGCACCCTCAAACTTTGCAGAATCCTATAAACCCATGTCTTTGTTCGAAGTGTAATGAATCCTTTTTTTTGAGGTGCATATCACGCACCAATCTTTACTTGTCGTGTCAAAATTTATTTATTTATTATTTATCTTTTTTCTTATTTTATTTGTTCATTTCTATTTTTTCTTTTTTCATTTCCTTTTCTCCTTCTCTTTCTCTTTCTCTTTCTTCTAACCTCCCCCTTCTAGTCCTTATCGACCAACCTTCATTACCTCACCGAAAGCGCTTTCTGCCGAAAAAGGAGACCATCTTATATGAAGACAAAAAACACTCATTCCCCTCACCCAAAGCTTTCAAACAAAGGAAGAAGCCAGCAAAGCTCGATATCCAAATCGTCAAAATTCTATCAACTTTTTCAAACCAGTGTAACGACCCGGCCGGTCGTTTCGTGAATTATAGCCCCGTTTCTCCCGTTTCTGCTTCCTTATGTGTTCCTCAGCTGTATTTTATCATATCGTGATTGGTTGGTTCGAGTCCGGAGTGGTTTCGATGTGGAATGAGACACTTAGTCTCCTATTTAGAAGTTTAAGTTGAAAAAGTTAATCGGATATTGAATATATATAAATGATCTCGGATGTGAATTCTGATGGTCCGGTTAGCTCCGTTAGGTGATTTTGGACTTGAGAGCGCGTCCGGAATGTAATTGGGAGTTCCGTGGTAGAATTTGGCTTGAATTGGCGAAATTAGAAATTTGGGCAATTTTGGTCAGTAGTGGAAAATTTGATATCGGGGTCGGAATGGGATTCTGAAAGTTGGAGTAGGTTTGTAGTGTCATTTTTGACGTGTGTGCAAAATTTTAGGTCATTCGGAGGTAATTTAGTAGGTTTTGGCGTCGTTTAGGGAATTCGGAAGTTTAGAAGTTCTTAGGCTTGAATCCCAGAGTAATTTGGTATTTTGGTGTTGCATTGACTGTTCTGAAGGTTCTACTAAGTCCGTATTTTGATATGTGACTTGTTGGTATTTTTGGTTGAGGTCCCGAGGGCCACGGGATGAATTCGAATGGTTAACGGAGGATTTGGAAATGGGATTTTGTAGTTGAAACTACTGCTTCTAATGTTTCCGCACCTGCGGAGTGGGAACCGTAGGTGCGATGATCGCAGACGCGAGAAACAAACCGCAGATGCGGACTTTGTCGCAGGAGCGGAAGACTTGGCCGCACCTGCGATCCTGCAGGTGCGAGGCCTGGGCGCAGGTGCGGAAGCTGGCGAGTTAAGTGAAAATCGCAGATGCGGCGCGTTGACCGCAGGTGCGGAAATGCCTGGGCAGAAGATATAAATTAAACCCTTCGCGAATTTTGGTCCTTCATCACCATTTTTATCCAGTTTTGGAGCTTTTCGGAACAATTTGAAGAGGGATTCAAGCGGGTTTTCATTGAGGTAAGTAATTTGAGCCCTAATACTCGTGTTTATGGTAATTTCCCGTCGTTTAATCATGTAATTAGTGGTGATTCAGGGTGCAAATGAGGGGTTAGGGCTTGGAATTTTTGGAGCGTTTTATTGAGGATTTGAGGGGTCAAATGGAGTCGGATTTTGATAAATCTTGTATGTACGAACTCGTGAGTGAAAGGGCTTTCTAGTTTTGTGATTTTTCGTCGGATTCCGAGACGTGGGCCCAGGGGCCAGGTTTGAGTGGATTTAGGGATTTGTGCCTAATTTGATAGTTTTTCTCGTGGAATTCATTCCATTAGCATATATTGATGGTATTGTTCTGGTTGTGAATAGATTTGGAGCGATTGGAGGCCGAGACGAGAGGCAAGAGCATCGCGGAGTAGGGATTTGACCGGTTTGAGGCAAGTAACGATTGTAAATCTAGTCCTGAGGGTATGAAACCCCGAATTTCGTATCGTTTTACTATTTTGAGGTGACGCACATGCTAGGTGACGGGCGTGTTGGCGTGCACCATTGGGGATTGTGACTTGGTCCGTCCCGTAGCAACTATAAGTTGCGTATTTAGTTGAAACTATATGATACTTATGTGTTTTAGAAAGAACTTCTGTAAATTGGGCTGAATGCCATATTTGGGCCTTGTGCCAGAGCTATTTGGACCCTTAGGGGCCTTTTTATTATTACCCTCTCAATGTTTTGATTGAAAATCTAAACTCAGTCATGCTATACTTACTGATTTCATAACTCGGTCTTTACTACTCTATTTTGATGCATATAAAAGTGTTGTTTTGGGCTAAGCACCCTGTTTTTACTGATAGACCGAGTGGCTTGAGAGGTTTATGGCTGAGTGAGGCCGAGGGCCTGAATTGTGAGAATGTTTATGGGATCGGGCTGCACGCACAGCATGTTGTCACTGATTCATGATTGAGTGAGGCTGAGGTCCTGATTGATTTATGCCACGAGGTGGCTTGTTATAGCGCTTGGGCTGAAGGAGCCCCTCCGGAGTTTGCACACCCCCAGTGAGGGCGGGTACCCTGAGTGAGTGATATGAGATATGCCCGAGGGGCTGTATACGAGTGACTGTGAGGTTTGCCAGAGGGGCTGTGTATGAGTGATGTTCTGCCCGAGGGGCTGCTTAGGAGTGATGTTTTGCCCGAGGGGCTATTTATGATTCCATCATTTTGCTCACTATTGCACTGAGCCTCTGTTTGAGAACTGTTGAAAAATATCTTCAAATGATTTTAGTGAACTGAGTTTAAACGAAATGATTTGATTCAAACTCTGCTTTTAAAAGCCTGTTATATTTTTACTGAGATTTTCTGATATGAACTTATTATGCTTTATTGCTCGTCACTGCTTCTCAGCCTTTATTTACTTTGGTTACTTACTGAGTTGGTGTACTTACGTTACTCCCTGCACCTTGTGTGCAGATCCAGGCGTATCTGGGCATGGTAGCGGCTGTTGACTATTCTAGTTGCCTAGCGATCGCAGCCCTGTTCTTCTCCCCCTTATCTTCCTTTAGTTGTATTTAGTTATTTTCCGGACTATGTTGGTCTTGCTATCTTTCAAAACAGTTTGTAGTAGTTGCTCATGATTTAGTGACACCCCGATGTCGGGCTTTCTTTTCCGCACTTTTGTTTGATTTGAATTCCTTATTTAAGGTTTTATATTGTATAGCTTGGGATTTGTCTTTTAACGAAAATATCATTTCGTTTTGGAAATGTGTCCGCTTGCCTAGTACCACGATAGGCGCCATCATGACAGGGCTATTTTGGGTCGTGACAAGTTGGTATCAGAGCCTAGGTTACATAGGTCTCACGAGTCATGAGCGGGTTTAGTAGAGTCTTGTGGATCAGTACGGAGACGTCTGTACTTATCTTCGAGAGGCTGCAAAACTTTTAGGAAAATTTCACATTCTTGAATTCTTGTCGTACGAATCTGTTGATTCTGGTAACTAAACTTCTGTTATTCTATTCTCTCACAGATGGTGAGGACACGTGCTACCGGTCAGGACGGACAGCCACCAGTACCACTAGTTGGGGCCGCGAGAGGCCGAGGTCGCGGTCGATGCCGTGGTAGGGGAAGGGGTGTAGCCCGCACAACAGCTAGGGCAGGACCTACAGATCCGCCAGCCGCCCCAGTTCATGATCATGTCCCAGTTGTGGATGCTCCAGCGGGACCAGCCCAGGCACCGGCTGTGCCTATTGTTATTCCAGGTCTTCAGGAGACCTTAGCTCAAATTCCGACCGTGTGCACCAGTCTTGCTCAGGCGATCGCTATTTCTACTACAGCAGCTACTTCCCAGGTCGGGGGAGGCACTCAGACTCCCGCTGCCCGTACACTCGAGCAGGTTGTGTAGGGACTACAGACACCGGAGGCACCACCAGCCCAGCCGGTTGCACCTGCTCAGGATTATGTGGTTCTAGTCATGCCTGATGGCGAGCAACGTAGGTTGGAGAGGTTTGGTAGACTTTAGCCTCTGACTTTCAATGGTACTGAGGGCGAGGATGCCTAGGGTTTCTTGGACAAGTGTTAGAGGATTCTACGTACATCGGGTATTCTAGAGACCAGTGGGGTCTCATTCACTAGCTTTCAGTTCTCTGGAGCTGTCTTTACTTGGTGGGAGGCTTATGAGAGGCGTAGGCCTGTTGGTGCAGCGCCCCTCACCTGGCAGCAGTTCTCTGTTCTCTTTCTGGAGAAGTATGTTCCATAGTCCCGCAGAGAGGAGCTGCACGGGCAGTTCGAGCAATTGCATCAAGATGATATGACTATGACGCAGTATGAGATGAGGTTCTCTGAGTTAGCCCGTCACGCTATCTGGTTGGTTCCCACGGACAGGGAGAGGATCAGGAGGTCCGTGGATGGCCTCTCATATGAGTTATGGATTCTTATGACTAGAGAGAGGGTGTCTGGTGCTTCGTTTGAGGAGGTTGTTGACAATTCTCGGGATATAGAGTCGATTCGCCCTCAGGAAAGAGTGGAGAGGGAGGCCAAGAGGCCTCGAGGATTCGGTAGTTTTGGTGGTGCTCCTCATGGGGGCCAGTTTCAGCACGGCAGAGGCCGTCCATTCAGGCATGCTCAGTCAGCTCGCCCAGTTCACCGTGGGGCATCATTGGGCCATGGATCTCACAGTTCTCATCAGGGCCATTCATCACTTAGTGACCTTCCAACCCAGAGTTCGTCCCGTGCTCCATCAGTTCAGGGCTCCTCCATGCTAGGTTCTTCTACCAGTCATCCCGGTGCTAGGGGTTCCCTTTAGTCCCCCGTCTCCAGCACCAGGGGGTTATTATGAGTGTGGGGAGTTGGGGCATATGTGGAGGCAGTTTCCTCGTCGTCATGAGGGTCCCCCTCAGTAGAGGAGTCAGCCATCGACTTCAGCACCAGTTACTTCACAACCCACTCAGTCAGCTAGGGGTGGAAGACTGTCAGCTAGGGGTCGCCCTAGAGGGGGAGGTCGATCAGGTGGTGGTCAGGCCCGTTTCTATGCACTCCCAGCCAGACCAGATGCTATTGCTTCAGATGTTGTGGTCACAAGTATTGTCTCGATTTGTCACAGGGATGCCTCTGTATTATTCGATCCTAGTTCCACTTTCTCATATGTGCCATCATATTTTGCTCATTATTTGGATACGCCCCGCGAGTCTCTTATTTCATATGTTCATGTATCTACTCCAGTGGGCGATATTATTATTGTGGACCGCGTATATCGGTCTTGTGTGGTGACTATTGGGGGTTTGGAGACCCGAGTGGACCTTGTGCTGCTTAGTATAGTGGATTTTGATGTGATATTGGGCACGAATTGGTTGTCTCCGTGTCATCCTATTTTGGACTGTCACGCGAAAACGGTGACGTTGGCTATGCCGGGGGTGCCACAGATTGAGTGGTGAGGTTTGTCGGATTATGTTCCCAGCCGAGTGATTTCATTTTTGAAGGCCCAGTGGATGGTTGGGAAAGGTTGTCTTTCTTATTTGGCTTTTGTTAAGGATGTCAGGGCAGAGACTCCTTCTGTCGATTCAGTTCCAATGGTGAGAGATTTTCCGGATGTATTTCCTGCAGACCTGTCGGGCATGCCGCCGAACAGGGATATTGACTTCAGTATTGATTTGGTGCCGGGCACTCAACCCATTTATGTTCCACCGTATCGTATGGCACCGGCAAAGTTAAAGGAATTGAAGGAGCAGCTTCAGGAACTCCTTGATAAGGGGTTTATTCGGCCTAGTGTGTCACTTTGGGGTGCGCCTGTTCTATTTGTGAAGAAGAAGGATGGCACTATAAGAATGTGCATTGACAACAGGCAGTTGAACAAAGTCACAATCAAGAACAAGTATCCTTTGCCTCGTATTGATAATTTATTTGACCAGCTTCAGGGAACGAGAGTGTTCTCCAAGATTGATCTCAGGTCAGGGTATCACCAGTTAAAGATTAGGGACTTGGACATTCTTAAGAAAGCTTTCAGGACCCGATATGGTCATTACGAGTTCCTTGTGATGTCTTTTGGGCTGACCAATGCCCTAACAACAGTCATGCATTTGACAAACAGCGTGTTTCGGCCTTATCTCGACTCGTTTGTTATTGTTTTCATTGATGATATCCCGGTGTACTTGCATAGCCTGGAGGAGCACGCTGAGCATTTAAAAGTTTTATTGTAGCGGTTGAGGGAGGAGAAGCTTTATGCGAAGTCCTCCAAGTGTGAGTTTTGGCTCAGTTCAGTTGCGTTCTTGGGGCACGTGGTGTCCAGTGGGTATTCAGGTTGATCCGAAGAAGATAGACGCGGTCCAGAGTTGGCCTAGACCGTCCTCAGCCACAGAGATTCGTAGCTTTCTTGGGTTGGCGGGTTATTACCGTCGGTTCATTCAGGGATTTTCATCCATTGCGTCACCCTTGACCAAATTGACCCAAAAAGGTGCTCCTTTCAGGTGGTCGAACGAGTGTGGGGCGAGCTTTCAGAAGCTCAAGACTGCCTTGACCACAGCTCCAGTGTTAGTTTTGCCATAAGCTTTAGGTTCTTATACAGTATATTGTGATGCTTCTCGGGTCAGCATTGGGTGTGTTTTGATGCAGGAGGGTAGAGTGATTGCTTATGCTTCTTGTCAGTTGAAGCCCTATGAGAAGAACTACCCTGTTCATAATTTGGAGTTGGCTGCCATTGTTCACGCGTTGAAGATTTGGAGGCATTATCTCTATGGTGTGTCTTGTGAGGTGTTTACTGATCATCGGAGCCTCCAGCACTTCTTCAAACAGAAGGATCTCAATTTGAGGCAACGGAGATGGTTGGAGCTGCTAAAGGACTATGATATTACTATTTTGTACCATCCGGGAAAGGCCAATGTAGTGGCCGATGCCTTGAGTAGGAAGGCAGTGAGTATGGGCAGTCTTGCATTATTCCTGCTGGAGGGAGACCTCTTGCGGTTGATGTTCAGGCTTTGGCCAATCGGTTTGTGAGGTTGGATATTTCGGAGCCCAGTCGGATCCTAGCTTGTTTGGTTTCTCGGTCTTCCTTGTTTGATCGCATCAGAGAGCACCAGTATGATGATCCTCATTTGCTTGTCCTTAAGGAAAGAGTCCAACACGGCGATGCCAGGGATGTGGCTATTGGTGATGACGGGGTATTGAGAATGCAGGACCGGATATGTGTGCCCAACATAGATGGGCTTCGGGAGTTGATTCTGGAGGAGGCATATAGCTCGTNAATGCACTTCAACCCCAAACTTATGAAATTTCTTCCAAAATGCTAACTTCCACAATAGGCGCCAAAACGCTCCCGGGTCACCCAAAGCCCGATCCGGGCATACGCCCAACTCCGAAATCAACATACGAACCTGCTGGAACCCTCAGATCCCGATTCCGAGGTCATTTACTCAAAAATCCAATCCTAGTTGATTCCAACTTAAAGCTTCCGAAATGAAAATCCTCCTTCCGAATCAACCCCGAACTTCCCGAAATTCAATTCCGACCATGCGTACAAGTCGTAATACCTTAATTGAAGCTGCTCATGGCCTCGAACTGCTGAACGACACGCTAGGGCTCAAAACGACCGGCCGGGTCATTACATCCTCTCCCACTTAAACATACGTTCGTCCTCGAACGTGCTAGGGACTGTGCTGGGGTTGTCTGAAATAACTGTTTAATACCTCGTGCACCTACCCGTGCTACCACAACTCAGTTGGGCACATCAGCTTGATCAAATCTAAAGATAACCTCTTTTATTTAGACAAATAAGCCTTGGAGCCTAGTTTCAACATCCGAAATTCTCTGCCAGGCCTGTTCCGACATACGCTCACCGTATCAATAACTACACATAGCACCCAAAACACAACTGCATACCTTAGCTAAATTCACACCTTGCACCACTTTACTCACAGGACCACAATAGCATCCTCTGATTGAATAAATCGAAATTCCACGAATCTGATGCTCCCATTGCATCTCATGACCTACATAGGTCTTGCTCTGGCTCTTACAATACCGCGAAGATGGAAAAGGTGTGTAGAAATTCATAACCAACTATCGAACCAACAATTCATCAGGCCTATACTCCTGACAAGAACCATCACCTCATTCTGAACCAAATAATGGTCTTTGCTCCTTAATATACTTCACATATTCAGATTGCACTGATCCTAAGTCCAATGATCTCGTCTCACCACTACGAACTGCTCAGGCAATAGCCACCCCCAGACATGGTCAAAAGTCCCATATGATACCACAACGTGCCAATAGGCTACCAATTCGAACGCGATACAATAGGAAAACGACTCTGAAAAGGAAATCCAATTACCCCGTTCGTGAATCATACATGCGACGCGGTCAACATATTTGAACAGACACCCCGCTCGCGAATCATGCATGCGACGCGGGCACACAGCTAATATAAGTTCCTCTCAGGAAAAGAGAAAACAAAACACATAAAAATAGATACGGGGAACAGTACTAAACATCACACTATTGCAGTGTGCAACCCGATCCAGATATCATACCCATGGCGGCGTGCCACCCGATCCACACATAGATTTCACATAAGGAAATATACATCGAGCTAAATTGCTCATTACAACCAAATGTCTAATATCGATCACAAGCACGCTAAGTGCATAATACCATCCCTGGGGAGACATATAGTGCCATAGGCTACAAAACTCAAGCACAAATGAGGTGCGGCATACGATCCGAATCTCGAGAGCCCTCCTGCTCACATAAG
Organism: Nicotiana attenuata; assembly: GCF_001879085.1. NCBI lineage: Eukaryota > Viridiplantae > Streptophyta > Magnoliopsida > Solanales > Solanaceae > Nicotiana > Nicotiana attenuata. Next base: position 15,931,495 of record NC_031990.1, read on the forward strand.
ATCATCTCTACGCGGAACCTCAACACATAAGCAATTTCCCAAGCCGTCTCACAACTCACACGGCGCAATGTATCATTACATGAAATATCTGACGACGATATAGCACCCTGACTACTCCTCCCTAAGGAGCGCATTACTGAAATGAACACATCTGGCCTGATATAGAGCCCCCATATTCACATTTGAATCCATCCACAACCTCTAGCTGATCCTGATCGCACCGAACTAGACTAATAACCTTTCAAAGGTCCATAATAGCTCCCCTTTCTCTCATAACACATAAGAACAACCATCATAATCGGAGTAATCATCCACAGTCCACAACCCAATAAACCGAGTGCCCCTCCAGGCATAAATTCTCAAATTAATGATGCCACCACAATCTCCCTACTTGGTTTCATTCTCCAATCAATCAGTGACTACATGCCACACTTGTACAATCTTCCAGTGGAACACGCCCCCACGACCTTTCGTAACAGATAACAAGTCAGTATATCCATACCACCGGCCGTACTAACGCTGAAAAGCGATCCTGAATCCATAACAAGGATACAAAGCCTCTTTCGCAAACGCCGATCTCAGGTGACGCTGAAGACAATACCAACTTACCTTAAACATCGAAACTACTTCCCTGCTCATTCGAGCTCGTGACATTCTCGTCAGCACCGAACCGTAACCTTGATCCTCACCTCAAATTCCATACCGCTCACTGCGCCCAACACGCCAAAATACGATCGGACACGATTTTTATCATAGCTCCGGAACCACTAATAATTTAACACTTCATCATATCAAAACTTTTCACTTAACTCACTTTAGGAGAACCATTGCGACACACAGGTGAATTCTCATAACCGTAGAATACGCCCAAATCTCTAAGTAGTGGTCTTTAAGCCACCATAGCCCTTCCGGGACCCGCCTACACATGACAGGCCATAACAGTAGAATACTTCTGAATAACATCAATTACGGCGGCCGACAAGCCTCACATGTACCGCCACAAATCACTTGCGTAACTTGATCGCGCTGAAGGGAACGATCACTGCCAGAAATATACCAATTCAACTATGGCTAATCAATATATCTTCTTCCAATCTATCCTCGATCGCCTTAGAAATAATAATAACTCCATTCAACACATAGCATACTCCATTCGCACTCATCTCGAGTGACCTTGACTCACGAGACCATGCTGTCTAAACCCCACGAACCATTTCATATCTCCCAATTGCTACCCTGCAGGTCAAAACATCATCGGGCCTTCTGGGCACCTCCTCATAAGTTGCTACAAGGCTTGATTCTTAACTGTATCTATAGGCTCGAAGCAATTAGGCACCACACTTTACCCCTTTGAATCCACTAGGACCATTGTTGAGAGCCACCCGCTCTGACTTGGCCCCGAATATAATCAACTCCTTAAATCTTCTAGCACATGAATACCCTCTCGACAAAGCACCCGGCAGAATCACTTCCCTTGAAACTCACATCTATACAAGGCATAAATCCTGAATCCTTCCCCAAGTCTGAACATGGCCAATAGGGCCAACCATAGCACGCCCTTAACAATTCCTCTGCTCAAATCACCGATTATGTCCTTTCCGTAGCTGAAACGACCCATCAATATGGTAATAACCAGAAACTTCGCAAGTAGTTAACCATGCAACCCTAATCTTAGGCACTGGGACTCTCCCACTTAGCTTGAAGCCATTATTACACCACTCTATACTCCACCAGGATCCTTTATTTCTTATTGACATAACCTTGCGCAATCAACCGACAAAATTCTCGAAATCTTTCTGTAAAACCCCTTTTTATACTCTGAATCATCAACCCCGTTAAGACGATCGATCCCCTTGCTGTATGGCCAATAAAACCCTTTGCAAAAACTTCACCAACCATGCGACCGTCGTCCTGCTCACTGGAGACATCCCTCCTGTAGGATCTACGTGCCGACGTCTTCTAACACCGCTACACGGGGTGCAAGCACCACGACATAAATGACCCATCCTGAGTCCAAGCTCACTCTCTAGCTGCATGAGTCCATTCACCCCTCGTGGACATCAATTAAGTGCGGGGCAACATCCTTCCCATGCAAAGTTAGGTCGTATCCTTCTCCATTTCTAGTGGCTCCTTTCCGTTATATCGGATCTCCTTCCGCATAATAGCCCACACTTCAAATAAATCCGTATGCCCAAATCATCAATCACAAAAATTCCCAAAACACCCCAAACTCTCCCACTTTTGGCGAAACTCATCTCTTTAGTCGACTACTCGACATTTGCTTCTTATGCCTGGCCTTCTAGAAATTTTTAACTACCGCCTGACGCTCCCCACATGTCCTTCCTCATCCTTTGCTTCTCAGTTGTTGCCTTAAATAAAATCTATCTTCGTAGCACTTGAACCCACAATTGTTGCTAACTATAAACCTTTCCGAAGATCATCTTCCTCTAACCGTCGACATTAGGAACACTGATCAAATCCTGCACTACCACATCCCGCGATATTTAACAGTCGCATCTTCAATACTACTTCACATTATCTTACCCCAAAGGCGAATTGTAGAAGATCATAACACTGGAGAACTTAGTATGTTCAATTAGGACAATGACACCTCATCATAGAAGAAAACTCCACCACGCTCGCAAATACCAAGTCTCGCTACTCCACCAGCTCACATCTGACCATTCTAAGTCCGATTTCCTTTCCCCTACCAGGAATAAAATACCGAATTTCTAGATCATGCACTGAGTAACCCTCATTTCAAGTCATTCACTGCCCCGAAACGTAGGCAAACGTCCTACCATCATATCAATACCGCGGAACAATCGTTCATAGCATCATGGCAACCTGTACCTAGCCTCAGAGCTCTTAGAAGCACCGCTATTCAGCCGAAACGACAGAATATCCTTTCATAAGGCGGCGATAATAGCCCGGACAACTATGCAGGGAGAATCATCCCTCACCACATCGGTAGTACCATTACAATTCTTCAATTCTCTATTTATAACAGACGGTTCGCATCGCGTAGGATTGAGTAGGAAGGAAACAGGGGCACAAGCCTCCAGGAATCATATCACACGATGAGGAATCAAAAAGGGAAGTACTCCTAACAGTCCTGCAGCCTCCCGAAGATAAGTACAGGAGTCTCCGTACCAATCCGCGAGACTCTACTAGACTTGCTCATGACTCGTGAGACCCTAGGAACCTAGTGCTCTGATACCATGTTGTCACGACCCAAATTCCACTAAAGGTCGTGATGGCGCCGGACACCACTGTCAGGCAAGCCAACCCAAAATACTTAATTAAATTCTCTTTTTAATACTCTTGAAAACTATGACTTTTCTTCAAATCTACCAATTTAAGAAGATAATTGCTTCAAGTCAAATTAAATAATAAGCAATTAATACAAAATACTCCATAACCATCCCAGAACCCGGTGTCACAAGTGCATGAGCAATTTCTAAGAAAAATTGAATAAAGTACAACAGCTGTCAGAAATACAATTGGACAAAAAATAAATAGAATCCTGAGAGAGACTATACTAGCTGCGGGTCGCCTCGAGGAAATACAGCTCACCTAGCCTCCGTGTCAACCATGCTGCTACGCCTGCTAAGCCATTAGTGGCGCATGTGCCTGTGCAATAAAAATGCACAGAAGTGTAGTATGAGTACAAAAACAACGTGTACTCAGTAAGTATCCCGCCTAATCTCGAAAAGTAGAGACGAGATGGCAACTATGACACTTACTAAAGGTCCAGTAATGATATTATTAATGCGATGACCCACAGATTTATCAAGAACAACAGTATAATTCAAATGAGTCGCTAAACAGGTGAAAATTCCTTTTTATTTAAAGTCTCCGGATTCATAATTCATTAATTAACAATTATCTCAAGTCAGGAGAGCAGACAGCAATATCAATAAATCTCAAGGCAAGCAATACAAGCATGCGCAACTCATGCCGAGGTCGTACGGCCCGATCCAACATAAATATAAAATGTGCACTGCCGAGGGTCGAACGGCGCGAACCATAGATACATATATTACCCCGCTCGCGAATCATACATGCGACACGGTCAAATTTAAATAAACAATCACCCTACTCGCAAATCATACATGCGACGCAGGTACACATAGAAATACATGCTCAAACAGCAAATTGAGAATTTATCGGGGAACATTTATCCGAATAAAAGCCAATTCTCTTTTAATGATTTAAGAAAATGAAGTTTAATCCTCTTAGAAATTCATTACCAATTCGATAGGATTTAAGAAATTCAACTGTCAATAAGATCACAGATATTCCAAGTATAGCATGCTTTTGGGTCCTAGATTACCCGGACTTACACACATATTAGTAGCTACGCACGGACTCTCGTTACCTCGTGCGTACGTAGCCCCCACAAATAGGAGCATATAACCAATTATTTCACCTATGGGGACAATTCCCTCTTACAAGGTTAGAAAGGAGACTCACCTCGGTCCAAAGCGTACTTCCAATACCAAGAACGAGCTCAAACTCTCAATTTGGAGTCGAATGATCCAAAACTAGATAAATGAGGTAAGAACTAGTCAATACAAGCTCACAAGATTGCATTCTAACTATTTAAGCAATTTCCCAACCTTAAACACAAGTTTCCTAAAATCCGACCCCGGGACCACGTGCCCGGATTCCGAAATTTTTTGAAGAAAGTTGTTCTTTATAACCTAAGGATCAAGAATATATGATTTCTACTCCATTACATAACAAATTTCGTGGTTGAATCTTGTTTTTTAGCAAAACCCTAGGTTTTACTCTATTCCCATGATTTTCACAAATTTTTATGTGTTAATCTACCCAAAACTCAAGTATTAAACTCACATTAATTAGAAATAACTTACCTCACAATGCTAGGCGGAATCACCCCTCCAAGAGCTCCAAAATCGCCCAAGAAATGAGTGAAAAATAAGTAAAATGGCCTAGAGCCCGAATAAATGAAGGCCACTGCCTTCTGCGATTTTTGCAAGTGCGGTCCTGGGCCACACCTGCGACCACCGCTTCTGCGGAAAGAAGACCGCTTCTGCGGTCTGGGCCGCTTCTGCGGACAGGCCCACTGCTTCTGCGGTTCCGCTTCTGCGAATTTTGGGCCGCATCTGCGGTCTTGGGATGCCTGGCTTGGGGCCACTTCTGCGATAGATGGACCGCTTCTGCGGTCTCGCACATGCGGTTTCTCAACCGCAGGTGCGGTTATGACAACAACCAGCAGCTTTAGCCTTCCCAAAAATTCCATTTCGATCCGTTAACCACCCGAAATCAACCCGAGGCCCCCGGGACCCCAACCAATCATGCCAACCAGTGCCTAAACACATTACGGACTTGCTCGAGGTCTCAAATCATATCAAACAACGCTAAAATCATGAATCAACCTCAAATCCAAGCTTAATGAACTTTAGAATCTCAAACTTCTACATTCGATGCCGAAACTCGTCAAATCACGTCCGATTGACCTCAAATTTTGTACTTAAGTCATATTCGATATTACGGACCTACTCCAACTTTCCGAATCGGATTCCGACCCCGATATCAAAAAGTCCACTTCCGGTAATACTTTTCAAAAACCTTCAAATTTCTATCTTTAGCCAAATGACTCCAAAATGGCCCACGGACCTCCGAATTCACTTCCGATCGCGCTCCCAATACTAGAATCACCATACGGAGCTACTGCTAGTCTCGGAATCCCAAACGGACATCGATAACACTAAAATGCACTTCAACCCAAACTTATGAAATTTCTTCCAAAATGCTAACTTCCACAATAGGCGCCAAAATGCTCCCGGATCATCCAAAACCCGATCCGGGCATACGCCCAAGTCCGAAATCACAATACGAACCTGTTGGAGCCTTCGAATCCCGATTCCGAGGTCGTTTACTCAAAAATCCAATCCTAGTTAATTCTTTCAACTTAAAGCTTCCGAAATGAGAATTCTCTTTCCGAATCAGCTCTAAACTTCCCGAAATTCAATTCCGACCACGCGTGCAAGTCGTAATACCTGAAATGAAGCTGCTCATGGCCTCAAACTGCTGAACGACGCGCTAGAGCTCAAAACAATCGGTCGGGTCGTTACAGGTGCGGTCCCGCATGAGTGAGAAATGGGCCGCGGGTGCGGAAATGCCTAGGCAGAAGGTATAAATTAAGCCCTTCGCTAATTTTGGTCATTCATCACCTTTTTTATCTAGTTTTGGAGCTTTTGGAAGCAATTTGAAGAGGTATTCAAGGGGGTATTCGTTGAAGTAAGTAATTTAAGCCCTAATGCATGTTTATGGTATTTCCCGTCGTTTAATCATGTAATTAGTGGTGATTAAGGGTGAAAATGAGGTGTTAGGTCTTGGGATTTTTGGAGAATTTGATTGAGGATTTGAGGGGTCAAATGGAGTCAGATTTTGATTAATCTTGTATGTACGGACTCGTGAGTGAAAGGGCTTTCTAGTTTTGTAATTTTTGTCGAATTCCGAGATGTGGGCCCGGGGCCGGATTTAAGTGGATTGTAGGATTTGTGCCTAATTTGATAGTTTTCTAGTGGAATTCATTCCATTAGCGTATATTGATGGTATTGTTCTGGTTGTGAATAGACTCGGTGCGATTGGAGGCCGAGTCGAGGGGCAAGAGCATTACGGAGTTAGGATTTGATCGGTTTGAGGTAAGTAACGATTGTAAATCTATTCCTAAGGGTATGAAACCCCGGATTTCGTATTGTTTTACTATTTTGAGGTGACGCACATGCTAGGTGACGGTCGTGTGGGCGTGCACCATTGGTGATTGTGACTTGGTCCGTCCCGTAGAAACTATAAGTTGCGTATTTGGTTGAAACTATATGATACTTATGTGTTTTAGAAAGAATTTCTGTAAATTGGGCTGAATGCCATATTTGGGCCTTGTGCTAGAGCTGTTTGGACCCTTAGGGGCCTTTTTATTATTGTCCTCTCACTGTTTTGATTGAAAACCTAAACTCAGTCATGCTATACTTACTGATTTCATAACTCAGTCTTTATTACTCTATTTTGATGCATATAAAAATGTTGTTTTGGGCCGAGTACCCTGTTTTTACTGATAGACCGATTGGCTTGAGAGGTTTATGACTGAGTGAGGCCGAGGGCTTGATTTGTGAGAATGTTTATAGGATCGAGCTGCACGCCGCAACATGTTGTTACTGATTCATGATTGAGTAAGGCTGAGGGCCTGATTGATTTATGCCACGAGGTGGCTTGTTATAGCGCTTGGACTGAAGGAGCCCCTCTGGAGTCTGCACACCCCCAGTGAGCGCGGGTACCCTGAGTGAGTGATATGAGATATGCCCGAGGGGTTGTACGAGCGACTGTGAGGTTTTCCTGAGGGGTTGTATATGAGTGATGTTCCGCCCGAGGGGCTTCTTATGAGTGATGTTTTGCCCGAGGGGCTGCTTATGAGTGATGTTTTGCCCGAGGGGCTGTTTATGATTTCATCATTTTGCTCCTGTTGCACCGTGCCTCTGTTTTAGAACTGTTGAAAAATATCTTCAAACGATTTTACTGAACTGTGTTTAAACGAAATGATTTGATTCAAACTCTGCTTTTAAAAGCCAGTTATATTTGTACTGAGATTTTCTGATATGAACTTATTATGCTTTATTGCTCGTCACTGCTTCTCAGCCTTTATTTACTTTGGTTACTTACTGAGTTGGCGTACTCACGTTACTCCCTACACCTTGTGTGCAGATCCAGGCGTATCTGGGCACGGTAGCGGATGTTGACTACTCCAGTTGTTGAGTATCTCGGAGATAGCAAGGTAGCTGCCTAGCGATCACAGCCCTGTTCTTCTCCCTCTTATCTTCCTTTAGTTGTATTTAGTTATTTTCCGGACTATGTTGGTCTTGCTATTTTTCAAAACAGTTTGTAGTAGTTGCTCATGACCTAGTGACACCCCGATGTCGGGCTTTCTTTTATGCACAACTGTTTTATTTGAATTCCTTATTTAAGGTTTTATATTGTATAGCTTGGGATTAGTCTTTTAACGAAAATATCGTTTCGCTTTGGAAATGTGTTAGCTTGCCTATTACCACGATAGGCGCCATCAGAACATGGTTAGTTTGGGTCGTGACAACCAGATTCAAGCCGGCAAAAATTAGTATCTCTAGCAAGTTGAAATCCGAACTTAGCTTTGATGTTTTTCGGTAAAAATTATCTCCTTTTTTCTTTTTTTCCTGGTCATCTTTTTTCTTAATTGATCTCCCCATATTCTATGAGAACTTCCTTTGGTTTAAAATCTTAATAGAGTTTCTTATTATTGTTTATCTTCTCTAGATTTAATTTTATGAGATTGAAGTAGCTTCGACATTAAAATCTGCAAATTAATCAGAATGAAAAGACAAAGGGAGGAAAGAGGGATAGTGTGGGGGTGGGGTTATGAAGAAGGGAGAAGACAGAAAGGAAACAATTTTCACTTGTTTGTGTTCACACAAAGTAGATGAGAAAAAAAGATAAAGATAAATAAAAAAAATAAAAAAATAATTTAAAGAAGGAAATAGATAATAAATTTAACCAATAACATATTATAAATTAAAATTTTAATTATATTTTTTTTTGCATGTCACGCTCTTCAGGAGATCACTCTCAATGCCAATATGCTCAAAATGTGGCATATATACTTAACTAGCAAATGAGCATTTCATAATTTCCCATTACTCTTCGAACAAAGACAAAAGGCCATTGCACCCTCCAAAATTTGAGGGTGCAACTAGTAACATGGGACAACCCCAGGAGATAATCATGTATTATCCTTATTATTAATATAAACCCCACTGATTATTCAAGAAATAAATAAGATAACTCTCAAGCTTAGGGCGTGCATGAAAAATCTAAAAATTGATCCAAATCGAAATCAAATCAAATCAAATCAAATTACCATTTAAAAAAAAAAATATATATATATATATATATATATATATATATATATATATATATATATATAAAACTTGTCACGCCCCGAAATTTCCACCTTCGGGATTGCGATGGCGCATAATATTTCACTTGCTAGGCAAGCCAATGTTAGAATAGTCTTAAGCCATATTTAAAAAAATCAAATTTAACTGATGTCAATTACTGATATAACTGAGATAAAACTGAAATAAAGTGTGGAAAGCCATAACAACTGAAATATCTTAATACAACCCTGAATCTGGTATCACAAGTGCACAAGCAACTACAATAATACAGATAAAGATCTTAATGAAGGTAAAGCTGTCTGAAAGAAAATACACAGCTAAGATAAAGTAGAAGGGGACTTCAGGGCTGCGAACACCGACTAGCTGTACCTCAAGTCTCTGTACCGATAGTCAACCCGAGCAATCTACTGACCGCCGCTGGGACCGACTCCAAAATTTGCACAAGAAGTGTAGAGTATAGTATGAGTACAATCGACCCCCTGTACGTTGTATGTGCCGAGCCTAACCTCGAGGAAGTAGTGACAAGGCTAAGGCGACTCACTTACAATAACCTGTACGCAGTATAAAATAATGACAAGAAAGGAAAATGCAGAAAGTAAGGCAGGTAAGTCATGAAAATAACTCAATCCTCGAAAACCAGTAAATACCAGAAATACAAATCCTCGTACGAAAGCACCGAAGCCAACACAATTCAACAAGGAATATAAAACACATAAATTGTTGTGGCGCGCAACCCGATCCCACCGTACAACACGTTCCTCCCTTATTCCACCATGTAAATATCAAGAATAATAAGTAAATATATATGTTGCGGTGCACAACCCGATCCCACTATGTCACGACCCAAACCGAAGGGCCGCGACGGGCACCCAATGACTAACTCCACCAAGTACCAACATAACGTATTCTTCTTATCATACTATCATGGGTAAATGAGCTGGAAAGGCCGTCAGAGATAACCAGAACTAAATATAAGAGAATACTCGACATAGGACGACCCAACATGGTATACAAACTTATACATGTGACATAAAGACCTATAAGTCCAAAATGATCATTTGTACACTCAAAACATACGCCAACAAGGCCGTACAAGTATCCATATACATGACATCTATCTACAAGCCTCTAAGAGTACATAAACGTTATAAAGGTCAAAACATAGGCCGACAAGGCCATACAAGTATCCATATACATGACATCTATCTACAAGCCTCTAAGAGTACGTAAACGTTATAAAGGTCGGGACAAGGCCCTGCATATCAATCAATACATGTCCAAATCATATTGACCAATAAGCAACTCCGGAGCAAGTGGAGTGCACCAGCACCTTCCGCTGAGCTGATAGCCTACTAGGAGGACTGTTAACCTGTCTATCAGTACCTGCAGGAATGAAACACAGTGTCCCCAGGCAAAAGGGACGTTAGTACGAATAAAGTACCGAGTATGTGAGGCAGGAAACATAAATAAGAATCGTAATGTAAAGAGATATAGAGAAGATACAACCTGTAACATCTGAGTGCCACTGAGGGATACTGACATAAAATGCATAATACATATATATATATATAGAAACTTGCAAACACATACGCCTCTATGGGCATCATCATCATCACATCGTGCCCGGCCTCGAAGAGGACTCGGTAAAAATGTACCCAGCCATCATAAGGATCGGTAGAATCGTACCCGGCCACGTGGAGCTCGTTATAACCCAATTGATCAGTGGTTGCATAATAGGTGCCGTACCCGGCCGACTATAGAGCGGCTCGGTAGAGTAAAATAGATACATAGATATAATGCATGTTGGACTCGTGGAATCACGTTCTAAACCTTTCGGAGTAAGGTTAGGTCGTCGCACCTTCAACTAACATTATGGACATCATACCATCAATATGAACTTCAATAGGAATCAAGGATCATACATACATGCTTAGAATTACTTTATAAGGAAACAACAATATGGATAGCCTTAGTTGCTAGGAGTAGATCCGTTATGAAATAGCGTATCGTTTATGTTAATTTCACTTCAGATCATGCCAAAAGAAAGAAGGAAGTGTCTTAACATATCTTAACTCCGTTAAGACCTTAATACCTTCCAAGCAATTCTTCAATCAACTCAACTCAATCTACCATAGCATAAGGAGATTCAAAATCAGTGCTGAGTAAAGGCTAAGTCCGCAACTTAAACTAGTAGCTCGTTATGTAAATTTGGGCAGCATCTCCCCTGTAACAAGGGCCTCATCCAATACCATACACCAACAACAACAACAACTAGAGAAATCCAGCAACATATAAATATCAATAACACGACACCATTTAACAACAACAAGTCACAACTACTTCACGGCGAGCGGCAAGCTCCGATTGGAATCCGTATACCCCATATCACCCCTTATATACTTCTTACTTCAACTTAACAGTATCATTAACATGATAATGAAGTCATTCATGAATGATTCCATCCTTATACCATATATTTATAACAACGAAAACATTCCACAACTTCAATTATCCTCAATTAGCAACTGTATTCACTAGTTCATGTCTAGTCCATCCATTTAACTTAATCAACATCAAGCTAACCTTGAGAACATGCAAGAACACAATATACATACCTCCAATAGTAGCTTCAAGTTAAAATCCAAGTTTTATTTAGCTTACAACATCCCTCAATGGCAATACAACACCATAGAAGTGACTTAAGCTAATCCAAGTATTATCTTGTAGTTTATCATCCTAACAACTTAACCAACATACAAGCAAGCCTAAGAACAATTAGCAGGTTGTTATATTCACCGTAGACAGTAGCAACAACTTGAAATTTCATCCAAAACTATCCCACAACTATCCTCAATGACAACACAACCTCAAAGAGGTGTTGTTCTTCGCTAGAACTAACTTTTGATGTTGAAATATGTTGTAATCCATTTGCAAGACTTGAAATAACCTAGGGTTGATATGAAAACCTTGACAGATTATTTTACAGCACTTAAACCACTTAAAACAACCTCCAACACGATCTGGAATCACCCAAAAATCAGCAACAACAGGAAGAACAAGAAACTTACTAGCGCAACGGAATTCCCGACACTTGATTTGTGTTGTTTTCCCTTTCTTTGGGTCTTTGATCATGAGATAACCTTGAGCGAGTGTTTTTAGATGTCTAGGGTCTGAAGGTACTGAAAAATAATGAGTTAAAACGGGGTTGAGGCGTCTTATATATATCAATATATCTCAATCACCTATGTGGGTCCCATAGAGAGCTGCTTGGCGCAGTCTCGCGAAAACGCAAATATCTCTCTACTCTGATGGTGTATCGACAAACGGTTTAATGAGTTAGAAAATATACTTGTAGATATTCAATTTGGTAGGTGGATAACCCCATAATTCAAAGGAAATTTGGAGAAAATTGCAACTACATTTGACCTAATTTTCAGCACATTTATGAATGTAACTTGTGATGACCTTTGCCAACTTTTGTTCCACAACTTGCTTGACTTCAAAACGTAGCACACGACTATCATACGACTAAAATAACTCATATAATAACCTCCTTATCATGTTAAGAACCCTAGTATCACCCCAAAGTACATGTTATAATATTCCAAACTTGTCGACTTTCGATGAAACTTAGTTTCTTCAATTGGTTTAGCTTCTAAGCTTTCCAACCCTCTTGGTACTCGTTATTCATGATCTTAAATATTTTTAACCTCCAAGGTAACATGATTAACTTACTTAATGTAATTTCAAAGACGATCTCATTTCTGAGCTTACATCAAGTGACTTACGACGTACTCTCACGTATAAAAATATGGGGTGTAACACACCATATAATCAGAGTTAATATCATAATCCTCCCTTATTTCACCATATCAATCCACCCTTATTTCACCTGTTGCGGCGTGCAACCCGATCCCACCGTATCAATATAAATCCTCCTTATTCCACCTGTTGCGGCGTGCAAACCGATCCATAAATAAATCAATAAATGCAATCAATTTAACAACTCGAATCAAAAGAATATCTACGATTAACGAACATGAAAGCTACAAATCAAGAAGTAATCTTGTACCAAATCATGAAAGGCTACAATCAATACTGAGCAACAAGACAAGTCAAATATATGACAATTAAAGGGTACAAGTAAGACAATTAAGGCACGTAGCAACTAAGCATAGAAGCATGGAAGAAATTAATATTTTTAATGCGAGAATAATAAATGATAAGTAGCAAGTTATGGCATAGGAAGCAATTAAGGCATGTAACAGTCTAGACATAGAATGACATAATTAATGAAATACGGGTAGACATGGAAACAAGTAATTGACGGCGTATATACACTCGTCACCTCCCATATACGCTGCTACACATGAAATTCACATAGCACATAGTCCAAGGGTTCCTATTCCCTCAAATCAAGGTTAGACCCAACACTTACCTCACTCCGCAATCAACTCAAAATTCAACAACAGCCTTGCCTTTCGAACAAGCCTCCAAACCAACCAAATCTAGCAAATTGTTGACCAAACGATTCAAAATAAGCTTTAGAAACTACTCATGAATGAAAGAGGTTCAATTTAGATCATTATTGAAAAAAGCCAACAAAAGTCAACCCCAAGCCCGCTTGTCCAAACCCGAGATTCGGACCAAAATTGGATTACCAATTCACCCCCGAGCCCGATTATGAAATTTATTTTAAAATTCGATCTCAATTCGAGGTCTAAATTCCAAATTTACAAAAATACCTAATTCTACTCAAATCCCTAATTTCTACCATGCAAATCCTAGATTTGATGTTGAAGTCTTATGAAATGTAATGGGTAATTTAAAGAAAGTAGATTAAAGTCACTTACCAATGAATTTAGGAAGAAAAGCTCTTGGAAAAATCCTCTCTAAGGTGTTTAGGGTTGAGAGTTTGAAATAAATGAGCTAATTTTCGTTTTTCCCCTCTTTTACCCAACTGTAGTTATTGCAATTGCGATACATAGTTCGCAATTGTGATCAACTCTTTGCAAATGCCAAAAGTCACTAAGCCTATTTTTATCGCAAATGATACAATTTTATCACAAATGCGAACAAGGCTGTCCGCAAATGTGAACATTTTACTCGCAAATGCGAGTATGCCTCGGTCTTTCCTTAGTCGCAAATGCGACTCAAAAGTTCGCAAATGCAAACCTGCCCCTTCACAATCTGCGGACTTCAGCAAGGCTAGCATTTGCGATCAGGTCCTCGCAAATGCGAGATGTAGACTTGATGCACCAGCACTATTCTAAGTTCAAAAATCACTCTGTGGCCCATCTGAAACTCATCCGAATCCTCGGGCTCCAAACCAAACATGCTCACAAGTGTATTAAAATCATACGAACTGGCTTGCGCGATAAAAACGCTAAAATAACACCTAGAACTGTGAATTAGACACCAAAACGAATGGAATTCTCAATGAAACTTAAGAACATGCAATTTTTCAATCGGACGTCCGAATCACGTCAAATCAACTCCCTTTCGCACTAAATTTTACAGACAAGTCATAAATTCTGTAATGAACTTATACCAAATTCCGGAACTAAAATCCGGACCCGGTAGCAACAAAGTCAAACTATGGTCAAACTTAGAATTTATTTAAACCTTTAAACTTTTAGTTTTCAACAAACGGTTCAAGCTAGGGAGTTTCGAATTTGATTTGGGCATACGCCCAAGTCCCGAATCAAGATACAGACCCACCGGGGCATCAAACACTGATCCGGGTTTGTTTGCTCAAAACCTTGACCGAAGTCAACTCAAATGAGTTTTAAAGCACGATTCACATTTTTATCAATTTTTCTCAAAAAACAAAACTTCTGGAAAAAGACATCAACTAGGCACGCAAATCGAGGAAGGCTAAATGGAGCTAATTGAGGTTTCGAAACAAAGAATTGAGAGTTAAAATTGAAAATAACCTATCGGGTAATCACATTCTCCACCTCTAAAACAAACGTTCGTCCTCGAATGGACATAGAAAAGTACCTGGACTGGTGAAAAGGTGTGGATATCTACTCCGCATGTCTGACTGGGACTCCCACGTGGCTGCCTCGATCGGCTGATCTCTCCAATACACTCGAACGAAAGGATAACTCTTAGACCTTAATTATCGGACCTGTCGGGCTAGAATAGCCATCGGCTCCTCCTCATAAGTCCCTTTTCCAATTGGACTGAGCTGAAATCTAACACATAGGACAGATCACCGTGATACTTCCGGAGTATGGACACATGGAACACTGGATGGAATGTTGATAAAGTAGGTGGCAATGCGAGCTTGTAGGCTACCTCACCCACTAGCTCAAGAATCTCAAGGGGTCCGATGTACCTAGGGCTCAACTTGCCCTTCTTTCCGAACCTCATCACACCCTTCATGGGTGAAACCCGGAGCAATACCCTCTCTCCAACCATGATGCAACATCACGAACTCTACAGTCAACATAACTCTTCTACCTAGACTGAGTTTTGCGAAGTCAATCCTGAATAATCTTGACCTTATCCAAGGCATCTTGTACCAAATCTGTACCCAATAATCGAGCATCTCCCGGCTCTAACCAACCAACTGGCGAACGGCACCGCCTCCCATATAATGCCTCATAGGGAGCCATCTGAATGCTCGACTGGCAGATGTTGTAAGCAAACTCCACAAGCGGCAAAAACTGATCCCAAGAACCCCCAAAATCCATAACACAAGCGCGAAGCATGTCCTCCAATATC
Source organism: Nicotiana attenuata (assembly GCF_001879085.1). Taxonomy (NCBI): domain Eukaryota; kingdom Viridiplantae; phylum Streptophyta; class Magnoliopsida; order Solanales; family Solanaceae; genus Nicotiana; species Nicotiana attenuata. The sequence goes on from NC_031990.1 coordinate 15,947,184, forward strand.
TGAATAGTGCGCTCAGACTGTCCGTCCGTCTGGAGATGAAATGTTATACTCAACTCAACCTGCGTGTCTAACTCACATTATACTGCCCTTCAGAAGTGCGAGGTGAACTGCATACCTCCATTAGAAATGATAGACACGGGCACACCGTGATGACGGACGATCTCGTAGATATAGATCTCAGCTAACCGCTCTAAAGAATAGGTAACTGCCACTGCAATGAAATGTGCCGACTTGGTCAACCTTTCCATAATGACCCTTACTGCGTCAAACTTCCTCTGAGTCTGTGGGAGTCCAACAACAAAACCCATAGTGATACGCTCTCACTTCCACTCAGGAATCTCTAACTCCTGAAGCAAACCACCAAGCCTCTAGTGCTCGTACTTTACTTGCTGACAATTCAGACACCAAGCTACATATGTAACTATATCCTTCTTCATTCTCCTCCACCAATAATGTTGCCGTAAGTCCTGATACATCTTGGCGGCGCCCGGATGAATAGAATACTGGGAACTGTGGACCTTCTCAAGGAAAATCAACTCACAAAGTCCATCCACATTGGGCACACAAATACGACCTTCATCCTCAAAACCCCATCATCTACAACAGTAACCTGCTTGGCACCATCATGCTGCACCGTGTCATTAAGGACAAGCTGATCACGCCCAACTATGCCTTATTAAAAAGGACTAAGCGAGCGTTGCAAATATAATCTGAGTATTTAGCCCAGAGTCGAACCCACAAGGAATTAACCTATCAATTACTCTTGTTAGACTTACTAAATTCTGCGTAATCACTTCCCAAACATTTTGAATAACAATTGAGGATATTTTTTTACTAACTATAACTGACTGCAATTAAGGAAACAAAGACTAACTATGATTAAGTTGTAAACAATTAAGAGGAGGATCTAAGGTTATGATTTTCCCCATTGATGGAATCCCTTCATGTTATGTTTTATATAGATTTGCCTAACCGTCTCTATCAATCATGAGCACTCTTATTACCGTAAATCTCTCCCGAGTAATCACGACAATTTAATAGACGCACTCTCCCGAGTTATGCTAGCTGGCTTTTATTACAGCTTACTTAAGATTGCACCCAAGGCTTCGTTATCCCTAATCCCGCCTTTAAACCCTCGATTATTGATCCCTCATATACTCTGGTAGTGGTGTTGTTCAACAATTACCTAAATATGCACTCTCTCCCGAGTAATACATACTAAATAGGCACAGCTAATTGAGGATCCTATCAATTAACTACAACAAGAACATAGTTGTACAAATAGAGAATAAACCGGGCAAACTATATTAACATATCAATAAGTTCATTCTTCAATAGGTTCCATCAAAACCTCAAACTAAATATTTAGCTACTCATACTAGTGTTCATCATAACAATAGCCAAATTCATCACAAATGATAAAATACAAAAGCAAGAAAGGAAGAACTTGATGCTGAATTATCCTCCTTGCCTCTTGCCTCTCCTTGCCTTCAACTAAACTGTAAAAACCTTGATAATGTTCCTTTGGGCGAGCTGGACCTTTTATAGGTTAAGTGGAATTACCCCCGAACTTCCAAGTTTACCCCTGAATTTTATTTTTCGGAACTGGACTAGCGCGGTCGCGCTAATGGGCGCGCTACTGACCGCGCATATGGCATAACATTCTTCCTCGAACTCCTGGGCTAGCGCGGTCGCGCTAGTGGACGCGCTAGTGGGCGCACTAGTCTGGGTCATCATTTCAGCTCTTCTTTCTCTCTTCTTCCAACGCACTCAGCTCCGAGGAGCTTCCCTTGCTTCAATTTATCTCCAATTACAGTTCTAAGTCCTCATACACGCAACTCGCTCCTACAAAATATGAAATTCACAATTAGAGCCAATTTATCATCATTTAACTATCCTATAACAGTGAAACATAGTCAAGCTAGGGCATAAACAGTCGCCAAATTACATGAATCTAGCCTATTATCACAAGTAGATGAGGATCATCATACTGACGCTCTCTGATGCGCTCATACAAGGAAGACTGAGCGACTGTGCAAGCTAGAACACGACTGGGCTCTAAAACATCTAACCTCATAAACTGATTGGCCAAAGCATAAACATCTGATGCAAGCGGTCTCTCACTAACTAGAATGTACGCAAGGCTGCCCATACTCACTGCTGACGAGCGCAAAATACACTTAAATATGCTCGCTAGTCAAACATAGTAAATATAATATCGTATCCATAGGAATTGGAGTTAAACAGTATTATCGTACTTTGTAGCTAGATTGCTATCCAAGATAATCAACAATTCAGAGTTTTGTGATTAAAACTAAGATTAACTAAAATTCTAAACTATTGGCTAATGACAATAGACGCAAGTACAGAGCAAAGAAGGTTATCAATTGGGAGAAGATAGGGTTTTTGTAACACCCCGTAAATTCGGTTTAGGTATGAATGGGTTAAAGGAGTAGTAAGGTTATATTTTGGACATGTGAAGTCCCATCGGGATGATTATGGGTAAAATAGTTGTTTAAAAATCAAGATGGAAAGTGAGGTGCATAAGATTTGACAAAATCGACTAAGTTTGCAGAAGGTCTGTTTTCCAATAGGGTTCAGTGAAAATGTGTAAGGAATTTGGGAAAACTCAAATCATGGAAGTTGTAGGTATTTGAAATATCTTTCCAACGATATATTATGGAGTCCGAACGGATCTCTGAGCAAGAAGTTATATGCATTTATAAAACAGTACACAATATGCGCGCCCCTAGCGCGGCCGCGCTTCTTTTGAGGCAGTGTTACTGCCGTTTTGCGTGGTCAGTGTGAACACGTGATTTTTGCCCTATATGAATTACTCCCATAGTTTCAAAACAAAATAATTTCTTTTATTTATTTCTTTTGGATTTTTGTGGCATTTTCTGTTAATTGTTTGCATTTGTGTGCGCACGTTTGTTTTATTTTAATTAATGAAAAAATACAAAAATGTGTTGCATGTGCATTTAGGAGTTAATTTTGCATTTTAAGAATTATTCAATTTAGTTGCTTTATAAAAAGGGAAAATCACAAAAATAGTTTAATTTGCATTCTTTAAGTTTAACTTTGATTTTGAATAGTTTTTCTTTTAATTTGTCGATTAATTAATTGTGATAATTATCATCTAGGTTTAATTAGGTTTTAATTCAGATTTTGATTTAATTTTGAAAAAAAAAAGAGAATGTAAAAGGAATTTTTGGAAATTGATTTGAATTTAGAAATATAGAAGAAGAGAGTTAGTTGGGCCAAAATCCATTCCTCAACCCAATCCCCTGCCACACAGACCAGCCCAAACACCGCCCCAACCCGGTCCAGTTTTGTTGCAATGAAACGACGTCGTTTCTTAGCCCTTTAATTGTGACCGTTGGATCTCATCAATCCAACGGTCCGGAAATAACGAGGACTAGGGTATTTAACTGTGTGAACAACCCCCCCACCCCCAAATCACCATCTCCAAACACCCCCGTTATACACCGTTACCCTCCGCCTTCCGCCGCCGGCCGGAAATCGCCTCCGCTGGCGGCGATTCTCCAATCCCTCTTAAAATTACACCACAAACTCCCCTCAATCTCCTCTTTTCAAACCCCCAAACCCCGTCCTTCAAATCCTAGCCAAACTTGTCGCATAACCCAAACCCTAGGCGCCGCCACCGCTGCCCACGGCGGCGCCACCTTCAAACCACCCCAAAAACAACACCCCATGACCCCCATGCCTCTCTCATGCCTGATATGTCAACGACATCTCTCGAATCCTCCCAGAATCACTCAAATCTTGGATCCAAGGTCAAGCTTCAGTCGTTCAAAACCATTCAACCTCAAGTTTTTTTTGGTAATTTGGCGTTCTTCGTGTGAATTACAACATCAAACATAGTGCCAAGTCAAGTCAGTAAGATTTCTTTTTTTTATTAGTATTATTATTTTTTTTTTTTGATTTTCTATCTTTATTTGTTCATAGTTTATCCTTGCTCTTCATGTGAGTTGATTTAAACCTTTTGCTTAATTGATTTTTGTTCATTTTGTTTTTTAATTTTTATTTTTGGTTTAATTCTTGGTCTTGTTGATTTATTTTTTTTATTTTTCTGTGGGTTTGATTCGTTGTTTGGCTCTATTAACATAGGCTCTAAACCTTTAATTCTCACCTTTATTGATTAAGTTAGTTAGATTTGATTTTTCTATTTATTTTTTTAGTTTCTTAGAATTAATGTTAGCTCAGTTTGATTCATATATCTGTGTTTGATTTCGATTCATGACTGTTGCTGTGGTATTGATTTTATTTTAGCTTTAATTGCTGTTAGTCCACTGTTGTTAGCTTAGCCTCAATTAGGGTTAATTTCTATTTGGTTAATTGGTTCAAATTTTCATGTTTTCTATTATAATTGTTTGGGTTTAGCTAAACAGTCCAGGCCTCATTAGTTAACTATGGTCATCTCTTGACCAAGGTAATAGGGTTGGGAGTTAGTTTGACTAGGTTAGTAATTTAGAATCCAAATAAAGGGTACTCTAGGTATTTAGGGTCAGGGAATCTTTAGTAACTGAAATTAGAAGCCACTAGAAGCACCTAGAAAGGGGTTCTAATTGGAATTTCAGATTCATAGTGATATGACTTGGGTAACAAGTCATAAAATCAGGGACCTAAGGGGTAAGCTAAAATCTGAAAGATGCCCTATTTTGCTTGCCTATAAAGGCACTCTTCCTTGCCTTAGAAGGGGACATTTTTTTTAGGGAAAGAATTCTGAAACTCCAAAAACAGCTGAAAACTCTAGTAAAAATATTGTTCCATTGAATTTTACTTTGGTAATTTGAAATCTGCCTCTCCATGATTTAGTATCCTAACTGTTTGGATCTGAAATGGCTTAAGATTTAGTCTTTAAGTTTGGGTTTTTGAGATCTGTTAGCTTAATTGTGGGTTTGAAGTTGGATTTTGGTTTGCTGGGTTGCGTTTTCTGGGTTTGGAGCTGTCTGGTTCACTGTTCATCAGCTTTGGGTTTGATTCTTGCTGTTTTGCTACTGTTGCTGAGCCCCTGATTAGTTTGCTGTGTTTTCCTTCACATTTTCAGGTACATGTCTCCTGAAATTCCACTTGTTTTGGTGAAGTTCTGAGTTGAAGAATAAAAATGAAGATGAATTTTAAAACACGACTGCAGTTGTTTTCTGATTTAATCCTGTTTCATTTCGAGTTTTGTTTTTCTGTTAAGTATGCTGTATTGCTTAGCTGACCTTTGTTTTAAGTAGTTAAGTTTCTGCTCTTTGTATTTGATCCAGGACTACTTTTAGACTTGGTACAATCTGTTAAAATGGATTGAAATTCAGGGTATATATGCATGCTTGGAGATTTGGTAATTGTAAGAACTGTTGGGATTTGGTTGTTAAATAGTGCTTTTAATTTAGGTAATATGTTAATCATGTTGGGTTGGTCGTGGGCTCCTATATATTGATTTAATTGATGTATTTTTGAATTTCATGGTATTGTGATGGTGATTAAAGGAAAAAATGATCCACAGTAGTTCAATAATAGGTTTAGTTTATTTTGGTTTTCTTAGTGAGCATGTGTAAGTGAGACTCATGGGTTATAATTCAGAATGTTCAGTCAATGGTTTTAAAACTTAAAAATCAGAATTCAATTTCATTTTGTGTAGTTTTCTAATTGTGATGTGAGAAGTAATTGTGCATGAAGACTTGGTCTTAAGGCTTGGGCTAGAAGCTGGCCCAATTATTGAAATCAGATGGCCAGGTTTATTGTGGGGTGTTCAGCTTATTAGCGAAAGTTGGGATTGCTTTGACTCCCATATAATTAGATGTTTCATGTGCTGGGAGACTCGATCTCGAGTCCAACACTTGGTAGTGCTCAGACTCCAAACTCGGAGTTCACGTTGGGCCTGGGGATGCAAGCCCGCCGTTTTCTTTCACGTTGTTCGTTCTTTCTATAGGTAAGGCCCAACTGTTTGGGCCCAGGATCTTTGCATAATAATATAGTTCACAACATAGGTTTATTGGTTTTAACTCGGTCCATCATTTAGCTTAAAAATTGGTGACAACTTGTCTTGCTCTTTTAATTAATCAATTGAGGTATGCTATATCCGATATCAATTGTGGCCCTCCGGATGTAGTCGAATTAATCCTTTAGTTTAAGAATTGGAGGCGTGCTATTAGGCCCAAGACTGAATTGATAACCAATCCATCAAATAATTGAAACATTGTAGACCTGGGCCTCTCAAGTTAAGTAGCGGACTCGAGCTAAGGGTTTCTTCAGTAACGGAGATCGCCTTGTTCGGGTTCGGACTTGAGCTTGGGGCCCGAATTTCCTTGAATACCATAATGTTAGTTAATTCATAATGTTAACAAATTAAGTTTTTTTAGGGACAATTCTTATAGATAATGCTAGTTCGTCTTTAGGTTGTCCTTTAAGAACGAATTGAGGTGCGCCGTGCCAAATAAAATCACAAATTGCATGGCCCTCTTTAATTGCGTTATTAAAAATATTTTAGAAATTCGGGACGTGCCATTTAGCGAATTTTCATGGCCTCCCGCAAAGTTAACAAGACGCTAGCCACTTTAGGCACGCTTTTTAATAATTTTACCTTCTTAACTACGGGTGTGCATTTCATGCGACCCAAATCCAAATCCCAAAACGTTGAATAAGAGGTGTCAAGGATCCGGGTGCATTTCATGTGACGTGATCTAAAAACACACTCTTAAACGACGTTCACTTTCATAAAAACTAGCTAAAAGCGGTTAAACAATTCTAAAATTGCAATAGGATAACATGTATTAAAATCAGACTTTAGCCAAATATAGCAGTTGAGCGACCGTGCTAGAACCACGAAGCTCGGGAGTGCCTAACCCCTTCTCCCGAGTTAACAGAATTCCATACCCGGATTTCTGGTTCGTGACTGTTAAACAGAGTCAAACCTTTTTCCTTGATTCGGGATTCAAACCGGTGACTTGGGACACCATAAATCTCCCAAGTGGCGACTCTGAATCTCTTAATAAAATGAATCCTGTTTCGATTGTCCATTAATTGGAAAAACTCCTTTTATTATACCCTTCGCGGGGCGTAGTAGCGAAAAAGGAGGTGTGACAGCTCTGGCGACTCTGCTGGGGACAAGAACCCAGAATTTCGGTTCAGGGTTCAAGAATTCGAGCTCAGTTAAATTGTTAATTTTGGCTTTATCTGATTTTTCTACATGTTTCATGCTTTATGTGCTAAATGTTTTACCGCTTTGATATTTGTTGAATTGTATATAAACTGTCGCGAATCCCTTCCTCTCTCTGAGTCTTCTACATCATGGAGAAGGGTGCACTTCGTGTAGCTTCTCTTCTGTTTAGATTCTTTTCCCATTTTGAACGAGGTTTGGATAAGTTGCAAAGCCGGCGAAGCTTTTGTATCCCCGGTACGCTGCCTCCCCCTCGGCCCGAGTTGTCCGCTCGGGTAACCAGGTCTAGACCAATAAACCTAGGGTTTAAAACCTAGAAGAACAAAACCCCATGCCGGATCCCTAGTAGGACGCTTGTTTGCATCATATGCATTTGACTTAGGGGACTCAACACAGGGGTTGGGTCCGTCTAGGACAGGTGACCTGAAATAACGGACCATCCTGATGCATCTTACGTGCTACTTGCGCATTTATTTGCTGGGATTTGCATGTTGACCGACTTGTCTAAATGAGTGAATTATGAAAATAAGCAGTGTCGGGACTAAGTGAGGGTAACCGCTAGTTGTGAAAAACCAATATCCAAGTAGTGCCGAAATGCTGCCGGATTTTTGAGAAAATGAATGAAAAAAGAAGAAAAGTCGTTTTTTTTAGTTTGTTTGTTACCAATGGAAAGGAAAAACAAAAAAAAGTTTTATTTTTAAATTAGTTTGTTTATTAGCCACTGAAAAAGAAAACATAAAAATGAATTTTGCTTTCAAATAGTGTATTTGCCAACAAAAACAAAAGAGTCTTATTTTCAAAATATTTAGGTTTATTTGCCCGAACTATGCCGGTTTGATTCTCACCGGATGTGAGATACGTAGGCAACCCTCATCGGGTCCAACCTCCCTTTTTACAAAAATAGCCAAAAAATGTCAAATTTTAATTTTTGTCATAAATAAGTCGGGTGATGCCATTCTTGTCAAAAACAAGCCGAATGTCCCCAAAAGGACGCCGGAAGGCCGTTTTTGCAAGAATAGCTACCTAAGTCATTTTTTACATGGTTTGCGGGCACAACCTTAAAATCTTCCTCCCAAAAGTGCTAAAAGGCCGAATTTGCAAATCCAAGGCCCGTTTTCTAAATAAAGAATTTTTGCACAAATAGCCATTTTTTCAAAATATGTCATTAAAGTCCCCTAATAAATGTACAGGATGGATTCAAGTAACATCGAAACCTTCTCAGTCCTGAGCGAGATCCCTTTGAAACTCCACATGTGGTGCCATGATTTGGGAAAAGGAAGCAGAGATACCGTGGCCAAAAGTTTGGGGGGTCTCGCCGATTTGCTGAACATCAAACCAAGAAAAGATATTATTGAGGCATTGATACCATTCTGGGATCCGACCCGTAATGTATTCCGGTTTTCAGATTTTGAACTCACACCTACATTAGAAAAGATTGCCGGATACGCCGGTCTCAACGGGAACCTCCGAGGTAGATACCCATTGGCCCCACGACCGGTAACCCTTCATAGGTTCTTGGATTTGTTGAACATCAGCCGGGATATTCAAGACCCGTATCTGGCGGAGGGGTGTTGTACATTGCATTTCTTATATCACCGGTATGGTAACCCCAAAGGTTTCGAGGAACCCAACACAGGATTGACACATGCTGGAAATAAAGACAAATGGGAAGCCCGACGAGGATTAGCCTTCATGGTAGCCTTTATGGGAGTGGTAATTTGTCCAAGAAAAGATGGTCACATAGACCTTGGCCTGGTAGGGATGCTTGATGTCGCCATGAAAAAACCTACTAGCACAGTGGTTCCCCTGATTGTAGCAGAAATATACCGAGCCTTGACCAAATGTCGGAAAGGGGAAAAATTCTTTCAAGGTTGCAATTTGCTCTTACAATTGTGGATACAGGAACACCTCTGTCACCGCACATGCTATATGAACTACGGTTTAACTGGATTGAGTTGTATTGCAGAATTCGAGACCCGGGTGACAGGTATTGAGTTCCCTGAGGGTACTGAGGCCTGGTCGTCATGCTAAAGATCCCTGACCGCAGATAAAGTGGAATGGGCTTATGGATGGCTTCCTGCTACTGAAGCTGTATACACATCAGCAGAGGTCCCTTATATTCTTTTGATGGGTATTCGAAGCATACAACCTTATGCTCCTAACCGAGTTTTGCGGCAATTTGGAAGATTCCAAACAGTGCACAACGATGAAGACCTGAGCGAGCAAGTCATCGAGTTAGGCCCGAAAGCTGCATTCCCTGAAGGCAGAATTCAAAAGATATGGAATGAGTGCAGGTACCTCGAACCCAAGACTATAGTACAGGACCAAGCCAGAGGTGAGGTAGATCCCAAATACTTGGTCTGGTTTGGTAAGAGATTTCAAATCCCTGAGAGACCCGCCAAAAGGCCACATGTACAACAATTCACTAACGAGGCCCAGGTGCAATAGGATTGGTTAGCCAAAGAAAAAGAGTACAGGGCCCGAATAGGAGCATTGGAAAAACAGGTTCAGGAGCTCCGGTTTGAAAACACCTTGCAACCGCAGCTGATGAAGGCGATAAGAAGAAATTGGCCCAGGAGAATGAAGCTCTCAAAGCCCAAATTCAGCAAATGAAAATAGATGCCAGGAATCGGGAAAGAAGTCTATCCGACAAGAGATTGATAAAAGGATTGACGAAACAAGTCCTGGACTGTCAGGAAGAATTGGAAAAATCCGAAGGGAACATGGCAAAACTTCAGGCACAATGGGCAAAGAAGACTGAGGAAAGAGCCCAATTTGTACAACAAATGAAGAAGAACTATGAGGGAACCATTGCTAACATGAAAAGAAAAATGAATACTCTTGAAGAAAAGGCAGCTCGGCGGGACAAAGAATTTCGGGCCGAGAGAGAACAGTGTTATGGGTTAATCGGCTGAGATGGAAAAGGAAATAAAATTGTTACAAGACCTTCACCTCCAGGATTCTCAAGTTTTAGAGGCTCGTACCCAATAGATAAGTCGGCTACTCCAAGAAAAGGGACAAATCAGGGAAAGAATCAGAAACATTGCCAACTATATTGTCATGAAGTGCCAGGCTGGTGAGCGGATGGGTCGTACCACGTTTTTCGCTTCCGTGATGATATTTGTTCGCCAGGTCATGAATGATCTGGATCAGTTGAAAAAGGGTCTCGCACGCAGGCCCACGGCGATGCCGAGAGATGCCCTGCGGGCCCCAGGATTTGAAGCTTTGATGTATTCTTAGATAGTCGAGTCTGTATTTCTATTTTGAGTTTGGTTTTTGTACTTTCCTTTTCGAAAAACAAATAGTCTAACAGCTTTGTAATCGCAGTTGCTATTAATGAAAATGTGAAAATTCCCGAAAAATTGTTTTTTATTTCTTGCATTTATTTGCAAGAACTACGCTTGGTCTGATTCACGCGGGGTCGTGATACGTAGGCAATCTCCATAGGATTCGACCGTAACTGAATAAAAAAAGGGTGAAAAAACGAGAAAAAAAAGAAAAACAAAAAGGAAAGAAAAAAAAAGAAAAAAGAAAAACAAAAGAAAATAGAAACCAAACAAAAGCAAGCAAAAGCAAATAAAAAGAAAGCAAGAGAAAAGGAAGAGAAGAGTGGGAAAATAATTTTGAGAAAAGGAGCAAATAGGAACAAGGAAAACCAAGGTAAGAGTGAAAGGAAAGAAAGGAAAAGAAGAAAGAGAAAAGAGAAGAGAAAGTTTGCAATTGGCATATAAAGAAAACGGAAAAGCCGGGATGACATGCAACCAAGCAAAGGCATAATAGAAATGGTTAACTGCTTAGGTGCATTCACTCCTCAATGTGCGGTTATCTATCTGTTAATACCCTAACCGCTAACAAAGTTGTTGTTGACTAGTTCAGGCAAGTGGTTAAGTTGACTGGCATTCTGGCAACTCATCCTTACAACACCCGCTCTAAGGATAAATCAAACATGGTCAACCAGGAATTGGAAGAAAGCATTGTCGACCCATCAAGGGAGGAGGAAGTAGTGGACGTTAATGCAATGAAGGAGGAGATGTATAAACTAAAGGAACAGATGGCCGAGATGTACCAGGCCTGGTCGAAGGGACATCCACCACAAGCCTATCCTGCTAACCCCACCTACCTCCCACCACTAGCTCAGCCTCAAGATCCTCCCACAGTGAATTCATCTCCTGCTTTCCCTACTTACCAGCAGTACTACGGAACCACTCTCAAACACCACCACCTCCACCACCCAAACAAATTTCATGCCCTCCACCACCAATTACTCCTGTGTTCGTGGTTCCCCCACCTGCTACACTACACAGGTCTTCTAGCGAACCTTTGTTCCAAACCCATGATAACCAGTATTACCCACCCGAAGCCACTTTCAAACCACCAGAGCCATGCCCTTACACTCCCCGCCTTGATCTCTCAGCTGAAGAAGAAAAGCCTCCCAAAAATCCTGAGCAAGAAGAGATGATACGGAAAGTTAAGAGCTTAGAAAAGTCATTCCGAAATATGCAGGGGCTCGGAGGACAAGTGAGTGTAGCTTACAAGGACCTGTGCATGTTTCCTGATGTCCAGTTGCCGGCAGGATTCAAGTTACCCAAGTTTGACTTATATGATGGACATGGTGATCTGGTGGCCCACTTAAGGGGATTCTGCAGCAAGATGAGAGGAGTTGGAGGAAGGGACGAGTTATTGATGGCTTAGTTTAGTCAAAGTCTAAGTGGAGCAGCTTTGAGGGGTACACACGACAGGATCATGCTCGATGGTACACTTGGGACGACCTGGCTCAAGCATTTGCATGTCATTTTCAGTACAATCTCGAAATTGTCCCGGACCGTCTGTCGCTAACTAAAATTGAGAAGAAGCCCGGAGAAAGCTTCAGAGAGTATGGTTTTCGGTGGAGGGAGCAGGCGGTAAGAGTCGATCCTTCAATGAAAGAGAACGAGATGGTTGACTACTTCCTACAAGCTTTGGAGCCAACCTATTATGGTCATCTGGTGTCAGCAGTGGGAAAAACTTTCAACGAGGTCATGAAAATGGGAAGTATGGTGGAAGAGGGTCTCAAGTCTAACAAGATTATGAGCTATTCAGCAATCATAGCAACTACTCAGGCTATCCAGAGCGACACTGGAGGAGTATTGGGAAAGAAGAAGAAAGAAGAGGTTGTAGTAGT
>NC_031990.1:15960216-16019880 GCF_001879085.1 Nicotiana attenuata
AAAATGCTGGCACTTGAAAACGGCCATCCAGGAGCTCATTGACACCCGCCGAGTTGAAGTGCAAGCCCTAGAGACGCCTAACATCACTCAGAATCCATTGCCAACCCATCACGAGACCCAAATGATTGAGCTAGTACAAAAGGGAGAACATAAGAAGCCTTCACAAATCGTAATGATGATTAGGGCTAGTGAGGATAGATCAAATGAGAAACTAACAAGGGGGAGAGCATCGATCAAGGTAGAAGAGACAGTTAGCAAACCAGTTGTGGTGGTAAAGAAGGAGCTTTTGAGCAGTGTTGCAGTAAAACACGAACCAGCTAAAGTGGTAGTGTCGGGGGCAGCTGTCAAGCCCGTTGTGATTGTAAAAGGGGCTCGCACAGAGTCGGTTATCATCAAGCCAGTGACTCAGTTACCAGTAATCGGTGAAAAGGCCGTCCCATGGAATTATGGCCGAGTGACAGTGACGTATAGGGGGAAGGAAGTTAAGGAAGAAGTGTGTGAAACCCGTGGGCTGACTCGCTCAGGAAGATGCTTTGCTCCTGACGAGCTGAGAAAGGCTAAAATCACCAAAGATAATCCCGCACCAGTAAAGAAAGTTGTAACTCAAGAAGAGGCAGAAGAATTCTTGAAGAAGATGAAGGCACAAGATTATTCCATTGTAGAACAGTTGAGAAAGACCCCGGCACAGATCTCATTGCTATCATTATTAATCCACTCAGATGAGCACCGTCAGGCATTGATGAAAATTTTGAATGAAGCCCATGTTCCTGATAAGATTTATGTGAACCATCTAGAGCAAATAGTAAACAAGATTTTCGAGGTCAACAGGGTTACATTTTCTGATGATGAGCTGCCTTTGGAAGGCACTTAGCATAATAAAGCGCTCTACCTCACGGTGAAATGTGAAGACTCTATGGTCACCCGGGTGCTGGTTGATAACGGGTCCAGTGCAAACATCTGCCCTCTCTCCACCCTGGAAAAGTTGAAGGTGGACAGTGAGAGAATCCACAAGAATAGTATTTGCGTGCGAGGATTTGATGGAGGAGGAAAGGACACAGTTAGGGATATAGTGTTGGAACTGACAATAGGTCCGGTGGAATTCACTATGGAGTTCCAGGTGCTCGACGTGGCTGTCTCTTACAATCTCTTGTTAGGCCGACCCTGGATCCATGCAGCAAAGGCAGTGCCATCTACTTTGCACCAGATGGTTAAATTCGAGTGGGACAAGCAAGAGATTGTGGTGCATGGGGAAGATAGTTCGTGCACTCTGGGTGATGCCATTGTGCCTTTCATAGAAGCTGAGGATGACAAAGGCCCATGGGTTTATCAAGTCTTTGATACGGTATCGGTTGAAAAGATCCCGGAAGGGAAGTGTATTCCTGTGCCAAAGGTAGCTGCTGCATCCGTCATGGTTGCGTCGGAAATGCTGAAGAACGAATTTGTACCTGGAAAAGGCTTGGGTGCTTCTTTACAAGGCATCGTACAGCCGGTATCCCTTCCTGGAAACCTGGATACTTTTGGTTTAGGCTTCAAGCCCACTGCTGCAGACATAAGGCGAGCTAGAAAAATGAAAAAGAAAGCATGGACCCTTCCAAAACCTATTCCCCGCCTTTCCCGTTCCTTTGTCAGGCTTGGTAATAAGAAGCGCCTAGCAACAGCAATGCCCAGTGGTGTGGTTGATCCCGACAAGGAGCTGATCGAGAGGTTTGAAAAGCTGTTTGATGAGGTGAATGTGTTGGAGGCCGGAGAAGGTCCAAGCAAGGCAGATGTTCAGTTCATGGGGCCCCAGGCAAAGCTTAACAATTGGGAAGCAACTCCCCTTCCTACCCGGAGGGAGTCTTGGTAGTTAGTTTTGCTTTCCTTTCCGTTTAATCTGGATTATTTCCAAGGTTGTAATTCGGATGCTATGTTCCGTCCGTTTGGATGAGTTAAACCTTGTTATCTTAAATATTAATAAAATGCAATTTTCCTCTTTTTCGTTCCTGATAGTTTTTATTTTGTCTTTCTTTTCTTTCTTGTACAGTCCCTTTTACGCTGGTTTCAGTGATGTGTCATGCATGAGGAGTCTTCGGCCCAGTCTTAAATGCCAATCTAACTCCGAAATAATAATACAAGAAATTGAGTGTGATGACGAAATAGAATATGATGATGAGGAAGCTTTTGAGGAAATCAGTACAGAATTAAGCCATTTTGAAGAAAAACCCAATCCTAATCTGAATGACACAGAGGCAATCAATTTAGGGGATCAGGAGAATGTGCGGGAAACGAAAATAAGTGTCCATTTGGAACCTCAGCTCAGAGAGGAGATAATTAGAGCACTGTTTGAGTACAAAGATGTTTTTTGCATGGTCATATGATGACATGCCGGGTTTGAGCACTAATTTGGTGGTCCACAAATTGCCCACCGACCCAGCATGTCCTCCTGTCAAGCAGAAGCTAAGGAAAATTAAAACAGACATTAGTGTGAAAATCAAAGAAAAGGTCACCAAGCAGTTTGAGGCAAAGGTCATCCGGGTCACGCGGTACCCCACCTGGTTAGCCAATGTTGTGCCTGTGCCAAAGAAGGATGGAAAGACCAGAGTGTGCGTAGATTACCGTGATCTCAATAAAGCGAGTCCAAAAGACAACTTCCCACTGCCAAACATCCATATATTGATTGACAATTGTGCCAAAC
Source organism: Nicotiana attenuata (assembly GCF_001879085.1). Classification (NCBI taxonomy): domain Eukaryota; kingdom Viridiplantae; phylum Streptophyta; class Magnoliopsida; order Solanales; family Solanaceae; genus Nicotiana; species Nicotiana attenuata. Next base: position 15,962,891 of record NC_031990.1, read on the forward strand.
ATGAGATTGGTTCCTTCGTGGATTGTTATGCGGGCTATCACCAGATTTTGATGGATGAGGAGGATGCAGAAAAGACGGCATTCATCACGCCTTGGGGAACGTATTATTATAGGGTCATGCCATTTGGATTGAAGAATGCAGGGGCAACGTATATGAGGGCGATGACCACCATGTTCCATGACATGATACATCGGGAAATTGAGGTCTACGTAGACGACGTGATCATAAAGTCAAGGAAACAATGTGACCATGTCAAGGACTTGAGGAAATTCTTCCAGAGGCTCCGCAGGTACAACCTCAAACTTAATCCAGCAAAGTGTGCATTTGGAGTCCCATCTGGGAAGTTGTTGGGGTTTGTGGTAAGTCGGCGCGGTATTGAGTTAGACCCGTCCAAGATCAAAGCCATTCAGGAGCTACCGCCGCCAAGGAACAAGAAAGAGGTGATGAGTTTGCTTGGCAGGTTGAATTACATCAGCAGGTTCATTGCCCAGCTCACAACGACTTGCGAGCCCATCTTTAAGCTGCTAAAGAAAGATGCTGCGGTCAGATGGACGGATGAATGTCAAGCAGCATTTGACAAGATTAAGGAGTATTTGGCTAGTCCACCTGTGTTGGTCCCGTCGGAGCCGGGAAGACCCTTGATCCTTTATCTGACAGTTTTGGATAATTCTTTTGGTTGTGTACTGGGGCAGCATGACATCACAGGAAAGAAAGAGCAGGCGATTTACTACCTCAGCAAGAAGTTCACATCGTATGAGGTGAAGTACACTCAGCTTGAGAGGACGTGTTGTGCCTTAACCTGGGTAGCGCAGAAGTTGAAACATTACTTGTCAGCGTATACCACCTATCTCATCTCTCGGTTGGACCCGTTGAAGTACATTTTTCAGAAGCCCATGCCCACAGGGAGGCTGGCGAAATGGCAAATCTTGCTTACGGAATTTGATATTGTCTACGTGACCTGGACTGCAATAAAAGCACAAACGCTAGCTGATCATTTGGCCGAGAATCCAGTTGATAATGAATATGAACCTTTGAAAACATACTTCCCCGATGAGGAGATAATGCATGTTGAAGAATTAGAACAAGTCGAGAAGCCAGGATGGAAACTGTTCTTTGATGGAGCTGCCAACGCCAAAGGCGTCGGGATAGGAGCAGTACTGATTTCCGAGACAGGGCAACACTACCCTTTACGGCTCAACTTCATTTCTATTGCCAATAACATGGCTGAATACGAGGCGTGTATCTTGGTTTGAGATTGGCTATAGACATAGGTGTCCAAAAAATCTTGGTCATGGGTGACTCGAATCTTCTGGTACATCAGATTCAGGGAGAATGGGAAACACGAGACTTGAAGCTCATACCGTACCGGCAGTGTTTGCATGAACTTTGTCAACGGTTTCAATCAATAGATTTCAGGCATATCCCAAGGATTCACAATGAGGTTGCCGACGCTTTGGCTACTTTGGCGTCAATGTTGCATCATCCAGATAAGGCTTATGTGGACCCATTACAGATTCAGGTCCGAGATCAGCATGCCTATTGTAACGTGGTGGAAGAAGAGCTTGACGGTGAGCCGTGGTTCCATGATATCAAAGAATACCTCAGGATAGGAGTATACCCAGCACAGGCTACAGGGGATCAAAAGAGAGCAATTCAACGCCTGGCAAGCGGATTTTTCTTCAGTGGAGGAGTGTTGTACAAGAGAACCCCAGATCTTGGATTACTGAGATGCATGGATGCTAAACAGGCTACAGTTATCATGACCGAGGTACATGCGGGAGTTTGTGGACCTCATATGAGTGGATATGTATTGGCAAAAAAGATTCTCCGAGCCGGTTATTATTGGCTCACTATGGAACGGGATTGCATCAGGTTCGTGCGCAAGTGTCATCAATGTCAGGTACATGGAGATTTGATTCATTCTCCACCTCTGAATTGCATACAATGTCGGCACCATGGCCGTTCGTTGCTTGGGGAATGGATGTCATTGGGCCGAGCGAGCCAGCGACGTCAAATGGGCACAGGTTCATTCTGGTAGCTATTGATTATTTCACTAAGTAGGTGGAAGCAAAAACATTCAAATATGTGACCAAGAAGGCAGTGGTCGATTTTGTGCATTCGAATATCATCTGTCGGTTTGAGATCCCAAAGGTAATCATCACGGACAATGGTGCCAACCTCAACAGTCATTTGATGGCAGAGACATGTCAGCAATTTAAGATCATGCACCACAATTCCACCCCATATCGTCCTAAGGCGAATGGAGCGGTCGAAGCAGCTAACAAGAACATCAAGAAAATACTTCGGAAAATGGTAGAAGGGTCCAGGCAATGGCATGAGAAGTTACCTTTCGCCCTTTTAGGCTATCGCACTACTGTCCGCACTTCAGTAGGGGCGACTCCTTATTCACTGGTGTATGGCACTGAGGCAGTAATACCCGCGGAGGTTGAAATCCCGTCCCTTCGGATTATCGCTGAGGCGGAAATTGATGATGTTGAATGGGTCAAAGCCCGCTTGGAACAACTAAGTTTGATTGATGAAAAGAGATTAGCAGCAGTATGTCACGGTCAGTTGTACCAACAGAGAATGGCAAGAGCATATAACAAGAAAGTGCGTCCGCGGAAGTTTGAAGTAGGGCAATTGGTGTTGAGGCGTATCTTACCTCATTGGGCTGAGGCAAAAGGAAAGTTCGCCCCGAACTGGCAGGGGCCATTTGTGTAACCAGAGTGTTGTCCAATGGCGCATTATATTTGACAGATGTGGAAGGAAAATGTGTATAAATGGCTATCAACTATGATACAGTCAAGCGATACTATGTATGATTTCTTGGTTTAATTGTACTTTATTGTATTTGGCACATTTTTGAGATTGAAATGACGAAGGCATTTTGTTCTGCCATCCAAATACTTTATCCTTTGTTATCCCTTTTGGGCCTCATTTATTTTCTTTCATACCCCTCTTTCGGAATCAATAACAACTCGGGAGCTCGAGCAAGGGAAAAATCAAATGAAGAAACAAGAAAACACAGTACCAAAAGAACAGAAAAGGAAAAGAAGAAGGAAAAGAAAAGAAAAAAAAGAAAAAAGGGACAAAAAGAAAAAAAAGGAAAAAAAAAGAGAAAAAAAAGAGAAAAAGAAATATGAAGAAAAGAAAAGAAAGAAAAAGAAATGAAAAGAAAGAAAAGAAAGTGGAAGAAAAGGAAAGATTGCAACAACAAAGTAATTTCTATGACCTGAACTACGTTCGACTTGATCCCGAAAGGGTACGTACGCAGCCTCTCCCTGAGGTTCAGTCACACCAAAATAAAATCCCAAAAGTCCCCACGAAAGAAACTGGGGCAGAAGTTGTGGTCGCTGTGAGAAATTTGATTCCGAAAGTTGTAACTTTGAACCCATGTTAAGTTGTTTTGAGCCTTTTATACCCTTCTTTCAAACCCTATCCAAAAACCCACATTACGGTCCAAAGGAAGACCTTCTGATCAATCTTCAAAAAGTGCCAATACGAGCAAGTGAAAGTGGTTCGCGTCAGGGGCAACATTCTGGTGCAAGGAGAAAATGATAAAGATGAGAGAGTCTTATTGGTGAAAACCCTCACGGGCACCATAAGGCGAAGTGAGTTGAGAGAAATCAAAAATGAGAGAGTCTTATTGGTGAAAACCCTCACGGGCACCGTAAGGCGAAGGTGAGTTTTTCAGATAGGCAAATGAGACAAGTCTGTGGTCAAAAGCTGCTCAAGACATTGCAAGACGAGCAAGGTTTGGGTTTGGGTGAAAATCAGGTTGTGAAAGTCCGGAACAGCAAATGTGGCAATCGAAAGTTGATTGGTTAGATAGACTGGGCTGGTTAATCCAAAATGCATGGCATGCTCAATGGTACCAGCTGTTCCACTCAGATAAGTCTTATTCTCTTCTTTCTTCATTACCAATCATCCGTTCTCGGATTCTCTTTATCCTTAACCCTCGAGGTCGTTGCATTTCATTCTTTCGAGGTCTATCTTTAAGATGTTTCAGTGTCATTTCTGTTCGAAACAAAAGAAAGGAGGCTAACTACCAGCTTCCTAGTTGTACAGACAGGGCCAGAGTATATCAAAGATGTCAAAAAGCAAAGTAAGTCATAAAGGACCACTGGAAGTTTCATCGATGGATTAATCGGATAATTGTGGGGAAGAAGCGAAGTTTCAAAAAGAGGGGTCAGAAACACAAAAACAACAATATGGGATAGAACACTTGGGTCATCAGAGTCAAGGGGTTGAAATTCGGTCAGGAAGTCGAGGGGATTCAAGGCAAGTCCAGGAAAGCGGGATGGAGTAAAGCCCAGCAGCAGGGATGTACCTAGCAAGAATGCCAGCAACTAGCCACCATTTTATATTGACAAGATTTTTCTTTGTTTGAAACAGGGGCAAAAATTTCGTTCGTTTCGGAGAAACCCTCCGTAAGGGAAGGTAGCACCCAAACAGGTATGACTGGAAAACTCTCAGGACCCTCCTGGAAAATGGGACTTAGTTTAAATTTCAAAACAATCATGAGTAGCATAATTTAGCACAAATGTATCCCAAAGAACATAAGTTGGTTTCAAAGTTGCTTGTTTAAGATAGGATTCAATTAGGAGTTGTCAGGACCCTCCTGAATAGTGGGACATAGTTTTAAGATTTCCTTTAGATAACAAGATACTGTTGTAGGATAGTATAATTCAGCCGTAAAATTGGCACTCTTCAGATATGACTTGAATTTTGATTTTCAGGACCCTCCTGGATAATGGGACGTAGTTTTAAGGTCTGCTTAGATGACAAAATATAGTGGAAGTCGTACCTTCAGTAGATATAGCCTAGGTTAAAACTGTCTTTTAACTAGAAGTTGTCAGGACCCGCCTGGATAATGGGAAGTAGTTTAAGACCTTTTAGACAACAAATTTAGTGGGAGTAATACCTTTAGAAGATATAACTTAGGGTCTTAATTGTTAGGAGTTATCAGGACCTCCCTGGATAATAGGACTTAGCTTTTATATTCTTATAATAGTTGGTAGAATAATTCAATTTAACACTCACATCTGTACCCAGTCACCAAACTGGGGCAGAAGATTTTCTTTGTTTGTTTATTTTGTTGCAGTCAGGAGCCCACCTGGAGAACAAGGGAATACTTTTCAAGTTCAGCAGTCAGGAGCCCACCTGGAGAACAAGGGAATACTTTTCAAGTTTCAGCAGTCAGGCGCCCACCTGGAGAACAAGGGAAGTACAATTCAAATTTTAGCTTTTAATTTTTAATATTTGATAACATGCTGTACCCAGTCACCAAACTGGGGCAGACTATTTTCTTTGTTTGTTTATTTTGTTGCAGTCAGGAGCCCACCTGGAGAACAAGGGAATACTTTTCAAGTTCAGCAATCAGGAGCCCGCCTGGAGAACAAGGGAATACTTTCCAAGCGCCAGCAATCAGGAGCCCGCCTGGAGAATAGAGGCATACATTTCAAATTTCAGCAGTCAAGCATCACTCGGAGGAACAGCAAACAACTCCGATCACAATGCAAGGCAACAACGCAAGAACTCCATCGGAAGAATACAAGTTCAAGACAACACAAGAGCAAGTTTGAAGATGCAGATAGGACCTTTTTGTAATTCATAGATCATAGCTTAGGCTAGCTTCTTTTTATTTTAACATGGTGTAATAAGGAGGTCAGCGAGCAGTAGCAACAGCAGCAGCAGTGAAATCACAGCCCCTGGTAGTCCCAGCTACCAGACCTTCTCGAACTACACTGACCTGATTCCTTTTTAGCCAAGGATATGTAGGCAACCTCCGAAGCAGGGTGCGGTCAACTCTTTCAAAAATGCTTTACACGGAATATTCGAACGGGCAAAAATCGCTCGTTTCCGCTCACTTATCTTTGCACGAAAACTCTTTGTGTTTCCGGGCAAAGAGGGGCAGCTGTGAGCACGTGATTTTTGCCCTAAGTGAATTATTCCCAAAAATTCAAACAAAAGGATTTTTTTCTTTATTTTTACAATTTTTGTGAATTTTTGTGTTATTTTCTAATAATTGTTGCATTTTTATGTGTGCATTTTTATTCATATGAAAATATAAAAATAAGCTTGACATTTGCATTTAGGATCTAATTTTATATTTTAGGATCAATTAGCGGTTAAGTGGTTTTAGAACAAAATATGAAGAAAATAACAAAAATAGTCTACTTTTGCATCTTTAATTGTTAATTGTTGAATTTGTCACGAAATAGATTTTTAAACAATTTTAGGAATTAATTAGCTTAACCTTGAAAATATATTAGGTCTTTACTTTAATTTTTTGCGTTTTTTATGAAATCAAAAAAATCCAAAAATACCAAAATGAAAACAAAAATAAATAAAAAAGAAGGAGAAAGCAATTAAAATAGGTGGTCTTAATAATAAACCAATTTGGGCCATTTAATTGAATTACCCAGCCCAAAAATCATCCCTGGCCCAAACCCATCTCACCAAACCCGGCCTACCCTTCGCTGTAATGAAACAACCCCGTATTGAATCCCAGTAGATCCTAGTCGTCTAGGTTAAGTTGATCCAACGGCCAGGAAGCCTAGGATCGTTTGATATTAAATGGTCGGAGCCTCCCCCCCCGTATCATCATCTCCATTTCCCCAAATCAGACCTGTGTAACGCCACCTTGAGCCGCCGGCCGGAAATCGCCTCCGCTGGCGGCGATGCTCCTTTCCCACCCAAAAATACACCATAGAACCCCCTCACCCTCCTCTTTCCAACCCCCTACTTAGTTTCACTCAAATCCCGGTCATAAGGTTCGAATCTTCAATCTAAGTTTTTCGGCCAGGACAACACTTTTCCCAAAGTCGCCCAAATTAACACCCTAGGTCCCTCTCCCCTTCCCCTATCCAAATCCCTGGCCACTTTCCCTCAAATCTGCCCAGAATGTCTCGAATAATTAATCAAAGGTTGGCCGGAAACCCTAATTTCTCTAGAATTTACCAAATTGGTAGTACACAGTCTCCCAATCCTCCTTGTGAAGAATCTACCCCTGGCAAGTTTCAAATATCACCAAGATCGCTCAAATTTTGAATCGAAGAAGCGGTATGAATGTTCGAGTCAAGCCGTGAGTCTTCGTTTTCGTCTTTTCATGTTCCTTCTTCTTCTTCTGACTGAGACAATGAATACCTCTCATAATTTTTTTTGATTAGTGTTGCTTTGTTTAATTTCAGTACTGATTTGATTTTCTTTAGTTTAGTTTAATTTTGGTTTGATTGTTGTTTTGTTCTGTTAGTTTAAATGTTAAATGTCAGTCTAATTAGTTCAAGCAATCAATTGTTAGTTTAATTAGATTTCCTGTTAATGCCGGTGTAATTGCTTTCTTCTGATGATAATAATCTGCTCGTTTGGTTGTAATTTGTTTGGATTAGTTGAGGTTCTAATAATTGATTTAATGTTAGTTGTTAGTTTAGTGGTTGATTGGTTAATCTTGTTTGATCGATGGTTTGGTAATATTGATGTTTAGAGTTATTAAACTTGTTTGGTTATAGCTGAATAAGTNATCGTCCACAGATAAATCAAGAATTTAGTAGTGCTTTAGTTTTTTTTTGGTTTGATATTAACTGGTTGTAGTGAATTCAGATTAGTTTAGTTAGATTAAACAGTAGTTGTTCAGTAATTAGATTATTTTGATGCATGATTGGTAATTGTTCTTTAAATTGGTGTTCTCAAAAGTAAGTAGGCTTAGGTGATTGGATATAGTTGAATAAATTAGTCTTTGATTAACTATAGTCGGATTTTAATTAGGACAAAGAGAGGCTGGAGGTTTAGTTAGGATAGCTCAGCAATTTTGGATCAAATAAAGGGGTAGTTTAGGAATTATAGGGTAAAGAATCTTGTAGTTGTTACCTGAACCTCCTAGAAGCTTCTAGTAAGGGATCAAATAGTAAATAATAAGGTATAACTTGGACAACAAGCAAACAATTGAGGGGCTAATTCATAAAATCAGAAACCTGAGAGAATTTTCAATTTTTGCCTATAAAAGGCAGCATATCTGCTCTATTTCACAAGTTTGGAGCCTCAATATTCCCCCAAAAAAATCTCTTAAGCTCCACAGATCTGAAATTCAAAATTCAAATCAAAAATTCCTTTTAGATCTTAGCTTTCTTAAAAAAAAGAAAAACCAAAAACAATAGAAAACTGTCAAAAATCCAAAAAAACTACTGTTCCATTAAAACTTTAGATGAATTTTAGCTATTGATTTACATTTTAGTTCAGTTCTGGTTGTCGTAGTTTCAGAGGTCTACTGGTTGGATTTCGAGTGGTTTTTGGTCTCAATTGAGTCATTTCGGGTCATTACTGGGTGCTGTACTTCTGTGAAGTTTTCCTAGGTGTTTGAGAAGTTACTTCTGATTCGAAAATTGCTCTGGTTGTTGCTGTGTTGATTGATCCATTGTTGGATTTCTGAAATTGTTCCTGAATTGCTGCTGAGTCCTGTTATTGCTGCTGACCTCTCTTACTTCTTCTTTGTATTCTAATTCCAGGTACACATCCTGAATCTATCTCAATGCAGATCTACAGTTGCAATTGAAATGAAGTTGATGCATGGCTCTTGTTGTAGATTTCGATTGTTTTAAATGCTTTGTTATATTTCACTGTAATTAATATGGACTGTACTAGACTGTTTAGACTGTTAGGCTTGTGATGGTTCATCTAAAATATTAGCCTTAGTCTAGCATAATTTAATTAATTGTGTTAGTTTGACTTTTAAAATCAGAGAATGTTGTGAACTTGAAACTAATTCTTGCATTAGTGTATATGCTCATACCAGTGAGAAGTTCAGGCCCAGTAAATATTTGTGGTAGTGCGGTACTATAATATCTGAAATCAGTAATTGTAGGCTTAATTATTCAGTACATCTTCGTTACACTAAGTCTCTGAATTTAGTAAGTGTAAATTGTTTCATGTTAATTCGCTGAATCCTATAGTAATCCGCAGCAATTAGGTATCCTAAAACACGATCTGAGCATGAAATTAGAGTTTGACAACTAGTAGTTCGTTTGACTTGAATGGATGTACCTTGTTTCCTTTATTTTAAAAATCGTTAAATACCATTGGAACAATGTGAAATAAGTTCAGAGGCTATTAAGATCACATTGGGTTTTCTATTTTGATTTGGAATCTGTTGATGGATCAAGGCTCAACAGCCTGTTTTGATCGAGTTGGGCCTCAGTTCTACTGAGGCACATCCCAGCTCCAGTCCTAATTTGCTTCTCATTTGGGCCTGTGCAAAGGCCCACAACTGGTCTATAGCCTTTTAAAAAACTGAATTGAAACTTCACCTCTTTGGGCTAATATCGAAGCCCAGTGACCTGAATTTTCCGAACATGTTCTTAATGGTCAATTTAGGGCCTTTTTGGAGACAATACTTAATAGAAAAATCATAGTTCTTTTAGGTTGGCCTTAAAATAAAAATGAGGTGCGCCACGCCAAACACAATTCATAAACTGAGTGGCCCTCTTTAATTACTCCCTAAAATATTTAGACGTCGGGATGGGCCGTTTAGCGAATTTCACGGCCTTCCCCAAAGATAATAACGCGTTAGCCTCTTTAAGCGCGTATTTTAAATATTTTTACCTTCCTAAATATGGGTGCACATTTATGTGACCCGAATCCAAATCCCAACGAAGTCAAATGTGTCAAAAATCGCGGGTGCATTTATGTGACGCGGTTCGAGATATGTTTCCACGACGTTGCAATTCTCATAAAATAATAATAATAAAGCGGTTCAAAGTTAAAAGCACATAGATTAAAACACGTACTAAAATCAAACAAATAAGCCAAATATGATAGTTTGAGCGACCGTGCTAGAACCACGGAACTCGGGAATGCCTAACACCTTCTCCCGGGTTAACAGAATTCCTTACTCGGATTTCTGGATCGCGGACTGTTAAACAGAGTCATAATTTCCTCGGTTCTGGATTCAACCGGTGACTTGGGACACCATTAATCTCCCAAGTGGCGACTCTGAAATCTTAATAATAAATCCCGTTCCGATTGTTCTTTAAGTGGAAAAACTCCTTTACACCTTTGCGGGTGTAGTAAAAATGGAGGTGTAACAGGAATGAAATGAGCCGACTTGGTCAGCCTATCCATAGTCACCCAACAACAAAATCCATAGTGATTCGCTCCCACTTCCAATCCAGGATCTCTAGCCTCTGAAGAAATCCACCCAGGCGCTGATCTCGTCTAATTCACACCTTAAATCAAGGTTATGAAACAATCGATTGCAATAGTAATACCCAACAAGGAGTCGAGGTCGAATTCCGCAGGGAGCTATGTGTGGGAGTTTGGAGTATATATCGTATTGTATGAGTTTGAACTATCTCAATTTACACTTCCACAAATTGGAGTTGGTTCTATGTCTATTTTAAACAAAGATTGCAAAATTAAGAATTGAAACTAAGAAACTGTTTTTGTTGTTTTTCAAGTTTTGTAAAAAGCCTAGGGCTATGACCGTCACCTAGATGTTTCCTAATGGGATATAAACCTTAACATTTATTTTGTTGGTCGGGGTGTATTATAACTATCAACACTTAATTACCCACTCAATACCTCTCGGTCAGAGAGTGATTTTCCCCAATTTGGCTTTCTCAAGACCAAATGGGTATTGCACAAAACGGTTGATAAAAGCTCAAGTTGGGTCATTACTATCTCCAGGTTGAACCCTTTAATTGGGATTATCAATCTCTCTATTGACCCAATTCCTTAATAGCAAAGTTTTCCTAGACTAAGTCTCTCTTTCTCAAGTAAAGACTAAGTCAAATAGGCATGAATAATGTTTGTAACCATTAATCCAAAATATTAATGCATAAGCAAGGATAAATAATAAACACCCAGCCATAAACCAGCATTAAATTAAACACCCATAAGGTTTACACACTAGGGTTGGGTCACAACCCTAGTAAAAATCTAGCTACTCATGCTTGAAATTGAAGAAATAGAAGATGAAATGATAATTAAACTCATATTGCAAAATTTAAAATGATAAAATCTAAGTTAAAATATCCCAAAATATGAAAAACTACTAAAAGAAGTAAAGAGAAATGGCTACTATAGCTGCAGTTATCAAAAGTTGACCTAAAAATGTGAAACTCGTCTATTTATACAGGGCTGGAAATTTCGGACAAAAATACCCTTCGGAAGGTTTTCCGGCCGCAAAATTCCATGGGCGGTCCGTAGAATTCTTCAACTTGTCAGGAACTGAAAGTCTGCAGCCACATAATTCTGATCTGCGGCCCATTGGCTCTCTTTCTGCGGTTTGTAGATTTGTGACTGCGGCCGCATCATGCTCTGCTGCGGTCCGCACTTTAACATCTACGGCCGCATTGCATTTCTTCTGCGGCCACACAATCCTTGTGCGGTCTGTACTTTTTGTGGACTTGGAATGCATATTCTCTGAACTTTGCTCCTGGCCTAGCTTTTGCGGCCACACACTTCATGTGCGGAACGCTCTTTTCACCTTTCCCGACTGTCCTTTCCTTCATACTTTGCGGCTGTAGATGATATTCTGCGGTCCGCACTTCTGAGCTTTTTTGCCCTTTTCGAGCATCAAGGGTTGTCTTAGCTCATCAAGGACTTCCGCTCTATCTTATAGGTCATGGTGGATCCCAAAATCCTCCTCCTCTACTCTCCATTTGCCAAGCTCACTTAAGAATTTAGCACTTAATTCAAATTTACGAAGGTTTCACTCATCTCTCTCAAGAGAATGTCACAAGTACGGCTTCCGGTACCATAAGCTTGCCCCTCATGTAGATCACCACTAATGCAAGCTCACTCGGCTTGAAATCACGTAGGGGTTTTTCGGGATGAAATGACTTTTGGACTAAGGCTGGATACACTATGGTTGAGTGGGTTCACCTTTCCTTAAGCACTCCATTTTTCTTGTTCTTGGCTCATGCTTTACCAATTCTTTGAGGAATTTTCTTTTTCTTGGGGGAACTAGAGAGACTTAACATCACTCTTTCTTGATCATGACATTCATTTTCTCCCTCTTTGATTTCTCCATGCTTTGCATCATTACTTTTCTTTGAGTCCCTTCAACTCTTTAACTTATTCACTTTCTTTTTGCTTTTTTTTTCTTATTTTTGTTCTTTCCTTGTCTTGTCTTTCCTTCTCATCATTTCTTTTCTCTTTTTGCCTTTATACCTTTTTCAAGTTCTTTATCTCTTCCCCAAACTTACGCTTTTAGCCAATTACTTCACAAGAGTGTTAAGGAAAGCTCGGGGGCCAAGTGAGAGTCATGACAAAACGGGTAAAGGCTTGTAACATGGTTATCAAATGAGAAAGGTTTGAGGCTCAAATGGGTTTACTAGGGATAACAACATTGGCGGGCAATGGAAAACTACAAGCGGGTCAAAGAGAGCCTACAATGATTTCTCAAGGCAAGCAAAACTTAAGATTTCGCGTTGAAACACATTCGGGGCAAGTTCTAGAGCATTCGTACGGGTACTTGGACTTGCAACAAAACATCTCACCTCTCACACAACTGGATTGTTAAAGAGGATAGTGTTGAGGGCCCACAATGACCATATTCAAGATTGAAAATCACTATGGTTCGATTAAACCACTCAATGATTGCCTAAGTAAACACAAGAGTCACAAAGTCACTAACTAGAGCTATTTCCTTTTCAAAATCCTTGTCTCTAACCATAGGCACGTTGTTAAATGTATTGGTGACAAATGAACCATCTTTGACTCTTCGAGTTTGACTTAATTAGGTCTTTTTATTCAATATTACTACTGTTACTACCTAGACACCAAAGACGGACTCAATCCCTTAAGAATGTTGTCACGCCATCCATCGTTGGGAAGAGTCACCCGGTTCAAACAAAAACTACCTTTCGAAAGAACCGTGGCATTAAGAAAACCAAAGGTTTATTGTTCACTAAGACATAAAAAGAAGCTATTAGTTCAAAAAGAATCTATTAAAATTAAAAAGAAGCTACTACAATAAACATTAATTAATAAGAAAATGGGATAAAGAAGCTACAAAGCAAGACTACTGAAAGCGTAACGAATATGCATAAAGAGAGAGAGGAGAAGAGAGAATATATACATCATGAGAAAGAGGAAATAATATATACAGAATAAGGAGAAAGAAGAAAATAATGTCAGTTATTCCCGAATAAAAATAAGCATTGTCCCCAATGCTTAACAAAATAAGAGTAAGGAAGGGTAAGAGTGAAGAAGACTTCCTATTTCGCCTTGGACATCTTTCTGTCCACAACAGCGTCACCGTCCTCAGTCTCCTCTAACGGGATCTCATCATATCGACTTAGGGAGTAGCTAGGTTGGTGAACATATGGCGTAACACCTCAGCAGTTCGGCAGCCAGGTTTGGCTCCTCACACTGGCCAGCTGGTGCCACTAGAACTGATGGTGCTGTTGGTGCTGAAAGAGCTGGATCTATCAGCATGTCAAATGGAAGATCTCCAGCTGCTGCAACCTTGGCCACCTCTCTTTGGAGCTTGCCAACTGACTTCTTGGAAGCCTAGGGTTTTCTCATTTTCTTTACTTCCTTTCCCAGATCCTCAATCACTACCCCATGCTATACCAGAGTGTTCATTATGGTGGTCTGGTTCTCCAAAAGCTTCTTCAAAGTCTCCTCTACTGTAGGGGGAATTTGGGGTGCCGGAATGGATGATTGTGCTGCAACATCACTGGATATATCAGACAGCTTTGTAGTGGCTATCTGTTTCCAGTTGTTGAGGCTTGCCAGTGTCTCTCGCAGCGCAGATAGTGTATGAGTGGGCATAGGCACCGGCTTCAACGCCGAGGTGGAAGGTACTGAGGCTGAAGGTGGGGGTATGGCAGCTGCACTGGCTGAAGGCTCTGCTGAAGTGGATGCCACATCGGCTTTCTGTGCAGGTACCACCGATGGCTTATCAAACTAGCCAATGGTGGTAGTAGGCTGACCCTTTCTCTTAGGGTTGTGTGCATCTATCACAGAATACCATGAGAAGGGCTTCTTAGCCCGAACCTTCGTGTCAAGATCTCTCGGCTCCACCCGCGTATCTATAAGGTACTCAGTGATGGTGTTCGGCTACGGGTAGGAGGTGTCAGCTTGCCTGGCGACCCCAGGCATGTTGGCCGTCATCACGAAACCTACATTGATCGGGTATCCGACCATAATGGAGGCGACTAGAACTGCCCGAGGGATAGGAATGTTTGTTTCATTCTGGCACAGGTCTAGTCGGCCGCATACAAAAGTCTACCATACCTTCGCCTCGAAGTTTAGGGTGTTTCGCTAAATAGGAACCCCTGTTGTGATCCATGGTGGCGGGGACGCTGCAAGATCTCAACTAGCCATGGGCGAGCTACATCTCCCATCGCCAGCTTTTCCAAGTACTGTGCAAGCTCAACATCTTCAAACCCCAAGTAGGTGTTCAAGGTGTTCTGGTCAAATCTCACCTTCAAATTCCTCACTTTGGTCACTTTGTTCCCTTTCTTTATGTGAGCCACATTGGCATAGAATTCACATACCAAGATATTCCTTTGCGTCCACTAAACTCTGGGTGAACCACATCCACCACTTCCGCTCTCAAAACTATCTCAAGACTGCTGGATTGTATTTTTTAAGGTCTTTCAGTTGAAATTGTCGCTCTAGAGTGAGCGATCTTATCGGCCACCACTCTCGGAAGCTAGTGAAGGCCGCTAAACTGACGAACTGGTCCTCCCAGACCTCTTCTTCTTCGACCTCTCAAGGACGGCAACTATAGTATCTCCTCCTCGGCCATCATCCGAAATATCATCAACTGAAGTCGTTGGTGCCTTAGGGACAGGTGTAGAGGAAGGCTCCAAAGCTGATTAGCACTCTCCGAACCCTTGGAGGTGCTCTGAGATGTGGAAGGTTCGTCCCGTAGTTGATACCTTCCTAGAGACTTTGATTTGACAACTGGTTGCTCTTCAATTGCCCTCCGATGCTTCCCTAGATGGGGCATAAGAACTAGATTCTCTGGGCTCTGCATGTCTTCCTCGGCCGGCTGTAGCCTTCTTGGTAATAATCTTTTGGAGGGCAAGGGGTAAAATAATCTTGCCTCGGCCCCTGGAAGGTTCACCCTCCCCTTTGAAGTATCTCCACGACCTCAAGATCTAACCATTACCTATAACAAGGAGCAGCAGGAAACAGTTGTAAGTCAATTTCAAACAGAAAGTGAATATGCTTGCAGGGTAGAGAAGTGCGATCCGCACAATTACAAGTGTGACCGTAGGCTGGGTTGTGCGGACCGCACAATTTGATCTTGCAGCCGCAAAACTGGATCTGCGGTCTGCACAATTATTAGTTTCGGCTGCAAAATTGGAGTGCGGTCCGCACATTTGCTATCACTACCGCACATCAAATTCCCAATATTCCACCTCTCTGAAGACAGAGATTGGGCTGTTTTGCGGCCACACATACTTTCTGCGGCCGCTATGGGATTTCTGTGGTCCGTATAATTTGAAGTGCGGCCACAGAATCATGCATAAACAATATACCTTAAGCTCAACTTCTGCAGACTGCATAATTTCTTATGCAGCCGCAGAATACAAAACATTTACGTATAGAGGGCTAGGGTTTTCAATTGTTTTGCACAATTTCGACATGGTATTAACAATTAAGCATCAAAATCAAGTTACCCATCCCCAGAGAGTAATTACCAGTCTACCCACAGCATATTCACCCCACAACATTTTTCAAATATATTCATAGACAAATGGTTCAAAATTTTACTCAAAATCTAAATTTTTTTAAAGAAGTTAATCAAGTTGATGATGCATACCAGAGATGAATGAATGCAAGAGATGAGTGATCAGCATATGTTAGGCTTGTGAGCAGCTACTTTAACAAGAAATTTCAATATTTAGAACTTTCTGAGCTAAGAGAGGGAAAAGGGGGAACAGTAGCCCTAAGTCTACTATTTATATTTGACGTTCTGACTTGAGGGACAAAGGGACGAGTGCGGCCGTAGAATTCCTCCTACAGTCCGCCCTCTGTTACCCGGGGCTCAAAAGCCCTTGCTGATCTACGGTCAGTACAATTTTTGGTGCAGCCATCGATTTTTGTTGCGGACCAAAGATTTTGATGTGCGGCCGTACTTTTGCAATTTCTTTGACAAACCAAACTTCAGAGTGTTTGCAATTTCCCTTTTTAATTGTGCAGTCTGCACTGCAATTGTGCCGCCGCAGTTCCCTTTTTCTGTAGCAATCACGATTCTTCGGTCCGCACAATATACATGCGGTCCGCATTTCTTTCCATACTTAGCCAATTTTTTAGCACAGTTCCTGTAAAGCACACTCATCCCTGCAACCCACTTCAAATCCAGTTAGTACAAAAATAACACCTATCTACAAAAGAAGAAAAGAAAAAGAAAAAGAAAAAGAAACATGGGCTGCCTCCCAAGAAGCTCCTGAATTAACGTCGCAGCACGATGCAAATTACCATCACTTGAAATGAATCACCGCCACAACGTGGCCATGACCAACTTTTCCCAAATAATGCTTCACCCGGTGACCATTGACTCGAAACAACTCATCATTTTTGTTCTTCAAGTCCAATGCACCAAAGGGTGTCACACCCACAACTTCAAACAGACCACTCCATTTAGACTTTAACTTCCCGGGAAACATCCTCAACTGTGAATTGAACAAGAAATCACCCTCTTTGAATTCTTTGTTCCAAATGTACTTGTCATGAAGATATTTCATCTTCTCTTTGTATAAGGACCAACTTCTGCATAAATGGTACCGGAAATCATCCAACTCATTCAAATGTGCCACACTCAAGTTGGCGGCGGCATCCTAATCAAGATTCAACTTTTTTAAAGCCCACATGGCTTTGTGCTCAAGTTCCACCGAAAGATGACAAAAAAAAGCTTTTCTGAACACCAACCGGTATGGAGACATTCCAATAGGTGTTTTGTAAGCTGTCCGGTAAACCCATAAAGCATCATCAAGTTTCTTGGACCAGTCCGTTCGGTTAGTATTCACTGTTTTGGACAAAATACTCGTTATCTCCGGGTTGGATACTTCTACTTGACGGCTTGCTTGTGGATGATAGGGAGTCGTGGCTTCATGAGTGACACCATACTTGGTAAGTAAGGTACCAAAGGCTTTGTTGCAAAAATGTGACCCCTCATCGCTTATGATAACCCGTAGAGTACCAAACCTTGTGAAAATATTCTTCTTCAGGAATGCCACCACACTTCTCGCCTCATTTTTGGGTAGAGCAATACCTCAACCCATTTGGACACATAATCAACCACGACCAAGATATAGGTGTTCCCATAAGAACTCACAAAAGGACCCATAAAGTCAATACCCCACACATCGAAAATATCAATCTCCAAAATGGTGGTGAGGGGAATTTCATTTTTCTTTGAGATTCTGCTGGCCCTTTGACATTCATCACACCGCTTGACTAGATCACTTGTATCCTTGTATAGAGTGAGCCAATAGAAACCGCAACTTAGCACTTTGGCCGCGGTTCTTGCTTCACCATGGTGACCACCATATGGAGAGGAATAACAAGCCCCAAGAATTTCACATTGCTCCTCTTCCGGTACACATTTTCTAATCACCCCATCCATACAAATCCGAAAAAGGTACAGTTCGTCCCAATAATAATCTTGACAATCCCGTTTGAGCTTCTTCCTTTGGTTTGAAGAGAACTCAACCGGGATGATACCACTCACATGAAAATTTGTTAGATCCGCGAACCATGGCACCTCTTTCATTGAAATAGCCAAAAGTTGCTCATCAGGGAAGGAGCCATTGATTTCAAGGCCATCATGCGGCCTCCCCTCCTCCTCCGAACGAGAAAAGTGGTCCGCTACTTGATTTTCACTTGCTTTTCGATCTTGGATGTCAATATCAAACTCTTGCAACAAAAGCACCCATCTCATCAGTCGGGCCTTGGAATCTTTCTTGCTCATAAGATAACGAAGTCTTGCATGATCTGTGTGGACAAATACCTTTGCACCCATCAAGTACGGGAGAAACTTCTCAATAGAAAATACAATGGCAAGGATCTCTTTCTCTATAATGGTATAGTTGAATTATGAACTATTCATGGTCTTACTAGCATAGTAGACCGGATGAAAAGGCTTGTTGATGCGTTGTCCCAAAACAGCCCCAAGCGCTACATCACTTGCATCGCACATGAGCTCAAAAGGAACACTCCAATTTGGAGCGTTGATAATGGGAGTAGTAGTCAACTTGAACTTTAGCAATTCAATAGCTCTCAAGCAATCATCATTGAAGTGGAACTTAGCATCTTTCTCCAAAATCTTGCACAACGGGTTCACCACTTTAGAGAAGATGAAACGCCGGTAAAACCCCGCGTGGCCTAAGAAACTCCGCACGCCCTTCACCGAAGTTGGAGGTGGAAGTTTAGAAGTCACCTCAATCTTTGCCTTGTCGACTTCAATGCCATTCTTTGAGATCTTATGGCCAAGGACAATGCCTTCCTTGACCATGAAATGACACTTCTCCCAATTTAGCACCAAATTCGTTTCTTCACATCTTGCCAATACTTTATCCAAGTTAGCCAAACAAGCATCAAAGGAATCCTCAACCACCAAAAAGTCATCCATGAAGACTTCAAGGTAGTCGTCCACCATGTCTGTGAAGATTTCCTTCATACACCTTTAAAAAGTCGCCGGTGCATTACACAAACCAAATTGCATCCGCTTGAAGGCGAAAGTACCATAGGGACATGTAAAATTTGTTTTCTGTTGATCCTTCGGAGCAATAAAGATTAGGTTGTAGCCCGAATACCCATCAAGAAAGCAATAGAAAGCTCGGCCGGCCAACCTATCAAACATTTGGTCTAAGAAAGGAAGTGGGAAATTATCCTTCCTTGTGACTTTGTTGAGATTGCGATAGTCCATACACACTCTCCATTCCGTCACCGTTCTTGTAGGGATAAACTCATCTTTTTCATTGGTGACCACCGTCATGCCCTCTTCTTTGGGACACATTGAACTGGAGAAGTCCACGAACTATCAAAAATAGGGTGGACAACCCCGACATCCAACCACTTGATAATCTCTTTTTTGACAACCTCTTGCATGACTTCATTTAGTCTCCTTTGATGTTAAATAGATGGCTTGGCGCCTTCCTCCAAGTTGATATTATGCATGCAAAATGTGGGGCTTATCCCTCGAATATCTGCCAATGTACACCTAATAGCCTTCTTCCTCTTTTGTAGCACCACCAATATGGAATCTACTGGCTCGCTAGTCAAATAAGAGGAAAGAATAACCGGTAAAGTAGAACAACGGCAAGAAATTCATACCGAATATGTGGAGGCAATGGCTTGAACTCCAAGGTGGAGGCTCTTCAATTGAAGGCTTTGCAGGAGGAGTTTTCCTATTTTCAAGATCCAAGGAAAGTTTCCTTGGTGCATAGTTGTATGACCCCTTTCCTTGCAAAGAAATCCATCAATCTCGTCATCATCAAAGTTGAGCAAGACGGCCTCCAACATATCACCCACATTAATCATGACATTTGTATCATTAGCAATGACATCGGTCACCAAGTCCATGAAAGAACACACTTCATTGATATTTGGTTGCCGCATAGATTTGCACACATGGAGTACCACCTTGTCATTACCCACCCGGAAAGTGAGTTCTCTGACGCACCTCATAGTCCACTTCACAATCAAGAATGACAAAATCCTCTGGGAGAATGAATTTATCAACACGAAGCAAAACATCCTCAATCACTCCTAAGGGTCTCTTCATGGTACGATCGACCATTTGTAATGATGTTGATCTTGGTTTCTCAATTCCCAAAGTCTTGAAAACCGAATAGGGCATCCAATTGATACTTTCCCCAAGATCATAAAGAGCTTTAGCAAGCTCAGCACTTCCAATTGTACAAGGAATTGTGAAAGCACCGGGATCTTCCAATTTAGGATCCATTGAATGCACAATTTCACTCACTTGCTGAATGACTTTGATAGTTTCGAAATTCATCGACCGCTTCTTTGTCACAAAATCCTTCATAAGCTTCGCATAACCGGGCATTTGTCCAAAGCTTCAACTAATGGCATATTAATCGATAGACTCTTCATCATGTCAATGAACCTTTTGAATTGATTCTCACCATTTTTCTTGGCAAGCCTTTGAGGATATGGAGTAGGAGGCTTAGGCAATGGTGCCTTAGCCTTTTGCACTACCAATTCTGGTATGTCTATAACATGATCCCTATATGGGTTCACTTCCTCTTGGGTCTCTTCCATATTGTCATCAATATCAATCCGTAATTCATCATTTGCTTGCACCACATTGTTCGAGGTCTCATCTTATTGTACCACTTGCTCATCATCCACAAGTTTTCTTTGACTCGAGGTGGGTGCATTCCCACCTTTCCCACTCCTTGTAGTAACGGCCATGGCATGTCCCGTGTTGTTCCCACCATTTGGGTTCACCACACTATCACTTGGTAATGCCCCCTTAGGACGAGTAGTTAGAGCTTGAGAGATTTGCCCCATTTGAACTTCCATGTTACGGATATATGTGTTGTAGGAGGCAACTTGTGCATCGGAATCAGCATTCTTCTCCATTATAAGGAGGCGAGTTTCTCGGTTGTTGATACATCGGGGGCCTTTGAAAGCCCAACCCCTAATTGCCTTGATTATTGTTCCATCCCTCTTGATTGTTGCCTCCCCAATATCCTTGGTTGTTGCCATTCCAATTACCTTGGTTATTTCCTCCACTCCAATGTCCTTAATTGTTGTTATTATGCCTATTCCCTTGATTTTTGCCACCACCCCAATTACCTTGGTTGTTAGAATTCCAATTACCTTGAGGTTGCCATTGTTGTTGATTCGGGCCTTGAGAGTTGTTCCTTTGCCCTTGAAAGTTGTTCACATATTGCACTTCCTCCTCTTGTTCATTGTAAGATTCATCTTGATCAAACCCACCATCTTCTTGCACATAATTCTCCATTCAATTTTGCACTTGCGGACCGTTGGTCCTTCTTTGGTTCACCATCATGCTTACTCCCTCCATGTCATTGACTTGCTTAGGACTTTGCACTTATTGAAGTTGAGACTTTGCTAATTGATTCATCGTGGTGGTTAATTCAGTAATGGCTTGCCTATGATCATGAAACTCTTTTATGGAGGTGAATCACATTTGGACCACCTTGAGGAACATTAGCCCGACTTTGCCATGCCGATGATGTGTCCGCCATTTCATCTAAAATCTCACAAGCTTTCGCATATGGCGTTGTCATGAATTCCGCCTGCAAGTTGATTTACCATGAGCTGATTGATCGTATTGATTCCCCAATAGAAAGTTTGTTGAATCATAGCTTCAGTCATATCATTATTGGGGCACTCTTTGACCATTGTCCTATACTGCTCCCATATCTCACGTAACGTCTTATTGGGCTCTTGTTTGAATCCTAGAATGTCGTATCTAAAAGTAGCCATATGCCCGGGAGAAAAGAAGTTGGAAATAAATTTCTCCGCCAACTCATCCCACGTATGGATGGAATGGTTTGGCAATCTCTCCAACAAATCTAAGGCTTTTCCCCGTAGAGAAAGGAAATAGCCTTAACCTTAAAGCATCCTCGGATATGTTTGTCTGTTTACTCCCCCAACAAGTATCCACAAACCCCTTCAAGTGTTTATATGCATTTTGACTCGGAGCCCCGATGAAGAATACTCGTTACTCTAGTAATGTGAGCATTACATTTATGATTTGAAAGTTGCCCGCCCTAATATGGGGTTGTACTATGGCACTTGCATACCCTTCATTTGACAACACCTGATGTGGAGACACTCTTGGTGGAGGTGGAGGTAGAACTGAGACATTGTCTTGAGGCGCCCGACCTCTTCTATTTGCTTGAGGTTCAAGAGGAACCTCATCAACTTGGTCATCATCAACGTCCACATCCCCCAAAGGCATGTTTCCGAGTTGATCATTATTATTTGCCATCGTGGTACCTATAATGATTCACAAAAATCAGTAACACGGAAGGAAAAGAAGACAATCCACACACAAAACCCAATATATAGATAAATTTGTTTTTTATCTTCCTAGAAACGATGCCAAAAATTGACCTCTCGTCCAATTCACACCTCAAATCAAGGTTATGAAACGGTCGATTGCAATAGTAATACCTAACAAAGAGTCGGGGTTGAATTCCGCAGGGAGCTATGTGTGGGAGTTACGAGTATATATTGTAGTGCATGAGTTTGAACTATCTCAATTTACACTTCCACAAATTGGATTTGGTTGTATGTCTATTTTAAACTAAGATTGCAAAATTAAGAATTGAAACTAAGAAATTGTTTTTGTTGTTTTTCAAGTTTTGTAAAAAGCCTAGGGCTATGACTGTCACCTAGGTGTTTGCCTAATGGGATATAAACCTTAATACTTGTTATGTTGGTCGGGGTGTATTATAACTATCAACAGTTAATTACCCACTCAATACCTCTCGGTCAGAGAGTGATTTTGCCCAATTTGGCTTTCTCAAGACCAAATGGGTATTGCACAAAACGATTGTTAAAAGATCAAGTCGGGTTATTATTATCTCTAGGTTGAACCCTTTAATTGGGATTATCAATCTCTCGATTGACCCAATTCCTTGTTAGCCAAGTTTTCCTAGACTAAGTCTCTCTTTCTCAAGTAGAGACTAAGTCAAATAGGCATGAACTAATGTTTGCAACCATTAATTCCACAAATTAAATCACGAGCAAGGTTAAATAATAAACACCCAACCATAAACAAGCATTAAAGTAAATACCCATAAGGTTTACACACTAGGGTTGGGTCACAACCCTAGTAAAAATCTAGCTACCCATGCTTGAAATTGAAGAAATAGAAGAAGAAATTATAATTTAACTCATATTGCAAAATTAAAAATGATAAAATCTATGTTACAATATCCCAAAATATGAAAATCTACTAAAAGAAGTAAAGAGAAACGGCTACTGTAGGTGCTAATGTCAAAAAATGACCTAAAAATGTGAAACTCCTATATTTATATAGGACTAGAAATTTCGGACAGAAATGCCCTTCGGGAGGTTCTGCAGCCGCACAATTCCATGTGCGGTCCGCAGAATTCTTCAACTTGTCAGGAACTAAAAGTCTGCGGCCGCATAATTCTGATCTGCGGTCGCATGGCCCTCTTTTCGCGGTCTGCAGATTTGTGACTGCGGCTGCATCTTGCTCTTCTATGGTCCGCACTTTAACATCTGCGACCACATAGCATTTGTTCTGCGGCCGCATAATCCTTGTGCGGTCCGCACTTTTGCTGGACTTGGAATGCGCATTCTCTAAACTTTGCTCCTAGCCTAGATTTTGCGGCCGCACACTTCATGTGCGGACCGCACTTTGCACCTTTCTCTGCTGACCTTTCCTTCATACTCTGCGGCTGCAGATGATATTGTGCGGTCCGCACTTCTGTGCTTCTGTGCCCTTTTGTGTCCTTGAGTTCTGATTACTCCCTCTTGAGTTGGATTTCATCTCGGGAGTTCATCTTCCAATATTCCTACAATTAAGAACATTTCATCAGTTTTACGGGAACACAATTAAATGCTTTTAGACTAAAACAAAAGCTAAAAGGCGCTAATAAGTAGTCCAAATCTCCACTTATCAACTCCCCCTAACTTAAGTCTTTGCTTGTCCTCAAGCAAATAAAATAATTCCCCCCGCAAAAATTAAAGGACATTATAGCCAGCCACGGACGAATCATTCACACCTCAGTTGGGACCAACAATTACCCACACCATTCATGCATTATTGACAAGGCAACAAGTTAAACGTTTATACATATATGGCTCTAATGTGACATTCGAGCATCAAGGGTTGTCTTATCTCATCAAGGACTTCCGCTCTATCTGATAGGTCATGGTGGATCCCAAACTCCTCCTCCTCTACTCTTCATTTGCCAAGCTCACTTAAGAATTTAGCACTCGATTCAAATTTACGAAGGGTTCACTCGTCTCTCTCAAGAGAATGTCACAAGTACGGCTTCCGGTTCCATAAGATTTCCCCTCATGTAGATCGCCACTAATGTAAGCACACTCGGCTTGAAATCACATAGGGCTTTTTCGGGATGCAATGAAGGCTTTTGGACTAAGGTTGGATACGCTATGGTTAAGTGGGTTCACCTTTTCATAAGCACTCCATTTTTCTTGTTCTTGGCTCATGCTTTACTAATTATTTGAGGCATTTTCTTTTTCTTGGGGGAACTAGGAGACTTAACATTACTCTTTCTTGATCATGACATTAATTTTCTCCCTCTTTGTTTTCTCCATGCTTTGCATGATTACTTTTCTTTGAATCCCTTCAACTCTTCAACTTATTCACCTTCTTTTTGCATTTTTTTTCTTTTTGTTCTTTCCATTTCTTGCCTTTCCTTCTCATCCTTCTTTTCTCTTTTTGTGCATTGATACCTCTTTCAAGTTCCTCGTCTGTCCCCCAAACTTACGCTTTTACCCAATTGTTTTAAAAGAGTGTTAAGGAATGTTCGGATGCCAAGAGGGGGCCATGACAAAACGGTAAAGGCTTGTAACATGGTTATCAAATGAGAAAGGTTTGAGGCTAAAATGGGTTGACTAGGGATAAAAACATTGGTGGGCAATGGAAAACTTCAAGTGGGTCAAAGAGAGCCTACAATGACTTTTCAAGGCAAGCAAAACTTAAGATTTCGCCTTGAAATACATTCAGGGCAAGTTCTAGATCATTCGCACGGGTACTTGGACTTGCAACAAAAGTATCTCACCTCTCACACAGCTGGATTGTTAAAGAGGATAGAGTCGAGGGCCCACAATGACCATATTCAAGATTGAAAATCACTGTGGTTCGATTAAACCACTCGATGATTGCTTAAGTCAACACAAGAGTCACAAAGTCACTGGCTAGAGCTATTTCCTTTTAAAAATCATTGTCTCTAACCATAAGCGTGTAATTAAATGTGTTGGTGCCAAATAAAGCATGTTTGACTCTTCGAGTTTGGCTTAATCAGGTCTTTTTATTTATTATTACTACTATTACTACCTAGACACCATAGACAGACACAATCCCTTAAGAAGGTTGTCACGCCATCCATCATGGACAGGATAGTTCTTCTCATGTACCTACAAGTGTCTAGATGTGTAGGCAATCACCATACCGTCCTGCATCAACACCGTGCTAAGACCAATACGTGACACATCACAATACACAGTATACGACCCCGAACCAGTAGGCAACAACAACTCTGGGGCTGTAGTCAAAGCAGTCTTGAGCTTTTGAAAGCTCTCCTCACACTCCTCTGTCCACCTGAATGGAGCACCCTTCTGGGTCAGCCTAGTCATAGGTGTTGCAATAGATGAGAAACCCTCTACAAAACTGACAGTAATACCCCAGCAAACCAAGAAAACTCTGGATCTCCGTAGCTGAGGACGGTCTGGGCCAACTCTGCACTGCTTCAATCTTCTTCGGATCTACCTTGATCCCCTAACTCGACACTACATGGCCGAAAAATGCCACTGAATCTAGCCAGAATTCACACTTTGAAAATTTTGCATATAAATTCTTTTCTCTAAAGGTCTAAAGCACAGTCCTGAGGTGTTGTTCATGATTCTTCCGACTCCGGGAGTACACCAGAATGTCATCAATAAACACAATGACGAATGACTCAAGATAGGGCTGTAATACATTGTGTATCAAGTGCATGAATACTGCTAGGGAGTTGGTCAACCCAAATGACATTACTAGGAACTCGTAATGACCATACCGAGTCCTGAAGGAAGTCTTCGGGATATCTGGATCCCGAATCTTCAACTGATGATAGCCTGAATGCAAGTCAATCTTGGAAAACACTCTACCATGTAGCTAGTCAAATTCATCAATACATGGCAATGGATACCTGTTCTTCACTGCAACCTTGTTCAACTAGCGATAATCAATACACATACGCATAGAACCATCATTCTTCTTTACAAACAAGACTGGAGCACCCCAACGCGACACACTGGGCCAAATGAAGCCCTAATCAAGCAACTCTTGCAACTGCTCCTTTAACTCTTTCAACTCTGGTGGAGTCATACGATATGGAGGAATAGATATGGGCTGAGTGTCCGGTAACAAATCGATACCAAAGTCGATATCCCTGTCGGACAGCATGCCCGAAAGATCCACCGGAAATACAGCTGGATAGTCCCTCACTACCGGAACTGACTCAACGGTAAGAGTATCAACACTGACATCTCTCACATATGCTAGATACGCATCACACCCCTTCTCAACCATCCGCTGAGCCTTTAGAAATAAAATAACTCTGCTAGGAGTATAATCTAAAGTACCTATCCACTTTAACTGTGGTAATCCTGGCATAGCCAGGGTTACAGTCTTGGCGTCACAATCAAGAATAGCATGATAGGGCGACAACTAGTCCATGCCCAAAACGATATCAATGTCTACCATACTGAGCAATAATAGATCGGCTCTGGTCTCAAAACCGCTAAGAACAACCAAACACGACTGATACACACGGTAAACAATAATAGAATCTCCCAAAGGTGTAGAGACATAGACATGAGAACTCAAAGGATCACGGGATACGACCAAATATGAAGCAAAATAAGATGACACATATGAATAAGTGGAGCCTGGATCAAATAAAACTGATGTGTCTCTATAACAGACCGGAACAATACGTGTGGTGATAGAAACGGATACAACTGCCTCCGTCTGAGCAGGAGGGGCATAATATCTGGCCTGGCCTCCCCCTCTAGGGAGACCTCTACCTGCCCGACCTCCACCTCGAGCTGGCGGTGCAGTTGGAGTGGTAGGTGGCACCATAGAGCCTGAGGACCCGGTGGAGCACGCGGAGCCTGCGTAGTCTGTGGAGGTATACCCCTCCTAAGTCTGGGATAATCCCTCATCATATGCCGAGTGTCACCACACTCAAAAACAGCTCTAGGATGATGCGACTGTTGTGGATGGCTCGGGCCTGATCGGATGTACTGCGGCCTAGGAGTGGCCAGAATACCACTGGCAACTGGAAGTGCTGAATGAACTTACGTAGACCCTACCCTAACGAGCTGCAGCTGGGGAACGAGTACCACTATATGTGCTAGACTCTTGAGACCTCTTGGCCTCTTTCTCCTCTCTCTCCCGAGTCAGCATACCCTCAAATCTCCCAGAAATACCCACTACCTACTGGTATGCAATGTTCATCTCCAACTCCCGGGCCATGCTAAATCTGATACCGGGGTTGAGCCCCTCGATAAATCGATGGACCCGCTCTCCTACAGTAGCAACCAAGACTGGTGCATGCCTAGCCAAATCACTGAACTGAATTGCATGCTCCGACACTGTCATAGAACCCTGGCACAACTACTCAAACTCTGCGTGCCATGCATCTCTGAGACTCTAGGGAACATACTCCCTCAAGAACATATCTTAGAACTGAGTCCAAGTGAGTTAAGGTGCCTTGGCCAGACTACCCAACTCATATGTTCGCCACCACTGATAGGCCGATCCCCTAAGTGGAACGCAGTTAAAGCAACCCCACTAGACTCTGCAATACCCATAGTACAGGGAATATGGTGGCACTCCTTAAGAAAACCCTGGGCATCCTCTGACGCCAAGACACTGAAAGTAGGAGGGTGGTACTTCTTGTACCTCTCGAGCTTGAGTTGCTCCCCCTCAGAAATTGCTGCCCTCGGGCTGAACTGGGGCTACCAGCTGCACTAGTATGACATCTGGAACCTGGTCGACTTGAATATGCTGCTCTAGGATATGGGAGGCGGGAGTCTGTGCTCTGCCCCCGGCCTGAGATGTGGCAGGAGCAATTGGGATCAACCTCGCCTGAGCTAAAGTGCAGAACATGCTCAAAAACTGGGCGAGGGTCTTATGGAGAGCTAGTGCAGTAATAGGCGTCTCAGGTGCCTGCGGTCCGATTGGAGCTACTGGTGGCTCCTCTATAGCAGCTTGTGCGGGTGCTTTGGCTACCACATGGACGTTCTCGGCCTCTACCCGGGCCCTGGCCTCTCGCGGCTCTAGCAGGGGGCGCGGGTGTCTAGTCATCAAATCCGGTTGTATGTGTCCTCACCATATGTGAGAAAATAGAAAGACAGAAGTTTAGAATCCCGAAGCCAATCATTTTGCACAACAAGGAATAAAAGAAGTGAAGCTTTTCCTAACAGTTCCGTAGCCTCCCAAAGATAAGTACAGACGTCTCTGTATCGATCCGTGAGACTCTACTAAACCTGCTTGGGACTCATAACACCTATGAACCTAGAGCTCTAAGACCAACTTGTCACGACCCAACTTCCCCCCGTAGGATGTCGTGACGGCACCTAGTCTCTAAGACTAGGTAACCCTAACAAATATGTGAAATAACTAAAATAATGACATAAATCTCAAAACATCAACAGATGTATAAATGAAGATTGCCGCTCAACATGTACAAATCCCAAAACCCGGTGAAATATTAGTCACAAGCTCTAGATACAGTGTGGAACGCACCTGCGGACGTGAAGATACGGTCCTCATTTCGCGCATGCGATCCTACCTGGGCTAAGCCATCCTCGCACCTGCGATCACCAGCTCGCTTCTGCGAGCCCGCACCTGCGGCCAATCCCTCTGCAGGTGCGGAAACACCAGAACAGCCCAGCTTCAGCAATTCCTCTAAGTCCAAAAATGATCCGATGATGATCTGAATCACACCCTAGGCCCCCGGGACCTCAACCAAAAGTACCAACTAGTCGTACGAACTTAGTCAATCCTTCAAATCATATCAAACAATGATTAAACCACGAATTGCGCATCAATTCAAGCCTAATGAACTTTTGAACTTCCAACTTCTATATCTAATGGCGAAACCTTTTAAATCACGTCCGATTGAACCCAAATTTTGTACACAGGTCACATTTGACATTACATACCTACTCCAACAGAATCAGAAACCGACCCCGATATCAAAAAGTCCACTCCCGATAAAACTTTCCAAAAATCTTCCAACTTTCCAACTTTTGCCAATTAACGCCGAAATAACCTACGGACCTCCAAATCAACTTACAGACATGATCCTAAGACTAAAATCACCATACGGAGCTACTGAAATCATCAAAACTCCATTCCGAAGTCGTCTTCTTACAAGTCAAACTACAATCAAATCCCATGACTTAAACATCCAATTTAGGGACTATGCGTCCCATTCCACTCCGAAACTCTCCCGAACCCGACTCTAAGAACCCCGACAAGTCAATTGACCATAAAAAAAATAGTGGAAGCAATAAGTAGGGTATCGGGACTAATACTCTCAAAATGACCGGCCGGGTCATTACAACAGGAGTGACTGGGAACTAGCGACATGTGAGAAGTCAGGAGATGCAGATGGATATATATGAGAACTAAGAACGGACGAGTTAAGTTATGGCAATGATTTAGTGATGCTTTTCGTAGAAGGTTGAGAAATTGGGCAGGTTGGAAAGTATCATCTGTGAATGGTGGAGAAGAAAAAATAGAGGTGAATGATTCAAGGAAAGTAGACTTGGAAAACCTGAAAAGGAAAAAGTGACTCTCTAAAGGGCACATCTCTACTGTCAAAGAATGAAACAATGGAAATATGGTACAGTTTGTGTCCCTTTTGAGTGTCTGAATATCCCATGAACACACTGAGATCACTTTAGAAGAGAATTTGTCAGTAAAATTGGGTTTGGTTGCATAACAAAATAACCAAACACTTTGAGATGTTGAACTGAAGGAGGTGTATCATGAAATACCTCATAAGGTGATTTGCCAGAAAAAACTGAAGATGAGAGTCTATTTGTTAGGAACACATCAGTGAGGATACACTTACCCCAAAACTTTAAAGGGACATAGGCTAGAAACCTGAGTGTTCTTGCCATTTCAAGCAAGTGTTTGTGTTTCCTCTCAGCTACTCCATTCTGTTGAAGAGTATGAACACATGAACTTTGATGCAACACTCTAAGAGAAGTAAAAAGAGTGGCACACTGAGAACTAAAAAATTCATGTCCATTATCTGACCTAATGATTTTGATGGAAGCAGAAAATTGAGTTTTAATCAAAGTAAAGAAATTTCTGATTGAAATAATGATATCACCTTTCATTCTCATCAAATAAACCCAAGTCATCCTAGAATAGTCATAATAGTCATCAACAATAGTAAGGAAATATCGATAACCATTGTAAGTACATTGTCTTTATGGACCCCACACATCCATATGTACAAGCTCAAAAGGAGAGACATTTTTAGAAGTACTAATGGGAAATGAAAACCTCGTTTTTCTTGCCAAAGGACAGATTATACCAGACAAGGACTCTTTATTAGACAAGTGACCTTGTAAAATAGAAAGTTTCTGAAGAACAGCAGTCGGTGCATGACCAAATCTCTGATGCCTTACTGAGAATTGATCAGAATGAGTAGTGGAGAAACAATGTTAAGAGGACATAGGAAAAGTTGGAGTACTGGGAATAGGTGCTTTGACAGGTGATAACTTCTTGGTAGGTTAAAGTAAGTATAGACCATCATTTTCCTTACCAATCCCCTTCACCTTGCCAGTGCAAAGATCCTAGAAGATACAAAAATCAGGATAGAAACTCGCACACACTTCAATTGTTTGGTTAGCTTTGAGATATATAAAAGATTATATTAGAAAAGGGGAACATAGAGGACATTTTTTAGTTCATCATTAAACAATGAAACTAAACCAACATGTGTAACATAAGTCATATGAAATGAACATTGCTAGCATTAGGTGCAATTAGTTCAAGATTCAGTAACATGTTCAGGCTAGAAACCATATGATTTGTTGTCCCTATGTCAACCACCCAGGGAATAGATTAAGTACCTCTATATAAACAAACACTAGAGCTCTGATACCATGTTAAAAGGGAAAATGGAGCTGGGTTAGAGAGTGAGAGCTAAGGATGTGAGTTGGTTACAAAGGGAGAAACTGAATTGTCTATTCTTCAATCTTAATTACAGTATGACTGTACAAAATTATTTATACAACTCTAACTTAACTATCTTCTAAAATATTCCTAACTAACTAATTATGTAACTAACTAAGTACTACTCTATATCCACCATATATAACTTTCACAATTGCTAATATTTTCTCCAGATAATCTCATAAACTAGTTAAAATAAGCTATCTAAATTCTCATTATCATTTTGTTGTATACGGGACTGTTTAATTCCAATACATAATGAAATATATATATATATATATATATATATATATATATATATATATATATATATATATATTATATTATATTAAAAGCAAGAATGCCCTTAGCGAAATGCCGTTCGCCTTTTTTTATCCTTTTAACATAGAGTACATACTGGACAAAATAGTCATTAATTATTTTCCTAATATTTAACTTTTTCAAATTAATTTAATGCTTGACTATTAAATCTTTCATTATTTGAGTTACGTAAAAATTTCTAATACTTAGTAGGAATTATATACAATATTCTTTCCTAATTTAGATTACTTTTTTAAAAATTATTAGTCGAGTTTTTCAATATCTTCTAAAATAATAGTAATTAAATGACTTCAGACGTCGTTATTCAAGTTTTGAGATTTTTTTTTCTCTGCATGGGAAACAAAATGTGTGGGTGTCAAAGAAATAAAAAAAATATATACTATAATATTTTTCTATTTACTTAAACAACATAGTAGGTAGCATTCCAAAAATATTGTGAATTTATGAAAAAAATTACAACTCCGTTAATTTGGCTATACCTTTTTAATTAAGCAGGAAAATAATAGATCTCTAGCCAAATTTTATTGATTTGACCCAAAAATAAAAATACATAATTAAAATAGATAGTGATTTCATCTACAAAATACCAAATAAACACAATTGGTACTTCATTATTTTGGCTAAAACTATTTTTATTTAGCTAATGTGGTGGAATTCCAGTTAAGTTTTTTTATTTTATAAAATTGACCCAAAAAGATAAAATATACAATTGGATAAAATATACATTATATCTAAAGAAGAAACTAAAAATACAAAATTAGATAAAGTATACATGTGTATATTAAGATCTAGAAAGAAGAAATTCATAATTATATTGTAATAAATAAATAATCATATTAACGATCGAAAAATATTACATCTCATCAAACTTAATTTTTAATTTTTTGCACTTTCACGGGCCTAAAGGAGAGTGTATGTATCTATGCTCTTTATCACATTATTGTCCAGGAGTAACAACAATCAAATAGCCAACTTCGGGGGTACTTACAACTACAATTTTTTAGGGATGTAAACGATTTCAAACAAAGTTTAGAGGATTTTTTAATATAAGCTCCATATTTTTGGCTCATAGATTAACTTGGCCCTTTTAGAATCCATTAACGGTAATTATTCCATAACATTCTTAGGCTCTTACTTCTATAAAAGAAAAAGTTCGGGTGCATAGTTATATGTTTGGACAAAGAAAGAAAGCTCACTCCAAAATAATGAAATAATAGATTAATCAAAATGTAACAGTTAAATAATATCTTTTGCAATAGTAATTTAGTCTTTTCTAATGTGTTGAGAACAATTGATATGATATTTATTATTGATCATAGAAATAGAACAATTGTATTTTGGTCTTGAGAGTGTCACGACCCGAATTTTCCAGCCTCGGGAGTCGTTATGGTGCCTACTCGTGAAAGCTAGGCAAACCGAGTGTTATAGAATTTATTATCCTTTATCCTTAACCTTTAACATTTACAAGTCAATATATGATTAATAGCGGAATAATAAAAATAATAAGAAATGCAGAAGATGAAATCTAATAATTTAACTTAATACAATTACGATCCCATAGAAATAATCCACCCAGAACTGGTGTCACAATCTCACAGACTATCTAAGAATACTACAAATAGGGTCTGAACAAAGAAAAATACATGTCTGTCTCTGAAATAAGTAAGAACAGAAGGAAATAGGATAGAAGGGGATGCCAAGGCCTGCGGACGTCTGCAGGACTACCTCGGGTCTCCGCTGGACTGAAGGCAGCAACCTCACTATGGTCCAAATGCTCTGACACCGGGATCTGCACACAGTGCAGATTGTAGTATCAGCACAACTGACCCCATGTGCTGGTAAGTGTCGAGCCTAACGTCGGTGAAGTAGTGACGAGGCTAGGAAAAGACTACCAAATAAACCTGTGTAGTTAAATCATATACGGCAAAAAATAACAACAGAAACTAGCAGTTAAAGATGGGAAAGGGGAACATGCTGCGGGGAATATCAAGTACTAACAGAATTCCAGTAGAGGAACATAAAGAACACCATAATTTCATATCAGCAAGAATAACAAAAACAGTAACAAATGCACGGCATCACCCTTCGTGCTTTTACTCTCGTTCTCACCATGAAAATCAATATTTACTTTTATTCTTTCTTGTTGCGGCGTACAACCCGATCCAAATCATATAATGATGTTGCGGCGTGCAACCCGAGACCACCTATCCACCCTTATTACTCATTGTTGCGGCGTGCAACCCGATCCCATATAATATTATTGCGGCGTGCAACCCGATCCCAATATAATATTATTGCGGCGTGCAACCCGATCCCAATATACGAATCAACACCAATCACAAAAAAATCCCGGCAAGGGAACAATAGTATAACAACAATATTCCGGCAAGGGAAACAATATCATAAGCAATAACATCCCGGCAAGGGAAACAATATCACAAACAATAACATCCCCGCAAGGGAAATAATATCATAAACAATAACATCCCGGCAAGGGAAACAACAATATATCTCATCTCGTTTCCACAATCACTTCACAACATAAGTCTCAACTTGAGCCAATGCTCAACAATGGTCAATTACCAAGAATACGTTCATAAGCCTTGCTCAACGTTTATAATCATCATATTAAGCATGGACAATACATAACGGAGTTATAACAATCATAGTATAAGACTCACGGGCATGCTTGACACCAACATATGGATACTCGTCACCACACCAATACGTCGTACTCAACACTTAACACATAGCAAATAAGACCACTACTCCTATTCCCTCAAGCTAAGGTTAGACCAAAAACTTACCTCAATGCCACGAACACAATCAAGCCTCAACTACCGCTTTTCCTCTCGGTTCCACTTCCAATTCGCTTGTATCTAGCCACAAATTACTTAACGATATCAATAAATGCTAAATAAATCAATTCTAATGCATGAAAATAGGTTTCCCATTATTTTCCCTTAAAATTAAAAATCGGCCCGAGCCCGCTTGGTCAAAACCTGAAGTTCGAACCAAAACCCGATCACCCATTCACCCACGAACTCAAATACATAATTAAATTTGAAATCAGACCTCAAATCGAGGTCTAAATCCCCAAAATTTGAAAATCCTAACTTCTACCCAAAAGTACCCAATTCCCCATGAAGAACCTTTGATTTTGAATTGAAATCATGTAAAAAGATGTTATAGATTGAAGAAAATAAGTTAGAAGTTGTTTACCTATGATTTGGGGAAGAACCTTTCCTTGAAAAATCGCCCAAGTGAGCTTAGGGTTTGAAAGAGTTTGAAAAATAAAGAAATTTCCGTCAAAACCCAACTTAACAGGTCGCAGATGTCGCAATTGCGACTGGAGCTTCCCATTTGCGAATCTCGCAATTGCGATAAAGGCATCACAAATGATAACCTTCACAATCTCTGCTTCCTTCGCATTTGCGACAAAAAGGTCGCATTTGCGATCCCTGTGGACTTCGCATTTGCGAACTCGTATTTGCGAGAAATGGCTGGCCCTGGGTTCTTCGCATTTGCGACAAAAGTCTCGCATTTGCGACCCCTGCTTACATCGCAATTGCGATGCCTGATCTCGATTTTGCGAGATCAGAGGCCTGGTACACATCTGCAACATACCAGCCTAAGTCCAAATTCACTCCGTAGCCTATCCAAAACTCACCCGAGCCCCGGGGGCTCCAAACCAAGCATGCACGCAAGTCTAAAAATATCATACGGACATGCTCGTGCGATCAAATCATCAAAATAACATCAAAAACTACGAATTCAACCTCAAATTCATAAAATCACCCAAGAATATTGAAATTTCCATTTTCTCAACTATAGGTCCAATTTATACCAAACCACTTCCGATTCTTACAAAATTTCACAGATTCGACTTATTTATTATTTTAAACTTGTACCGTGCTCTGGAACTAAGATACGGGCCTCATATCATCAAGAACATGCATCATTTCATTTCAAAAAGCCTTTATATTTTCCAGCAAACAATTTTCTTTGAAAATTCTTTTCTCGGGCTTGGGACCTCAGAATTCGATTCTGAGCATACGCTCAAGTCCCAAATTTTACTACAGACCCTACAGGACTGTCGGATCACGGGTCCGGGTCCGTTTACCAAGAATGTTGACCAAAGTCAACTTTAATCAATTTTGAAGGCCAATTTCATTATTTTACTTAGATTTCACATAAAAGCTTTTCCGGAAATGCGCCCGGACTACGCACGCAAATCGAAGTGAGATAAAAAGAGGTTTTTAAGGCCTCGGAACACATAATTTACTTTCAAAACGAGGGATGACCTTTTGAGTCATCACAGAGAGTTTCTTCTTGCGTTGAAGTTAGCTAATTAGGATCAATAAATTTTAGAAACTTAAAATTTTGTTAATTTTTATTTTATTACTCAAACACAAATTTTAATATAATTTTATATAATTTTCTAAAATTTTGTATTCGTTGAGATAGCGTACACGTGCAACGCGCATATCCTTAAACTAGTTGGCTAATAAGCGTGAGGTTTAATTTTAAGATTTCCAATATAACCGATAACCAATTAAACAAGTAATAGAAATATGTACATATTAACTTTCAAAATGCAAATACAAGATGGAGGTAGTTCCGGAAGAGATGTTTACTCCGCAGTAAAACTTAAACTTTCTTCGACTTTTCATTCACACTAGGTGGTTGATACTCGTATTGGAATTACAATGAATTTGAATTTGCATCGTATTAGATCCATTGTAGGAGAACCGCTTGCCACTAGGAATTTTTTCTACTCTCATGGTTCGAACTTCTGACCTCTAGTTAACTATTGAGAGAATTATCTATCTTACTCTAACCTCTAGTGATCAAAACTTCACACTAGTACTATAGACAAAGGCATAAATTGGTATTTCTTTTCTCATGCGTTTGATCACTATAAATACCTTACTGTAAATTTGTAATTAATCTAGTAGTCATCATGCAAAATTATAACGACCCGACCGGTTGTTTTGAGCATTTGCATTTGGCTCGGTAGTTCACTGGCATGAGTAGCTTCGTATGATGTATTATGACGCCCGTGAATCGCCGGTTTTGATTTTCAAGTTATTCGGAATTTATTCAGAAGAAGGATTCTCAACTAGGAAGCTTGAATTGGAAGAGTTGACCAAGTTTGACTTTTTAGTATTTAACCTTGGATTGGGATTTTGATGGATTCGTTAGGCCCGTTGGGTGATTTTGGACCTAGGAGCGCACCGGGGTTGTGATTTGGAGGTCCATAGTTGAATTTGGCTTGAATTGGCGAAATTTAACTTTTGGAAAGTTTGACCGAGAGCGGACTTTTGTTATCGGATTCGGATTGTATTTCTGGGAGTGGGAATAGCTTCGTTTTGTCATTTGGGACTTATGTGCAGAATTTGGATTCATTGCAGGTTGATTTGCTATGCATTGGCACGAGTTATTGAAGTTGAAAAGTTCAAAGTTCATCAGGTTTGAATTTAGGTGCGAATCGTTGTTTCGACATTATTATATGTGTTTTGAGGCCTCGAGTAGGCCCGTGTTATGTTATGGGACTTGTTGGTATACTCGGACGGGGTCCCGAGGGGCTCGATCGTATTTCAGATCATTTTTATTCATGTTTTCATTGTTGAGGAGCTGCTAGTTTTGGTGTGACCGCACTTGCGGTTGGTTTTGCGCAGGTGCGATCGTCACAAAAGCGCCAAAGCAGTCACAGAAGCGAGGGATAGCTGGCTAGGGAATCTTCATAGAAGTGGTACTTCAGGCGTAGAAGTGCAATCGCAGATGCGAGGATGGCCATCGCAGAAGCGGCCTATCTCGCAAATGCGAGCCTTTTTCCCGGAAAAAGCGAAGGTCGCAGATGCGACCTCTTGTCCGCAAATGCAGAATCGCTGGGCAGAAGCTATACTATGGAGGGTTTGGCTGTTTTGTTCATATTTTGGGACGTGGGACTCGGATTGTGGCAATTTTGGAGGTAACTTTCATCGCAAGGATTGGGGTAAGTATTCTACCCTTGGTTTTGATCTTATTTCACGAATCTATCTTCATTTTTAACAATTAGTTGATGAATTTAAAGATGAAATTGGGGGTTTTTGTCTAATACTTCATAAATTGAATTTCGAGTTTTGAACACCGATTTGGAGTCGGATTTGGGTGAAACTTGTATGGTTGGTGCCACGCCCCAAACCTGGGGAGGCGTGGCTAGCACCTGGTGCCGTGCTGGCCCGAGCGAACCACTCTGTAACTCATGATCGTTCGACCAAAACTAGAACATACATAGGTCGAGTTAGCTGGACTCATTCCTTTTGTAACTATCATGGGCCCACATGGCCACAACTCATAATGTACAACTTGTTAGTGGGAAAACAGTGTATCACTGAACCATTTTTCTTAAAACATTAATAGATATGGGCCGTCAAGGCCGTTGACATACTGTACAAAATGAACCTGTGTCTACAATGGCTCTAAGATTGTTTGACATCAAATGGGCAGGGTACCGTCCTACCCATAAGTCTTTAGCAAAACTCTGACACGATGACTCATAGACTCGGCTTTACTCCGAATGAGATGGAGTCTTACCGATACTTTGCTGAATGCCAATCTCGTCTAATATGAGGGCTCATCAAACTGGTTGTCTAAACCTGCAAGGCATGAATGCAGCGTCCCCAATAAAAGGACGTCAGTACGAATAATGTACCGAGTATGTAAGGCGGAACTGAAACATAACAGTAAGTCAACATTAATTAAGGACATGGAAGAAACATGGAGCAAATGACCTCAACCTGTAAGTCTGGATAGCTCTGTAAACCATGAAATATTCATAGTATCATGCATATGCGTATAAATGTCATGTAATGCATAGGTCTGTACGTACATAACATTATAAACTCTCTGAGGGCATCCTATCATATTATCTCAGCCACTGTGGGCAAAATCATCATCGTAT
Organism: Nicotiana attenuata; assembly: GCF_001879085.1. Lineage (NCBI taxonomy): Eukaryota > Viridiplantae > Streptophyta > Magnoliopsida > Solanales > Solanaceae > Nicotiana > Nicotiana attenuata. The sequence goes on from NC_031990.1 coordinate 16,001,089, forward strand.
ACCAGTTGATCAGGTGGTGATGCGTATATAACGCCGTAACCTTTTCCCATATATATATATATATATATATATATATATATATATATATATATATATATATAGCCTTCTGAGTCATAGGTAAATATACATGTATAAATGAATGCAATGCATAATAATGTAAGTCAATATGATCTCTTGGAATATTATGAGATACATGAATAGACAATATGGTAGTGGGACATAAGGGGAATCAGGAACATAGGCAACCTTAGTACTTCTAACAATAGAATTATTTCTGAAACTTGCGTGCTTTCTTGTTTCGTTGTATCATATGGATCATGCCAAAAAGGAAAGAAGGAATAGCCTTAACATACTTGGACTAAGGAAAAATCCGTATGATTTTCTAGAAAAAGGTTGCACCGAATAAGTAAATAATATCACTTGCCCCAGTTCTATGTGAGAAGGAATTAACACCTGATAAATAGAGACCAACCAATAGTACAAGAATGCCACAACATAGATGAAATTGTTGAGACAGCAAATTCTGAAAACACCTCATTTTAGAATCAAACGAATTCCTATGCCTCTTGACCAACCTTTAGTAGCATATAACACATCTTGCTTGAAGAATCCTAGCTAATGAAAGTTAATATATAATTCTTGATACACCTTTCCTTTCGGTTCCTAAAAATTCCTAGAGAAGTTATTCCACATGTAGTACTCCAATAACTAATTCACCTTTCAAACTCCAATCTTAATAGTGAAGCCAAGACAAAACAACCCATTCAGCTTTAGGATGAAAGAGTACAGAATTACCTATCTTTGGAAGTCTTAAAAGGAAAGCTAACCAACTTTAAACTAAGATTTTGAAAAACTTGCCACCTTGCACGATGATCTCATATGTGCTAGATTCACAAGGGTTCTAAAAGATATATACTCTTGTGAAGATCTATTACGAAGAACAAAATAATTACCTTGCACTCATTTAGAAAATTAAAATAAGAGAATTTTAGGATCAAAGAATCGAGTTCTTTTTGTTCAAGCGGAAATGCTCTGTGGAAAAAAAATATTGTTTTTATTCAAAATATAAAGTGTTGTGCACTTAGCACATTACCTTTACAAATCTTGTATTAAAGATATGAGAATGAGGTGTCTTTTATTTATCAATTAGGTTGCCAACTTTCCATTCAATTCAAGAGTCACACTCTTGGTATGGGAGGGCTGCCACGTAATCCCTTTGTCCGGAGATTTAAACTTTATCCAATAATTAATTAGGTAATATTCCTTTACTCGGTAATTCATCAATTACCCGCATAATTAAGAATTATCTCAAATTACTTAAAATTTTACTTATTTTTAATACACTTAATACACCTCACTAACATGGTCATGTGGTACCATATAAAATTAATACATACACTATTATTTCATTAAAATATTCATGTAAAAATACATATATTTTCTCAACATATAATTTTCTAATCTCATATAAAGAGTAAAATTTTTGTACGCTTAATTCATAAAATGGTAAAAAGATAATCCTCTTTTTTTGTGAAAAAAATAATAATTTCTATCTCTACAATAATGAAACTCTCATAAACTTTCTCGTATTATGAGTATATAGTTGAAAGTAATAATATTAATAATTATATAAAATCATATTTTTTCAAACTTTTTAACAAAATGTTCGACTCCAAATACCATATCCGAAAATAGTAAAAATGGTAACTATCCAAAATTATACCTATAAAACTTTTACTAAAATACTTCACTTAAAATAAAATACTACACTAACATAATATCTAACGGTATCAAGGTTGTTGAACTTACGGGGTCTTATAATAATATAGTCACAAATCCTTCAAAGCTCATATGGATTACTACGAGTCATCCTAATATTAAAGTACGGGGTGTAACAGTTGGACTCGTAATTGAGTGGGTTGTTGGATTTTGTGAGTTTTGTCGGGTTCCGAGGCGTGGGCCCGAGTTGGACTTTTGGCCGATTTTGGGTTTTGATTAAGGATTCGACCTTTATCATTCGAAATTATTTCCTTGGGCTTTATTTGGTGTATTAGAGTTGCTTTTGGCTAGTTTCGAGCCGTTCCAAAGTCAGTACGCGCGGGATGGCATTCTTGGAGCATCGCTTGGCTTGCTCGATATTGGATTTAGCTTGTTCTAGGTAAGTAACTCTTCTAAACTTGGTGCTGAGGGTATGAAACCCCGAATTACGTGTTATGTGGTCGATGTTGAAGTAATGTACATGCTAGGTGACGGGCGTGTGGGCGTGCACCGTGTGAATTGAGACTCTATTATTCTGTGGTACTGTGTAGTTACCTGTAACCACAAAATTTCTACATTCTTGAGCTATTGAGCTGTGATCCATGTTAGAAACCGTGTCTAGGCTACATGCTTATCCTGTTGGGACCCACTGAGGTCATTTCTGTTGTTGAGTTATCTGCTTTCATTGCATTACATACCAGTCATACGCATTCATATGCATATCATATCCCAGTTTCTGTTGTTATTTACTAATACATCATATCATCATTTTCGGGCTAGTTTCATGACATTGTGAGCTCGTGAGAGACATATTAGAGAGATTGATGACTGAGTGAGGTCAAGGGTCTGAGTGTGAGTGATATTATCAGATCGGGCTGCACGTCGCAACATGTTATATTGATTATTATGGGATCGGGCTGCAAGCCGCAGCAGGTTATATTGATTTGTGCCATGATTGGCTTGATATAGTGCTTGGGCTAAAGGAGCCCCTCCGGAGTCTGTACACATCCCGGTGAGTGTGGTTGGTTATATTGAGTGTTGGATCTTCCCTGGACATGGGTCTTGTCCGAAGTATTTATATACCCGGGGATGGATCTTCCCCACGGGCTGGATTTGGCCCTACTCAATACTGAGCGACTGATGGTCAGTTGATGTATATATTCCGGGATGGATCTTCCCTGGGCCGGATTGGCCAAAGACAGTACTGAGTGGTTGAGCATGATGAGTGGAAAGTGTGAGACAGTGAGATTGAGTACTCTGAGAGTGAGTACATGAGTTTCATCTTTGAGGTACATGGAATTGACATGCACATATGACATACAGGCATAAAGATGCATTTATTCCTCATCATGTACGGTATCACATCATTCATGACTTCTCACACATATTGACATATGGGCATAGTGATATATGTTACACTGGCTATTTGGAAAGAAAAAAATGGAACATCTTATTTATTGTTGAAAGGATTTTGGAAAAATTGTTGTTTTCAAACTTACTCGTATTTTCGACGATTTCAGTAAAGGATTTGGGTTTTTCACTGATATACTTTAAAAGTGAAACTATTTTTTTGGGTAACTTTGAGTAAGAGGAGCATTTCGCTTTGCATTACGTCTGTAATTACTTGCTTTACGTTTTTATGAACTGTTGTTGTCTATTGGTGTTGGACCCCACCTTCTTCTAGCTCGTCACTACTTTCAACCTAAGGTTAGGTTTGTTATTTATTGAGTACAGGGGATCGGTTGTACTCATACTACTCTTGTGCACCTTGCATGCAGATGTTGGATGCTGACATTGCTGTTTTCGACGGGAGCTGGATTTGAAGATGTACTTGCGTTCCGATTGTAGCTGCCTCTTGTTCATGGTAGCCTTAGATTCATAAAACTCTATTTATGTACATTTCAAACGGATGCATTTATTTCATACCAGCTTTGTATATTCTAATCTTAGAAGCTCATGATTTGTACTACCAGTCCTTGGGAAATGTATCAGTTTTAGATATTTTCCTTTATGTTAATTGTCTTATTAATTTTATTGGAATTGTTCAGTTGTTAATTGGCTTACCTAGCGGGTTGGGATTAGGTGCCATCACGACTAGTTAGATTTTGGTCGTGACAAGTTGGTCTCAGAGCTCTAGGTTCATAGGTTCTACAAGTCATGAGCAAGTGCCTATTTGAGTCTTGCGGATCGATATGATGACGTCCATACCTATCTTCGAGAGGCTACAGGGCATTTAGGATGAATTTCCCATATTTCTTTCCTTATCGTGCGGTATTGATTCAGATTGAAGCGTAACTCTTTGAATTCCTTCCACGCATTCGTATGCGCATGTGAGCGCTTGATATCAGTTGTACATCGATGACTTGCAATTCCATGGATGAGGTGCGAGATGTGATTTCAGTGTGCTGATGATGGGCAAGTTTGGAGGACTTGAGGTTAGGTTTTGAATGTAGCTTGAGAACGGGGATTTTTGATTGTGTGAGCACGTGCTTTTGGACTTATAAGTCCGGTAGTGTCCCTATTAATGGAATATGTGGCTCGATGAGTGGTTAGATGACTATATAACGAGTATGATGTGACTGCGGGAAGTGTTCAGATTGTTTGAATGTGACGAGAAGAGTTTGATTGAGATGAAAAAGGACAATTGGGTGCTTGATTTCTGTCTTGTGACGTATAGTCTCGAGTTATGAGTGTATTGGAGGATCTTTCATGTTGTCTAACTATGGACCGAATTAGGTTCTCATGCCTTGTTGGTGAGTTCAGATTCAGGAAGATTAAGTGATTGCGTAGTAGTTGTGGCTGTGAAAGAGTAAAAAGAGATGTCAGTTTGAGGCTAAGCAGGTGGGTTATAACCTGCGAGGTAATCTACGGATGTTTGATTTTTATGATGTTGTGTGGAGGCTTTCTTTTCTACCAGTGGATTATATTTGCGCAATTTGAGTTTGGATCGGTTGTAATAGTTGTCCTGTCCGTCGCGAGAATGGACGCGATCTTAGCAGACAATTTGAGGGATTATATGGTTGTGTTACATGAGCTTTTGTAGGATTTAGTTGAATTTCAGTGCGGGATTATGGCATTAATAGAGTATGGATATTATGAGTTATCGACTATTTTGTTCTGTGGCTTTGAGCTAAGTGGGGGAGTCTGCTATTGACAATTTGATTGCACGGTTATGTGTTGTATTGGTTTCGGTTTGAAGTATACTTGTTAATCAGTTATGAGCTGCAGAGGTTGAGATCGAGGATGACTCGAGTAAGGGAATTTCTAGATACAGGTTGTATTACACTTTATAGGTATATGAGAATCATGGAATGATTTGAATTGTTATTTGTGAGAGATGTAGTGTGCATGGAGTAGGAATATACTCGGTTGCTTAGAGGTGTGGATTACTTCTTTGGGTGTTATCGTGCTAATGGGGCACAAGTCGTTCGGCCCGTTTGGGCAGTGCAATTAAGATTTTAGTAGAGTGGATGACTCTCAAGAATGGTTCTAATGGATTCAAGATTTATATGTAGCAATTGGGAATTATTAGGATTTGTATATGGCTAGAAACTCAGATTTAAATTGGATAGTGTCGAGACTCGCGATATTTTTATATCCTTATGGATTCTACATTTCAGTATCAGGAAAGTGAAGGAAAAGGCTTTAGATTCGTAGAAGGTCTCTTCATTGTGGGTATCTCAGTTGCGGCACTTTTGGGGTGCTTAAGAGGGAATTCAGCGACTTATGGGCCTTAAGGTGGTGTGGTTCTTTGCTGGAGTTCGTGAGGTGAGTTTTGGTTAAGGATCGTGGTGTTCTAGCAAGAAGAAGTATCAATTTGAAGGCAATTCAGAAGGAACTCAAAAATATAGGACAACTTGGTAGTAGGTTGGATCAGCAACATAATGGATATGATCGGTTCTTTGGGTACTTATGATGTAGTGAGTTTCTACAGGTGTTTTATTGCGATACTCTTGGGTTTTGACGGCATGCGTAGCTTGGTTGAGTTAGAGAGATTCAGTTCTGATGGTTTGGTTATGTGCAAATGGGTTTTAGAGAGTTCTCGATAGTTTCTTTCACGGTTTGAGATGTATATTTCCTGCTGATGTGTGGCACATGTTGCGTATTGTGATTTTCTCCTAGATGGGATCAAATGGAAGATTCCTAGCTAATTGAGCATATAGTTTGCTTGTGACTCGAAGTGGAATATGAGGTTCTCGTACTTTTCATATGATGGCATGATCGACATGGTATGTTGCATGGGATCAAGATTTGCATGTGCAAGGTCACGGGTCAGTTTTGAAGGGAAGGACATAAATTCTTAGGCAAGATGGACGATTTCAGATGACTAGATGAATGATATTACTTCATTGGTATTCTGGCACTCTCTTGGTTAATCGACTACTAATTTTCAGATATTGCTATATGACACGGAAGAATTAGATAAGTATTCCTCATGGGATGATCGTGTATCAGAGATGTGTTAAACATTCGGGAGGTGGAGTTCGGACCAGATATGGTGATTTGTGCGTTCTATGGATTTAGAGACTAGGAGTTCTCAGGAGCAGATCGTTTCGTGGTTGTGGACTATGAAAATGAGGCCAAAACTAGTCAGAGGATGATAGTATGTGTTACGATTCAGTCATTGTAGACTTTCAGAGGGTTATTTATCTATTAGTGGGTGACCAGAGTTGATTTGGGGTCCATTGGTAGGCCCAATGAGGATGTATATTCTACACCGGGTCGGATTGGTTGACTCCGTACTGCTATTGTTGAGGGATGTGCCATTAAGTTAGAGTTGAGTTTGTTAGTGTTCGGAGATGCTCCATGAGTTACTCCCCTATGCTACGAGGGGTTGTGATCCGTTGGTTATACACACATATGGTGTGGTTCTATTTGGTCCTTATAGCGGAATTTGAGCGAGATGGGTATTTGGGTGTTGCATGATTTATTGCGCATTGGTTATGTTCTTTCGGCCTTGTGTAGCATTGTGTCATTTGCTTCTCTGTGGTTATGGTAATCCACTTTGGGAACTTGATTTCAAATTGCGCGTGGTTATTGATTTTGAGCATGGTGGCTTGAGCTATATAATATGGACCAGTGTTTGGATGGGGTCGCGCATTGCAGCAAAATTATGTTGGGATATGATCCTTTGTGTTAGATTCATGTGTTTTTGTTCTACGGTGTGTGATGGGTTCTTAGCATTGTGTTGTGGTGGCACCTGTTGAGCTTGCAGGACGGTTCTCTTGTTTGAGTCATTTTCCATGTTTGAGTACATTTGAATTGTTGTGTATTGGTGCACGGATTGCACGATTTGTGGCTATGGGTAGTATTGGTGTGGCATGTCAGCAGAGGGTCTTGTATTTGATAAGATAAGGTCGTCAGACCTAGAATGGGTGCTATCGCTTGATTGCGGTATATTTGAAAGGATAATGTTGCTCATCGGCTTAGAAATTGGCTATAGTTCTAGTCGAAGGAGAGGGAGCTCCATGACTTGTTGATCTGATGAATGGTTATGAGTTTCTGCGTGTCTCTTTCATCATCGGCAGTGTACGAAGGCTTTTTAACGAGGTTTAGTTTGTTATGAGGTTTATTACCATAATTGGGATGTTTTGGGCAGCTGCTGTAATTAGAGATCATTACTATGAGTATTTGAGTTATGCGGTATATCATGTGATTACATCTTGGGTTATAGATATGGCTTGATACAGCTTGTTCAGACTTATACTGTATGTAGATGCGAGATTCTGATCTCATAGAAAATTCCGGATGAGGGAAATTGGATTGTAAGGCTTATAGGCTAGGTCGAATTAAGAAATTTCAGTTAGGTTGTGTTGTCAGGCTTATATGGATTAGGGTGATGTGGGATCATCCCCGGGTATGTGGATGGTTAGGTTACACGGTGCTTTGGCGGCTCTGGAACAACTTTGGGCATGTTTGAGGACGAACATATGTTTAAGTAGGGGAGGATGTAACGACCCGACCGGTCGTTTTGAGAATTTGTACTTTGCTCAGTAGTTCACGGGCATGAGTAGCTCCGTATGATATATTTTGACTCGTGTAAATCGTCGGTTTTGGTTTGCGGGTCATTCGTAATTTATTTGGAAGAAGGATTCTCAACTAGGAAGCTTCGAATTGGAAGAGTTGACCAAGTTTGACTTTTTAGTATTTGACCTCGGATTGGGGTTTTGATGGTTCCGTTAGCCCTCTTGGGTGATTTTGGACTTAGGAGCGTGTCCAAATTGCGATTTGGGGGTCCATAGTGGAATTTTGCTTGAAATGGCGAAAATTAGATTTTTGAAAAGTTTGATCGTGAGTGGACTTTTTGTTGTCGGATTCGGATTGTGGTTTTGGGAGTGGGAATAACATCATTTTGTCATTTGGGACTTGTGTGCAGAATTTGGATTCGTTTCGGGTTGATTTGCTATGTTTCGGCATGAGTTATTGAAGTTGAAAAGTTCAAACTGCATCAAGTTTGAATTTAGGTACGATTCATCGTTTCGATGTTATTATGTGTGTTTTGAGGCCTCAAGTAGGTCCATGTTATGTTATGGGACTTGTTGGTATACTCGGACGGGGTCCTGAGGGGCTTGGGCGTGTTTCGGATTTATTTCGGATCATTTTTCGTCATGTTTTCATTGTTGAGGAGCTGCTGGTTCTGGTGTGACCTCACCTGCAGCTGGTTTTGCGTAGGTGCGATGGTCACAGAAGCGACAAAGCGTTCGTAGAAGCGGGGGAGAGCTGGCTGGGGAGTGTTCGCAGAAGCGATACTTCAGGCACAGAAGAGCGATCGTAGATGCGACCATGGCCATCGCAGAAGCGGCCTGTCTCGCAAATGCGAGCCTTTTCCCGGAAAAGTGAAGGTCGCAAATGCGACCTCTTGTCTGCAAATGCGGAATCGCTGGGCAGAAGCTATATTATCGAGGGTTTGGCCGTTTTGTTCATATTTTGAGATGTGGGACTCGAAATGAGGCGATTTTGGAGGCAATATTCATCACAATGATTGGGGTAAGTATTCTACCTTGGTTTTGATCTTATTTCATGAATCTATCTTCATTTTTAGCAATTAGTTGATGAATTTAAAGAGGAAATTAGGGTTTTTTGTCTAAAACTTCATAAATAGAATTTCCGAGTTTTGAACACCGATTTGGAGTCGTATTTGAGTGAAACTAGTATAATTGGACTCGTAATTGAGTGGGTTGTCGGATTTTGTGAGTTTGTCGGGTTTCGAGGCGTGGACTTGGGTTAGACTTTTGGCCGGTTTTGGGTTTTGATTAAGGATTTGACCTTTATCATTCGAAATTGTTTCCTTGGGCTTTATTTGATGTATTAGAGTTGTTTTTGGCTAGTTTCGAGCTATTAGGAGGTCGGTTGATAACTAGGGATTTTGACGCGTTTCATGCTCCTTCTTGCTTATGCTTTGATTATAAATGCTTACAAAATAGTCAAAAGGCTCATAAGTTGTGCTTGATTGCAGGTTTGATCGACAAAGTGTCGAAATGTCAAACATAGGCTCAAAAGGAGTGAAACCTGCTCCAGTACCTAAGAGAAGGCAAAACTCAGGAGAATAGGCCTAGTGCGGCCGCACTACTCTTTTGTGCGGTCCGCACTAGAGAGATTCAGAGAGTCAGAAATTAAGGCTTCAAGCAACGCGGCCGCGCCCCATTATGTGTGGTCCGCGGTGAAGGCTCCGCGGCCGCACTACCATTTTGTGCGGTCCGCGGAAGAGAAGTTCAGAGAGGTGAAAATTGCCATGGTTCAAGCTGCGCGGTCAGCGGTCATATTTGTGCGGACCGCATTAGAGACCTCCACGGCCGCGGTCCATTCTGCACGGTCCGCGGAGCCTGAGTTCAGAGAGCCAAGATTGCAAGTCCAAGAGCCTAGTGCGGCGCAGTCCATTTTGTGCGGCCCGCACTAATGCCGCAGGGGCATTTTTGTCCAGTTTTTCCAGCTTAGTATAAATAGAACCTTTTTCCATTTTTAGGGTAATGAGTTATTTTATTTTAGCAGCTGCGCTCGTGAGAACATCATCTGTAGCCATTTTGGCCATTTTAGCTTAACTCTAACGATAGATTCTCTGTATTTTCTTTAGTGATTAATTAATATGTCTTTTTCTTCATCTATTTCTCTGATTTTAACTTCAAGCATGAATAGCTAAACCCATTAGCTAGGGTTGTGGCTCAACCCTAGTGTGAGTAATTGATAGGTGTTGTGATTTAAGGTTAGGTTAATTATGGGTGTTTGTTATTTGGGTCAATTTTATGGTTTAATTTATGAATTAGTGGTTGCAAACACTGGTTTGTGCTTAGTTGACTTGGCTCTTCTTGAGAGAGAGAGCCTAAGTCTCCAAAATTGACCCAACAAGGAATTGGGATGGACTCAAGAGAATTGATAGTCCCAATTAAAGGGTTAAATCTCGAGAGAGTAATTACCCGACTTGAACCCTAGTTGCTTGAGCTAATTTGCCTGCTCATTTAGTCTCGAGAGAGTCAATTGGGCAAAATCACTCTCTCGACCGAGAGGTGTGAGAGTGGGTAAAATTGTGCAACGGTTATACATATTTCCCCAATCATGTCAACCAAGCTTTAGATGCAATTACCCGTCAATTAGCCACCTAGGTAAAGCTCACTACCCTAGTGCCCTTTAAACTATTAGATACAACTTGTAGCAATTCATCTCTTAGCTTAATCTAGTTGCATTTCCAATTAGTAGTTTGATAAATATAGAATTATAAAGAAAATCCCAAAAATGAATAGAAGACCAATTAAGAACACACACGCGATCCTAAGCTAAGTAGATACTCGACTCCAATCCTAGCTCTCTGTGGATTTGATCCCGACCCAAAATCGGGTAAAAGCTAGTTCGTGTTCCCGCTAATTAGTTAATTAACTGTTTTATTATGTAAAGGGGAAAGGTTAGTTCGTGTTCCCGCTGAATTTGCTTGACCTGCTCGGCTCTGATCTGATGACATGGTATGTATCATAGGGGTAGCATTTCTGAACAAAGCGATTTCGATAAACATGCATGAGTTTGTTAAAGCTATGACATAAGTATATATTTAAGAAATAGTTTTCAGATGAACCGCCGACTGTGACGTGGTTCAGGACATTGCAACCTCTCTCGCTTTGGAATTTTGAGGGTCCTCCTCAAAATTTTGCCCCAGTTTAATGGGTTGATACTTCTGACGGCTGCTTGCGATGATCGGCTGAAATTACTTCAGAATTTTGAGGGTCCTCCTCAAAATTCTGCCCAAGTTTCCAATTGCAGGGGCAAACGTATCCCCTCTTAAAAGGGAATCAGGCCAGACGTAGTTCAAATTACATCATATAGGAAAATATAAGATTACACATAGTAGCGCTTGACTGCATCTGAGTTGATTGGTTTTGGCCAAACTTCTCCATCCATTTCTGCAATTATCAGGGCTCCTCCTGTCAGAAGCCGATGAACCATGTATGAACCCTGCCAATTGGGAGAGAATTTCCCTTTGGCTTCATCTTGATGCGGGAAAATTTTCTTCAACACCAGCTGCCCCGGTGTGAACCGTCTTGGCTTGACTCTCTTGTTGAAAGCTCTGGACATTCTGCTCTGATAAAGCTGACCGTGGCAAACTGCATTCATTCTCTTCCCATTTATAAAAGCCAGCTGCTCGTAGCTATTTCTCACCCATTCTGCGTCGTCGAGCTCAGCTTCTTGTATGATCCTCAAGGAAAGAATCTCTACCTCGGCGGGAATGACGGCTTCCGTACCATAAACCAACATATAGGGAGTTGCACCAGTTAATGTGTGGACGGTGGTGCGATACCCCAATAAAGAAAACGATAGCTTCTCGTGCCACTGCTTATGCTTCTCTACCATTTTCCTCAGTATCTTCTTAATGTTCTTGTTGGCAGCTTCTATAGTTCCGTTCATTTGGGGCATGTAGGTTGTGGAATTCTTATGTCTGATCTTGAAGGTTTCACACATAGCTTTCATTAAGTCACTGTTGAGGTTTGAGCCATTATTAGTAATGATCGATTTTGGGATCCCGAACCGACAAACAATACGGTCGCGGACGAAGTCTGCCACGACTTTCTTAGTCACTGCTTTGTAGGATGCTGCCTCGACCCATTTGGTAAAGTAGTCAATTGCCACTAGGATGAATCTATGCCCATTGGAAGCGGAAGGTTCGATTGGTCCAATAACATCCATCCCCCAAGCGGCGAAAGGCCATGGTGAGCTTGTTGCATTAAGCTCATTTGGTGGCACCCTTATCATATCTGCATGTATCTGGCAGCGGTGGCATTTTCGGACGTACTGAATGCAGTCCGTCTCCATAGTCATCCATAAGTAACCAGCACGGAGTATCTTCTTGGCTAAAACAAAGCCGTTCATATGCGGACCACAGGTCCCGGCATGAATTTCCTCCAGCAGTTTAGATGCTTCCTTCGCGTCGACACACCTTACCAAACCCAAATGCGGAGTCCTTCTATACAGGATTCCTCCGCTGTGAAAGAAATTATTGGACAATCTTCGAAGTGTGCGCTTCTGAGTGGTATTTGCAAGCTCTGGATATCCTCCTTTGGCCAAATATTCCTTGATGTCGTGAAACCAAGGTTTTCCATCTGCTTCTTCTTCGACATGAGCACAATAAGCTGGCTGATTATGTATTTTCACAGGAATAGGATCAATGAAGTTTGTATCTGGATGTTGTATCATGGACGATAGGGTAGCCAATGCATCGGCAAACTCATTTTGGACTCTGGGAACATGCTGGAACTCTGTCTTTGCGAACCTTTTCCTCAACTCCTGTACATGGTGCAGATAAGGGAGTATCTTGGAATTCTTGGTCGCCCATTCTCCTCGTACCTGATGTATGAGTAGGTCTGAATCCCCAATTATTAGCAACTCTTGGATGTTCATGTCAATGGCCATCTTGATCCCTAAGATGCAGGCTTCGTACTCGGCCATGTTGTTGGTGCACGGGAATTTGAGCTTGGCAGATACCGGATAGTGCTGACCGGTTTCTGACACTAGAACTGCTCCTATGCCAACTCCTTTGAAATTTGCTGCTCCGTCGAAAAACATTCTCCAACCGTCATAGGACTCTGCAATATCTTCTCCTATGAATGATACCTCTTCATCTGGAAAATACGTCTTTAGGGGCTCGTATTCTCCATCCACAGGGTTTTCAGCAAGGTGATCCGCTAGTGCCTGTCCTTTGATTGCTTTCTGGGTCACATAGACAATATCGAATTCACTCAACAGGATCTGCCACTTGGCGAGCTTGCCGGTGGGCATGGGCTTCTGAAAGATGTATTTCAAAGGATCCATCCTTGATATGAGATATGTAGTATAGGCACAGAAGTAGTGCCTCAGCTTCTGAGCTACCCAAGTTAAAGCACAGCAGGTGCGTTCCAACAGAGAATACCGGGCCTCGTATGGAGTGAACTTCTTGCTGAGGTAGTAAATGGCCTGTTCTTTCTTTCCTGTCTCATCATGCTGCCCCAGGATGCAACCAAAGGCACCATCCGACACTGCGATGTATAGTAGCAAAGGTCTACCCGGCTCGGGCGGGACCAAAACTGGTGGCGTTGACAAGTATTCCTTGATTCTGTCGAAAGCTTTCTGGCAGTCATCAGTCCATTTAGTGGCGGCATCCTTCTTCAACAACTTGAAGATCGGCTCACAGATAACTGTCGATTGTGCTATGAACCGGCTGATGTAGTTAAGTCTCCCCAAGAAGCTCATTACGTCTTTCTTGTTCCTCGGTGGTGGCAATTCTTGAATGGCTTTGATCTTCGATGGATCCAGTTCTATTCCCCGGCGACTCACAATAAACCCAAGTAATTTTCCGGCAGGAACCCCGAAGGCACATTTTGCGGGATTCAGTTTCAGGTTGTACCTTCGCAATCGGTTGAAAAACTTCCTCAGATCTTCTATGTGATCAGTGGCTTTCTTAGACTTGATGATGACATCATCCACATATACTTCGATCTCCTTGTGTATCATATCATGGAAAATGGTGGTCATGGCCCTCATGTAGGTGGCCCCTGCATTCTTTAACCCGAATGGCATCATCTTGTAGCAATACATTCCCCACGGCGTAATGAAAGCCATTTTCTCAGCATCTTCTTCATCCATCCAGATCTGATGGTACCCCGCGAAACAATCTACAAATGATTGCAACTCGTGCTTGGCGCAATTGTCAATCAGGATGTGTATGTTTGGCAAGGGGAAGTCGTCTTTCGGACTGGCCCGGTTGAGATCCCGGTAGTCGACACAGACTCTAACCTTCCCGTCCTTCTTCGGTACTGGCACGATGTTGGCTAACCATGTTGGATACTCCACTACCCTGAGAACCTTAGCTTTGACCTGCTTAGTGACCTCTTCCTTGATTTTCAAACTCATATCTGGCTTGAACTTTCTGAGCTTCTGCTTTACTGGTGGACAGGCTGGATCGGTTGGCAATTTGTGGGCCACAATAGATGTACTCAGACCAGTCATGTCGTCGTACGACCAGGCAAATATGTCCTCATACTCTCTTAGAAACTCTGTATATTCTTCCTTCTCTGATGGTGACAAATGAATGTTGATCCGTGTTTCTTTGATGTTTTCTGCATCTCCCAGGTTGACGATTTCGGTCTCGTCCAGGTTGGACTTAGGTCTATTCTCAAAATTCTCAACTTCTTTAACAATCTCTTCCGGTATATCGTCTTCCTCTGAATCTATGTCCGTCTGTTGCGTTGTCTCGTTGCATGTCACAGTCATTGGTTCATCAAGATAAGTAATAGTAATGCTGTATAAGTAAAGTAATGAGAGAAAATAATAAGAGTAAGATTTATAAGAAAATTGAAATGCTTTGATAAATTCCATAAATGTTTCGAACATTGGAGCTCTTTCTTGCAAAAATAAAAATGCGAAAGGGAAGTAAACTAATAAAATAGTGCATGATGCTTGTTCAGCCTTGCTACCCCGAGGCTCGCCGGGCTCTGGTGGTTCTGACAGTCCAGTTATTGAGGCATGCTCCTCTGCTTACAGCCTGTATGGAAGGGCCTTCCTCCCCCTTCTCCTCGAGAATGACACAACAATCCCTATCATCGTCTTCCAGGAACAAATTCCTCATTGCTGCCAGTGCTTCTTCTTCTTCTGACCCGTAGATAACCTCGGCCGGTTGGAAAGTCTGCTCCAAACGGGGTATTGGCTGCTCCAATGGATAGTAAGGACCGCGCCAGGGTGGCGACCATTCGTTGAATTCTTTCCAGGTATACTCATACCCCAATCCAAAGGTGGTGCCGTGTTTCTTGAGCTTGATGGGCTTAGCGATTCCTTGGAGATTCTTGCCAAGTCCCTTGCCAGGTTCATACCCGCTCCAGTTCAATATGCTTTCAATTTTGTTGTCCCACCACTTATCCTTATCAACGGCGTTGACTCGCTCGATGTGGTGGTAAGTTTCCCCACCTATCCTTCTTCTTCCTCCAATTGCTGGAATGGTCTGGCGACTGTATATGGGATTGCTACCATCGCCATGAATGATCACCTCTTGGTGATTCCACTCAAACTTCACTGCCTGATGTAGTGTTGACGCTACGGCCCCAGCGGCATGAATCCATGGTCGTCCCAACAACAGATTGTAAGATGCCGGCACGTCTATCACTTGAAAATCAACATCAAACCAAGTAGGCCCCATTTGCAAACACAAGCTAATCTCCCCAATAGTAGACCTTTGAGAACCGTCGAAAGCTTTGACGTTGATGGCCCCGTCCTTGATTTCATGCAGCCCTTTTCCCAACGTCCTGAGTGTTACCAACGGACAAATGTTGAGACTGGACCCCCCATCGACCAGGATCCTGGTGATAAAATAATCTTCGCACTGCACAGTGATGTGCAATGCCTTGTTGTGACTCAATCCCTCCGGTGGCAGCTCATCTTCGTGGAAAGTGATTTTGTGACTTTCCAACACCTGGCCTACCATGTTAGCCATCTCTCCGCCGGTGATGTTACTTGGTACATATGCCTCACTCAGCACTCTTAACAAGGCATTCTTGTGTGCATCGGAACTTTGTAACAAAGCAAGGATAGAAATCTGTGCCGGTGTTTTGTTCAGCTGATCAATGACTGAGTATTCTTTGGCTTGTATCTTTCTCCAGAGATCGTCGGGCCCAGTTTCAGTGATGGTTGGCCGACTAGAGGCCTGCTTGCTAGATTCAGCCAAATGCTCCGGGGTATAAACCCTGCCGGTTCTTGTCATACCTTGTGCCGCAATGGTTTCCCCGAACTTGACCTTCCCCTTTCTTCTGGCCTCGGCTGTGTAGTCCCATGGTATAGCCTTCGTATGGAACGGTGTTATGGCTGACATTGCCACTGGAATTGGCGTGGCTATTTTTACTCCGAACGGAGCAGGCTTCTCAGGTGGTAAGACTGCAACTTCAAAGGGTGTAGGTGTGTTTGCTGGTGACATAAACTCAACTTCAATCGGTGCTGGCGTCTTTGCAGAGGGTGGTGCTTCAAACTCGAGTGGCATGGACATGTTTACCTCGGCGTCCCCAGAAGGCTGAATCTGGACCACAATCGGATTGAGGGTGACTACTGGCTTCTTTGGATCGTCGCCTTCTGTGATTAAACCGATTGATCCCTTGGGGTCCCAGTCATCCTCTATCTCGATCATGTGAACACCTCCACCTTTGTGGTCTGGCAGAGGGTTATTGCGGACATTCGGAGCAGGCTCCTTTGCTACAATGATCTTATTGTCAATCAAAGTCTGGATCTTATCCTTCAGAGAGCGGCATTCATCGACGGTATGTCCTTTCATGCCGGAATGGTATGCACAGGATTTATTTGGATTGATCCACTGAGAAGGGTTTTCAGGTGTTATAGCAGGGATAGGGGTGACATAACCAGCAGCTTTGAGCCTTTCGTATAGCTGGTCAATTGGTTCAGCAATGGCGGTATACTGTTTGGGAGGTCTGCGGTCAAAATTTGGTCGTGGTCTAGGGAAGTTTTGACGTGGGGAAGGTGATTGATAGTGGGATGGTTGGGTGTTGTAGGCTTGGTAAACATGTGCCGGTTGGGAGTATTTAGGTGAAGTGGGCTGATATGCGGGAGGTGGAGCTGATTGATAAGTGGGTGGTGGAGTTTGGTAAGTGGGTGAGGGTGCTTGATAATTTGGAGTAGGTTGATATGTGGGTGGAGGCATTGGATAGGTTTGGTATTTGATAGGGGATTTGGTTCTCTATGCAACCATTACAGCGCCTACGTCCCTTTTCTTGGACGTGCCACCAGATTACCAGATTGTAAGCCTTATTGGTAGCCTGCAAGGCTTCAAAGTTCGTAACCATACCACTCTTGATGCCTTCCTCGATCCTTTCTCCTAGCTTGATGATATCAGAAAATTTATGATTCTCAATCAGCATCAGCCTCTCATAATATTGTGGGTCCTGAGCCCGGACGAAAAACTTGTTCATTTGTTCTTCCTCTAAGGCCGGTCTGACCTTAGCAGCTTCTGATCTCCAGCGATTGGCATACTCGCGGAAGGTTTCTGTGGGTTTCTTCTTCAAGTTTTGGATATAGAACACATCTGGTGCATTCTCCGTGTTGAACCTGAATCTATCCATGAAATCAGACGCCATGCTTACCCAGTTTGACCACTTCTTCGGATCCTGGCTAATGTACCAAGATAAGGCGTCTCCCTTCAAGCTCCTCATGAAAAGCTTCATGCGGATCTTCTCATCTCTTCCTACTCCGACCAGCTTGTCACAGTATGTTCTCAAGTGAACCCTGGGATCCCCTGTACCATCAAACATTTCGAACTTAGGAGGTTTGTACCCCTCGGGCAGTTCGACATCGGGCTGTATGCATAGATCTTCATAGTTTAGCCCCTCAATTCCCTTACTACCTTCAACGCCTTGAATTCTGCTAGTCAACCTTTTAAGCTCTTCGGCCAAATTTCTGATGAGCGAGTCCTTATCATTGGACTCGGGTGTGCTTGAGATGGGCTGGGTGGAGTGTGGCACAGTCTCCACGTAGATGGGGGTATTGTGTTGGGTGTGGCAGTGGTCATTTGTGGAGTTCAAAGGTTCCGGGATGAGCAGTGGAGTATTGTTGGGAGTGTGGCAAGTATTGCAGTGGTGGTGAGGAGCGGGATGATTTTGTTGCTTTGGGATATTTTGTGGAGGTATGGGATTCTGAGTATTTGGGAAAGTAGATCCTGGAGTGGTGAGGGAAAATGACAGACTTGCCAAATTCCGGACTTGATCAAGTTCTTCTTGAAACTTCAATAACTTTTGTTCTAGTTGAGATGCATTTTCCTTGGGGACCAGAGCACCACGAGTGACCTCTACCCGTTCAGCTGAGTTGTTCGAATAATCCATTCTTCCTTTGCTTTTGGGTCTGACAGGACTGGGAGGAGGAGTAGGTGGAGGGCCCCTGGATCTCGTAAAATATGATGACGTTGCCAGAGTTCACGAACTAACCTTTGGGGAGGGGAATAAACAAAAAGTAAAAACAAAAGGTAACAAGTCAGTAAGGATCATAAGAAAAATGTCGCAATATTTAAACACGTAATGCTTGAAATACAAAGCGCGTCCTAAGTTTGGGGACCTCGTTGTGCCCGAGGTAGGCCTAGCGACAAGTTAATTTGGAGAACTCAGAATGTTAAATGCCTCATTTTATTGATAAAAGATAGACGAATCCCAAAACGACACTAAATAACAAGAAAATAAAAAGTCACTAATGGCCATCGGCCTTATTACATCTCATAAAGCGAAAAAATGAAAAATTCCTATCTATTTGGTCCCGGAGGGACCTTCCCCAGACTCGGCGTTGGTGGCTCCATTGAACAGCTCTCCCAACTCGCGCAGTCCTAGTAGCAGGTAAGCTCTGGCCAGATGTCCGCCTTCATTTCCTTCAGCAGTCCGGCAGTCTTCGACCCTCTTCAGAAACTTCTTTTCCAATTTTACTATGCCTTGCTCTAAATAGACCAATCGTTTGTTGGCATTGACAGCCATATCCTTCCACTATTCAATTAGTTTTTGATTGGCTTCCTGTATCTCGCGGTGCTTGCTTTCACATTTCCCGAAT
>NC_031990.1:16099362-16144362 GCF_001879085.1 Nicotiana attenuata
TCTGGAACAGACACCAGGTCTCTGATGCTCGTACTTAACCTGCTGACAATTCAAACACCGATCCACATACGCAACAATGTCCTTATTCATTCTCCTCCACCAATAATGTTGCCGCAAATCTCGATACATCTTAGCGGCGCCCGGATGAATAGAGTACCGGGAACTATGGGCCTCCTCTAGGATCAACTCCCGAAGTCCATCCACATTAGCCACACAAATACGACCCTGCATCCTCAAAACTCCATCATCTCCTAGTGTAACCTGCTTGGCACCTCCGTGCTGCACCGTGTCTCTAAGGACACACAAATGAGGATCATCATACTGCCGATCTCGGATACGCTCCAACAAAGAAGAGCGAGCAACTGTGCAAGCTAATACACGGCTGGGCTCAGAAACATCCAACCTCACGAACTAATTAGCCAAAGCCTGGACATCCAAAGCAAGCGGTCTCTCACCGATCGGAATATACGCAAGACTGCCCATACTGGCTGACTTCCTACTCAAAGCATCGGCCACCCCATTGGCCCTTCCCGGATGATATAAGTTGGTGATATCATAGTCTTTTAACAGCTCCAACCACCTTCTCTGCCTCAAATTTAGCTCCTTCTGCTTGAACAAGTATTGCAAACTCTTATTGTCCGTGAACACCTCAAATGCCACGCCATACAGATAATGCCTCCAAATCTTTAGCGCGTGAACTATGGCTGCTAACTCCAAATCATGGACTGGATAGTTCTTCTCATGAATCTTCAACTGACGCGAAGCATAAGCAATGACCTTGCCATTCTGCATCAACACCGCACCAAGCCCAACACGAGATGCATCACAATAAACTGTATATGGGCCTGAACCTGTGCGCAAAACCAACACTGGCGCCGTAGTCAAAGCTGTCTTGAGCTTCTGGAAGCTCGCCTCGCACTCATCCGACCACCTAAACTGGGCACCCTTCTGGGTCAACCTGGTCATCGGGCACGAACCAACGATAATAGCCTGCCAAACCTAAGAAACTCCGGATCTCAGTAGTTGATGTGGGTCGAGGCCAGTTCTTGACTGCCTCTATCTTCTTTGGATCTACCTGAATACCCTCTGTTGAAACCACATGGCCCAAGAAAGCAACTGAACTCAACCAGAACTCACACTTCGAAAACTTAGCATACAGCTGACTATCTCTCAGAGTCTGAAGAACCACTCTCAGATGCTGCTCATGCTACTCCCGGCTGCGGGAATAGATCAAAATATCGTTAATGAAGACTATCACGAACGAATCCAAGTAAGGCCTGAACACTCGGTTCATCACATCCATGAAAGTTGCTGGAGCATTAGTCAACCCGAACGACATCACCAAGAACTCATAATGCCTTTACCGAGTGCGGAAAGCTGTCTTAGGGACATCGGACGCCCTAATCCTCAACTGATGGTAGCCAGATCTCAAGTGGATCTTAGAAAACACTTGGGCACCCTGAAGCTGGTCGAACAAATAATCAATCCTCGGCAATGGGTACTTATTCTTGATTGTGACCTTGTTCAATTGCCGGTAATCTATACACATTCTAATCGATCCGTCCTTCTTCTTGACAAATAACACCGGTGCACCCCATGGCGAGACACTGGGCCTAATGAAGCCCTTATCAAGCAAGTCTTGCAACTGCTCCTTCAACTCTTTCAACTCAGGCGGGGCCATACGATATGGCGGAATAGAAATGGGCTGAGTGCCCGGAGCCAGATCAATGCAAAAGTCAATATCTCTGTCAGGTGGCATACCCGGCAGGTCTGAAGGAAATACCTCAGGAAACTCACGGACAACGAGCACAGAATCAATAGAAGGAACCTCGGCACTATAATCACGAACATATGCCAATAGGCCAAACACCCCTTCTCAACCATTCGCTGAGCCTTCATATATGAGATAACGCTACTGGTAGAATGACCAAGAGTCCCTCTCCACTCTAGACGAGGTAAACCCGATA
This sequence comes from Nicotiana attenuata, assembly GCF_001879085.1. Taxonomy (NCBI): domain Eukaryota; kingdom Viridiplantae; phylum Streptophyta; class Magnoliopsida; order Solanales; family Solanaceae; genus Nicotiana; species Nicotiana attenuata. The sequence continues at coordinate 16,101,330 of NC_031990.1, forward strand.
AGGCTAAGGTCACAGTCTTGGCATGACAATCCAAGATAGCGTGGTAAGGTGATAACTAGTCCATCCCTAGTATGACATCAAAATCAACCATGTCCAACAATAATAAGTCTACTCGGGTCTCAAGACCCCCAATCACAACACCACAAGAACGATGAACACGATCTACCACAATAGAATCACCCACCGGGGTGGACATATAAATAGGAGAACTTTGAGAATCACTGGGCATGACCAGATACGGCGCAAAATAAGATGACACATAAGAGTATGTAGACCCTGGATCAAATAGCACTGAAGCATCCCTACTACAAACCAGAACTGTACCTGTGATTACTGCATCGGAAGCCTCAGCCTTCGGCCTGGCTGGAAGAGCATAAAATCGGGGCTGGGCCCCACCACCCTGGACTACATCTCTAGGATGGCCTGCCGCTGGCTGGCCTCCACCTCTAGCGGCCTGAGCTCCACCTCTAGCACCTCTACCTCCACCTCTAGCACCGCTACCTCCACCTCTGGCTGGCTGGGCGGGCTGTGGAACTCTCGGTGCCTGAACTATGGCACGGGAACCCGGATGCTGAGAGCTGCTCGATGCTCGAGGACAAAATCTAGCAATGTGACCCGTATCACCACAAGTATAACAGGTCCTCGGCTGTTGAGACTTTTGACCTTAACGACCTGAATGACCACCCCGAAAACTCTGGAGCGGCGGTGCACTGATAGGAGCTGGTGGTGCACTGTAGGACTGCTGATCAGAATACTGCATGTGAGAACCACGGCCACCTGAGGCACCGTGAGAAACCTGAAGTGCCGACTGAAAAGGCCTGGGAGGATGGCCTCTACCATACGAATCCCTGCCTCCAGACGTGGCGCCACTGAATCTGCCTGAATGACTAGGCCTCTTGTCAGACCCCTGACCACCTCCCTGTGATAAAACCATCTCAACTCTCCTGGCCACATTGACCGCCTCCTGGAATGAAATCTCACTCCTCGTCTCCTTAGCCATCCGAAGTCGAATAGGCTGGATAAGTCCCTCAATGAACCTCCTCACTCTCTCTCTCTCTCTCAGTAGGAAGTATAAGTAGAGCATGACGGGCCAACTCGATAAACCTGGTCTCGTACTGAGTAACGGTCATGGAACCTTGCTGGAGACGCTCAAACTGCCTCCGATAGATCTCTCTTTGAGTAACGGGAAGAAACTTCTCCAAGAATAGCTCAGTAAACTGCTCCCAAGTCATAGCGGTGATCCGACTGGTCTAGCCAAAAAATAATCTCTCCACCAAGTCTTGGCGGATCCAGATAGGCGAAAAGTAGCAAAATCGACCCCATTGGTCTCCACTATCCCCATGTTCCTGAGAGCCTCATGACAGTTGTCTAGATAATCCTGGGGTCCTCAGAAGACTAAAAGTGACAGTGAAGAGCTTGGTGAACCTATCCAATCTCCACAAGGCATCGGCAGTCATAGCTGCTCCGTCACCAGCCTGGGCTACCACACCCGGCTGAACTGCTCCAACTGGCTGAGCTGCTGGAGTCTAAAACTGGGGAGCCACCTCCTCCGGAGTGCGAGAAGCAGGAGTCTGGGCCCCTCCTCCAGCCTGAGAGAAGGCTGGTGCTACAGGAAGCAAGCCTGCCTGGGTTACACTCTCCATGAGGCCCACTAGACGGACCAGAGCATCCTGAAGTACTGGGGTAGCAATGAACCCCTCTAGGACCTGAGCTGGGCCCACCAAAGCTCTCTGCGCCGGAACCTCCTCGTCAAAATAAACCTGAGGCTATGCCACTGGTGCCGCTGCTCCGGGCTGAGCTCTGCCCCTACCTCGGCCTCTAGAACGGCCTCGGCCTCGCCCTCTGCCTCTCGTGGGAGCTGCTGCTGGGGGCTCGGGATGCTGATCAGCTGATGAGGAAGCACGTGTTCTCGGCATCTGCGATAGAACAGAGTAGAAATTCAATTAGCATTGGGAAACCAAACCGCATGACAGGAAAGAATAGATGTGAAGTTTTTCTTAACTCTATAGCCTCTGGGATAAGACGTCTCCGTACCGATCCCTCAAACTCTACTAAGCTTGTCTGTGAATTGTAAGACATATGTAACCTAGAGCTCTCTTGTCATGACCCGAATTTCCACCCTCGGGAGTCGTGATGGCGCCTACTAGTGAAAGTTAGGCAAACCAAACAACTGAATTTAATTACCTATATTCCATTTTAAATCCGTTAATAATTAAGAACCAACAGTTAATGAACAACATAATTTAATAGGCGGAAGACTAAATTTCAAGTTGTAATAGTGCTACCAATATCAATCCATAAAAATCTACCCAAGACTAGTGTCACAACTTCATAGACTGTCTAAGAGTACTACAAATAAAGGTCTGAAAGAAATAACAAAATACTGTCTCTGGAATTACATAAAAGAAACAGGAATAATAGATAGAGGGAGACGCCAAGGCCTGCGAACGCCTGCAAGCCTACCTCGGGTCGCCTGATGAACAAGGAGCAGAAATCTCACTGCGGTCTGAAATCTACAGCACTGGGATCTGCACAAAAGAGTGCAGAGTGTAGTATCAACACAACCGACCCCATGTGCTGGTAAGTGCCTAACCTATCCTCGGCGAAGTAGTGACGAGGCTAGGACCAGACTACCAAATAAACCTGTGCAGATAAATAATGTACAGCAGAAAAATAAAAGCAGAAATATACAGTCAAGGATGGGAAGGGGAAACATGCTGCGGGGGAATATCAGGTGGCAACAGGAAGACAACGGGTAAATATAGGGAACACCACAATTCAACTATCAACAAGAATCAGAAATCAAACAAGTGCACGGCATCACCCTTCGTGCTTTTACTCTGATCCTCACCATAAAAATCAATATAAACTGCACGGCATCACCCTTTGTGCTTTTACTCTCATCCTCACCATAAAATCAATATAATCAGCACGGAATGGTACATTGTGCGGCACGGCATCACCCTTCGTGCTTTAACACTCTCTCACCAAAACAATGCACGGTATCACCCTTCGTGCTTTACACTCTTCCTCACCCAAACTACAAACACAAACAATAAGGGCAAGGAATAAATTAATCATAATAAAATCCCGGCAAGGGAAAAATATCAAGACAACAACATCCCGGCAAGGGAACAATATTCAAAAACAACAACGTCCCGGCAAGGGAACAATACCATAATCCTCTTCTCTTTTTCACATTTACTTCACAACTTGATTCACAATTTGAGCCAATGCTCTATAAGGTTCAATTACAAATTATTCTTCCACAATTCACCTCACAACTTGAGCCAACGCTCCTAAATGTTCAAATATCACCATTATTTCCACAAACTTTGCCCAACAATAGAAAGCATCACATAAAGGCATGAACAATACAAACGAAGTCATTTAATAATAATACAAAACTCACGGGCATGCTTGACACCAACGTATAGATACTCGTCACCATGCCTATACGTCGTACTCAACAAATATCACATAGAAAATAGGACACAACTCCTAATCCCTCAAGCTAAGGTTAGACCAAACACTTACCTCGATGCCTCGAACATGGTTCAAGCCTAAGCTATCGCTTTACCTCTTGATTTCACCACCAATTCGCTTGTATCTAGCCACAAGTTACTTAATTATATCAATAGATGCTAAATGAATCAATTCTAATGCATGGAAATAAGTTTTTAAAGTTTTTCCCAAAAAGTCAAAAATCAACCCCGGGCCCACATGGTCAAAACCCGAGGTTCGAAGCAAAACCCGATTACCCATTCATCCACGAACTCAAATCTACAATTTGTTTTGAAATCGGACCTCAAATCGAGGTCCAAATCCCCAAAATTTGAAAACCTAGGTTCTACCCAAAACACCCAATTCCCCCCATGAAAACCTTTGATTTTGAGTTGAAATCATGTGAAAAGATGTTAGAGATTGAAGAAAGCGAGTTAGAAATAACTTACAATCGATTTGGAGAAGAAATTGCCTTTGAAAAATTGCCCTAGAGTGTTTTGGTTTTGAAAGAGTGTGAAAAAATGGTTGAAATGCGTCTAAGTTATGAATTTACAGGTCTCTGATGTCGCAATTGCGACCAGGGTTCGCAATTATGAACCCTTCGGGATTCTGAGACTTTCGCATTTGCGAACAAAATGTCGCATTTGCGACCAAGTCAATTTTCTGGTCCTCTTCGCATTTGCTATAGGCCTGTCGCATTTGCGATATCGCATTTGCGAGTTCAGGCATCAACTGAAAACTTCGCATTTGCGAAGTGTATCTCGCAAATGCGAGATAAGGCTAGCTTGGGGTTCTTCGCATTTGCGACGGATTTCTCGCATTTGCGAACCCTGCTTGCATCGCAATTGCGATGCCTGATCTCGCAAATGCGAGATCAGAGGCCTGCTACACACCTGCAACACACCAGCAATTTTCCTAAGTCCAATTTCACTCCGTGGCCTATCCAAAACTCACCCGAGCCCTCGGGGCTCCAAACCAAACATGCACACTAACCCAAAAACATCATACGGACTCGCTCGTGCATTCAAATCACCAAAATAACATCTACAACTATGAATTTAGCATCAAAATCATGAAATCACTTAAGAACATCAAATTTTCTAATTTTCTCAAATAAGGTCCGATTCACGTCATTTCAAGTCCGTTTCTTACCAAACTTCACAGACTCGACTAAAATCACATATGAGACCTGTACCGGGCTCCGGAACCAATATACGAGCCCGATACCATCAAATTTCAAACACATTTCATTTTCAAAAACTCATATATTTTTCAGAAAACAATTTTATTTAAAAATTCATTTTTCGGGCTTGGGACCTCCGAATCCGATTCCGGGCATACGCCCAAGTTCTATATTTTCTTACAGACCTCCCGGGATCGTCGGAACACGGATCCGGGTTCGGTTGCTCAAAATGTTGACCGAAGTCAACTTAAATTCATTTTAAAGGCAAAATTCATCATTTTCCACTGTTTTCCATATAATGGCTTTCCGGCTACGCGCCCGGATTGCGCACGCAAATTGTGGTAAGGTAAAAAGGAAGTTTTTAGGCCTTGGAACACTGAATTGGTTTCTAAAACAAGCGATGACCTTTTGGGTCGTCACAGTGGTCACTTTGAAAAAAAAGGAGAAAAAAAAAACTAAAAAAGTATCTTCTCCTCTTTCTTTTGTGTTGGGTTTTCTTTTATTCAATCTTTGTTGATTCTGCTCCTAGTTATACTAGAAGGGCTTGTTGAATCCTGGGGGATATGCCTAATTTTATATATCACCGTGTGGGCGAAATATCCTTAAGAACAATGTCCTTGACACGCTTCAAGCTAAACTTTTTATTCTCCATAATCATCCAATATTTTCCAACAAAGAGTCCAAACAAATAATGATTCATACGAGATTCAACATTTTTAAAATGGAAAGTAACTTATATTTTCTTTTTAGATTATCAATCAATACTAATTAAAAAGGTTACCTGTAACTATTTTTCGGTGACTTGATTATGTAAATATATTTTCAATCGTACATATATGTGTTGGGATATACTATTAACCATGTGGTTTAGCTATAGTATTATGTTTTATTCTTTATGGAATAATTGTTTATTTTATTTATTCAATTCAATAAAGTATTGTTTTAAATAGATCACTTGTTATATGTGCGTCATTTAATTATGTAGTAGGCGATTTAGTGTATGAAATTGTCACGACCCGGAATTCCCACCGTCGGGATCGTGATGGTGCCAAACATCGCACTCGCTAGGCAAGGCAATGTTAGAGTTCTATTCACCCTTTTCCTTTACATCTTATAAGTTAAATGTAACAAAACTAAATCAAACTGAAATAAATGCGGAAGTACATAATTAACCGGTTATCTATATACTATTAACAATACCGAAACTGTTACCACCCAAAAATTGGTGTCACAATCCACGAACATTCTACGAATTACTATAAATACTGGTCTGAAGAAATTACATCTGCCTCGAAAGAAAAGGAAACAGAAAAATAGAAACATAGGAGAGGACGCCAGGGCCTGCGGACGCCAGCAGGACTACCTTAGGTCTCCTAGATGAAGTATCTGCAACCAACCTCTCGATCAGCCACTACCAGCTCCGAAATCTGCACAGAAAGTGCAGAGTGCAGTATCAGTACAACCGACCCCATGTACTGGTAAGTGCCGAGCCTAACCTCGACAAGGTAGTGACGTGCTGCGGTGGGGCATTTATAATATAACCTGCATACAATATATAATAAAGAAGAAAGTACGGAACGAAATGGAACAGTAACTTGCAGCAATAATAAAAACGGAACTCTATCCTGCCAGTACTCAGCTATAACCAATCCTTAAGAGAGTTACAATGCTACAGAAATAAATCACAGTAGAAGAAGAATACATAAACAATAAAATAATGCGGCGTGCATCCCGATTCCACCATATAATCAGTAACAGTATGAACATTCACCCTTAATACTCCAGCTGCGGCGTGTAACCCGATCCCACCAGTCCACCCTTATTCCTCCTGTTGCGGCATGCAACCCGATCCCACTAATCCACCCTTATTACTCCTGTTGTGGCGCGCAACCCGATCCACCAGGCAATCACACTTCACCCTTATTCCTCCTCAATATATCACCCTTATTCCTCCTGTTGCAGCGTGCAACCCGATCCCACCATATCAGTAGCAATCACACAGTAAGAACAAGTATTTCACAATTCAGCTCAAACCCTCCACAATATTTATGCCTCAAACCAACACAAATAGAAGGCTATACACTTATGAGACTTCATTCAATTACTACTACACATCGAGACCAACCAAAATATACTATGACACACCGATAGACCAACTTTAACCAATAATATAGCACAATGAAACTATGGAGCAGTTACTACCTTCAATAAAGAAAACAACAAGCAATTAAACATGGAAGCACCAATAAGCATGTAGCAGTTAAGACAGGAAAACAATATATTAGGGACGGGAAGGGAACAGGATAAACAGATAATTTTGGCGATGCGTAGGTACTCATCACCTCATTTATACGCCACACTTAAGTCGGGATCCCTAATCCCTCAAGCTAAAGTTAGACATAACACTTACCTCAATCCAACGGCCAACTCAACGCTCAATTACCGCTTTTCCTCTAGATTCCACCTCCAATCCACTCGTATCTATTCATAATTAACTTAATAACATCAATTATCGCTACAGAAATTAATTCCAATACATAATTATGAGTTTTCCCAACATTTCTCCAAAAAGTAAAAAACCGACCACGGGCCCGCTTGGTTAAAACCCGAAATTCGGACCAAAACCCGATTACCCATTCACCCCCGAGCCCTGATATACAACTGGTTTTGGAATCCGACCTCAATTTGAGGTGTAAATCTCCAAATTCCGAAATTCCTAAGTTCTACCCAGAAACCCTCAATTCTACCATGAGAAACCCTGGATTCTAGGATAAAATCTTGTAAAAAGATGTAATAGATTGAAAGAAATGAGTTAAGAATCATTCACCTATCATTTCGGGAAGAAATAGCCTTTGGAAAATCGGCTCTAGAGGTTTAAGTTTTGAAAAATGGGAGAATGAATGAAAAATCCCATCCAAAATCGTTTTTGAACAGTTGCAGATATCGCATATGCGATCAGGGGTTCTGTCACGACCAAAAATACACTAAGGATCGTGATGGCGCCAGACACCACCATCAGGCAAGCCAACACTATTTATTAGTAAATTCTCGTTTTAATATTTTTCAAAGTCTTTTCCGCTAAACATTAAACAATGAATAATAAACTTCACTGAATAAATAATGATGTTTCTTTTACAAAATTTATTTACTGAACAATCCCGAAATCATCCCAGAACCCGGTGTCACAAGTGCATGAGCAATTAGGAAATCTAATAAATTACAATAGTTGTCCGAAATACAAACTTGGACAGAAAGTAAATATAATACACTGAAGGACACTCTGCTGGCTGCGGGTCGTCTCGAGAGATGCAACTCACCTAAGTCTCTATATCATCCATGCTGCTACATCCATTAGGCCACTAGAGGTACAGGTGCCTGTGCAACAAAAATGCACAGCAAGTGTACCATGAGTACGAAAACAACGTGTACTCAGTAAGTATCCCGTCTAATCTCGAAGAAGTAGAGACGAGCGGTCGACTTCGATACTTACTAGTGGTCCAATAATACTATACCAACAATATAGTAAATCGAGTATTTTCATAAAAATGGATGCAACTCAGTAGCATGAGGCAAGTAAACAATTCATTCTTTTATAGGAAATTCCCAAATTCATTTTCATAATTTATACATTAATCTCAGGTCAGGGAGAACAAATATCAACACTTATGAATTTCAAGGCAAGCAATACAAGCATGCGCAAATCATGCCGAAGTCGTACGACCCGATCCAACGATATTTTAACTGTGCACTGCCAGAGGGTCGAATGGCGCGAACCATAGATGCATCTATTACCCCGCACGCGAATCATACATGCGATGCGGTCAAATATAAATAAACAATCACCCTGCTCGCGAATAATACGTGCGACGCAGGAACACATAGAAACACACATCAAACAGTCAATCAAGACTTTGTCAGGGAAATAATTATTAGGAGGTGTAAATTTCTCTTTAACAAGTCAAGAAAAAGAAGTTTAACTCTTTTGGAAAATCATTTGCCACTTCGATATGATTAAAGCAATTTAAATTACCAATAAGGTTACAATTATTACAAGTAAAGCATGCTTTTGGGTCCTAGACTACCGGACATAAGCATAATAGTAGCTACGCACGGACTCTCGTCACCTCGTGCGTACATAGCCCCCACAAATAGCAGCACATATCCAATTAATTCACCTATGGGGACAATTCCCTCTTACAAGGTTAAAAAGGAGACTCACGTTTCTCCGAAGTTCCATAACCGGCATTCCACGCCCTTCCGAAGACTCAAATTGATGCACAACGTTCAACAAATAGCCAATAATTAGTAAACCCATTAATACATGTTCAATTACTCATAATAATCCAATTTATAACAATTTCTAACTCCGATCGAAAAGTTGACAAAAACGCCCTCAGGCCCACGTGCCCGGATTCTGAAATTTTTCGAAGATAAAGTTTGCCCACAACCTCACGAACTCAAATATATAATTTACTCTCAATTTCATATCCAAAATCGCGGTCAAAATCAAAGAACATCAATTTTCTAGGTTTTCCCCCTAAACCCCAAGTTTTCCACTAATTTCCATGCTCAAATCCATATACAATCATGTATTTAACTCAAAACTAGCATAAACCGCTAGCCTCATGCTTGGTGGTGAAAATGGCACCTCAAAGTTGCTCCAAAATCGGCTCCAATGGAAGAAATGGGGTTGAAATGAACCCAACCCCGATTTAGAGAACCTCACTGCCTCTAGCATTTCCGCACCTGTGGTGCACCAGCCTTACCTGCGGAAATGCATCGCAGGTGCGGTCCTCTTCAAGCTTGGCGAAATTCGCTTCTGCGGTCACTCACGCGCACCTGCGCCTTCGCACCTGCGGGTGCCCTTCCGCTCCTGCTACCCAGCTGCCCCTCACAGATTCCGCATCTACGAAGCTTACCACGCACCTGCAGGCTCGCAGATGCGGAAATACCCTCGCATCTGCGGCCCCTCCCAGCTCTGCCCAAATGCGCTTCTGCGACTACGAAGCCGCACTTGAGGGCTCGCACATGCGGACCTCTTCTCGCGGTGCACACCAGAAGCCCAGCTGCTTCAGTTCTTCCTCAACTTCTAATTTCCATCCGTTAACCGCGCGGAATCCACCGGAGGCCCCCAAGACCCCGTCCAATCATACCAACTAGTCCCAAAATATAATGCGGACCTGCTCGAGGCCTCAAATCACATGAAACAATGCCGAAATCACGAATCACACCCCAATTCGAGCTTTTTGAACTTCAGAACTTCAAACTTCTACATTCGATGCCGAAACCTATCAAATCACGTCCGATTGGCCTCAAATTTTGCATACAAGTCATATTCGACATTACGGACCTATCCAACTTCCGAAATTGGAATCTGACCCCGATATCAAAAAGTCCACTTTCGTTCAAACTTCTCAAAAACCTTCAAATTTCTAACTTTCGCCAAATGACCTACGGACCTCCAAATCCACTTCCGATCGCGCTCCCAATACCAGAATCACCATACGAAGCTATTCCCAGACTTGATAGCAATCACCGTCCCCAGCCTCGACCGAATCGGAGAAACAGGCAATTTAAGAAGAAGAAGAGGATTAGAATCCCAAACGGACATCGATAGCATTGAGATGCACTTCAACCCAAACTTATGAAATTTTTCCAAAATGCTAACTTCCACAATAGGCGCTGAAACGCTCCCGGGTCATCCCAAACCCGATCCGGACATACGCCCAAGTCTAAAATCATCATACAAACCTGCTAGAACCTTCAAATCTCGATTCCGAGGTCGTTTACTCAAAAATCCAACTCTTCTCAATTCCTTCAACTTAAAGCTTTCGAAATGCGAATTCTCTTTCCAAATCAACCCGAACTTCCCGGAATTCAATTCCGACCATGCGTACCAGTCATAACACCTGATGTGAAGTTGCTCTGGCCTCAAACTGCCGAACGACGTGCTAGAGCACAAAACGTCCGGTCGGGTCGTTACATTCTCTCCCACTTAAACATATGTTCGTCCTCGAACGTGCTGAGAACTGCACCGGAGTTGTCTGAAATCACTGGTTAGCACCTCGTGCACCTAGCCGTGCCACCACCACTCAGTTGAGCACATCGGCTTGATCAATTATGAAGATAACCTCTTTTATTTAGGCAAATGGGCTTTAGAGACCAATTTCAACATCCGAAATTCTCCGCCAGGCCTGCTTTTAATCTATGAACGCCGCATCAATCACTACACGATGTACCAGAACATGACTGCATACCTCTGCTGAATTCTCACCATGCACCATATCATTTACAGGACCATAACAACTTTCTCTTATCATAATAACCAACATTCCCTGAATCTAATGCTCACAATGCACCTTATGACATGTATAAGTCTTGATCCAACTCTTACAATACCGCCACGATGGAATCATCACTTTATTCTGAACCAAATGATGGTATTTGCTTTTTAATATACTTCATATAATTCTGATCGTACTGATCCTATATCCAATAATCCTTGTCTCACCCAGTACAAACAGCTCAAGCAACAAGCCACCCCAGTCATGACCAAGGGTCTCATATGCTGCCACGATGTGCCAATAGGCTACCAATTCGAACGTGATACATAAAGAAAACGAACTCTGGAAGGGACTACCCAACCCTCAGAAAAAATGAGAAACAAAACACACATAATAGAATGTAGAAAACTGTACCCAACATCATACTGTTACGGCGTGAAACCCGATCCAAATAACATGCCCGTGGCGGCGTGCCACCTGATCCACACATAGAACTCACACAAGGAGATACACACCGAGCTAAATTGCTCATCATTACTAAATACCGAATATCGGTTGCAAGCACGCTAAGTGCATAATACCATCCCTGGGGAGACAGATAGCGTCATAAGCTACAAAACTCAAGCACAACTGAGGCGCTATATATAATTTGAACACAAGAGCCATCCTGCTCACATAACACCATCGCTACGCAGAACCTCAATACATAAGAAATTTATCAAGCCGTTTCACAACTTACACGGCGCAATGTAGCGTTACATGAAATAGTCGACGACGAAACAGCATCCCACCCCGAATACTCCTCCATAAGGAGCGATTTGCTTAAATGAACACATCCAGCCGATATAGGACCCACCTTCATGTTTAAACCCATCCACAGAACCCCAAGCCGATTCTGATCGCACCGCACTAGACAAATAACCTTACAAGGGTCAGTAAATACCCCTTTTTCTGTAACTTACAAGAACAACCATCATAACCGGAGTATACCTCCACGGTCCACAACCCAATAAACCGAGTGCCCGTCAGGAATAAATTCTCAAATTAGTGACATTACCACAATTTCCATACTTGGTTCAAATTTCAAATCAATCAGGTGACTACATGTCACATTTATACAATCTCCTCGTGAGACACACTCCCATGACCTTCCGCACCAGATGACAAGTCTGCACATCCATACCACCGGACACACTAACGTTGTAAAGCAGATCAGGAATCCATAACCAGGTTGCAAAGCCTTTTTCACAAAACGCCGACCTCAGGTGACGGTGAAGACAATACCAGCTTATTCTAAACATTCAAATCCCTTTCCTGCTCATCCGAGCTCATGATATCCTTGCCACCACCGAACCGCAACCTCGGTTTCTCACTTCTAAATTTTTATACCACTCACTGCACCTATATGCCAATATGCGACAGTATAAGAATTTCATTATAACTCCTGAACCCCTAATAGAGTATACACTTCATTATATAGAAACCTTTTACTTAACTCATTCCAAGAGAACCATAGCAACACGCAAGTAACTTCTCAAAACCGTGGAACATTCAAATCCTCAAGTAGTGGTCTGAACCACCATAACCCTTCCGAGATCCGCCTACACATACAGGCCATAATACTTGAATACTTCCAAATAAAATCAATTACGGCAGTTGTCGAGCCTCGCACGCACCGCCACAAATCACATGCACAACTTAATCACGCTGAAGGAACTGATTACCGCTACCATTATACCAATTCAACCATGGTTAAGCAATCTAACTTCTTCTGATTCATCCTTATCGAGTCTCAGAGTTAATATTAGCTCCATTCCTTACATCACCAACCTAAATCCGCACTCATATTGAGTGACCCCATTCCATGAGACCACATTGTCTCCAAAACCATGAACCGTTTCATACCCTCCTTGCACGCACATTCGCATCTTCAACTGATACACTCATTCCGATAATTCCTCTACGAATCCAAATTCATCTTCTCTCTTTCCTCCATATGCTACACCGCAAGCTAAAGTATCATAGAACATCCCAAGCCTCTTATCATAATCCGCTACAAAAGCTCAATCCTCAACTATACTGCGTGTTGAATCCTTAGGAACCGCATTTTTAACCTTTGAATCCACTAGGACCATTGTTGAGAGTCACACACTCTGGCTTGCTCCCGAATATAATCAACTCCAAGGCTCCGCTGGCACATGAACACCCATCTCCATGGTGCACTCGATTGAATTACTTCCTTAAAAATCACCTCCGTACGACACAAAAATCCTGAGTCTTCCCAAAGCCTGAACATGAGCCAATAAGGCCAACTATAGCACACCTTTACCAATTATTTTGCTCAAATTACCACTTATGTTCTTTTCCCCTTAGCCGAAATAACTTACCAATACGCCGATAACCCGAAACCTCACAAGTGAATAACCATGCAATCTAATCGCAGGCGGTGGGACTCTCCCACTTAGCTTGAAGCCACTTTTACACAATCCTGGAACCTTTCAAGGTTCTTTCCTTCATTGTTGACATGATCTTGCACACCCAACCCGCCAAATTCCTCGAAATCTTTCTGTAAAACCCTTTATGAATACTCTGAATCATTAACCACATTCACATGACCGATTTCTTTACCGTATAGCCAGTAGAATTTTTCGTAGAAGCTTCGCCAACCACGTGACCGCTAACCTGCTCACAGGAGATAACCCACCTGTGGAAATTACGCGCCGACATCTTCCTACGTCGTTGCACGGGGCAGAATAACTACAACATCAATAACCTATCCTGAGTCCGTACTCATTCACCAATTGTACTAGTCCATTCACTTCTTATGGACATCAACTAAATGTGTGACAATATCTTCCAATTCAAAGTCATGTTGTATCCTTCTTCATATCAAGCAACTCCTTCCTGTCGTATCAAATCTCCCGCCATATAATAGCCGATATTCAAGTCAAGCCCGTAAACCCAGTCATTGTCCACCCTTAATCCCCAATTCACTCTAGACTTTTCCTCCGGGTGTGTAGTTATCCTGCCACTGATCCCGTATGCTACTCTGCCACTCTCCCACTTTGGTCAAACTCACTCCTCTAAGCAACTGCTCGGCTCCTGTTTTCCACACTAGGCTTTCTAGATGTTGCCTTAAATCAACATCTATCTCTGTAGCACTTGCGCTAACAGATCGCTACTACTTTAAACCTTTCCGAAGATCATCTTTCTCGAGCCGTCAACATTAGAAATACCGATTCGATCCTGAACCACCGCACACCGTGATTTTAGCAGTCGTTCCCTGACACCATTTCACAATACCCTGCCTAAAGGCGAATTGTAGAAGATCATAACACCAGCGAACTTTACACATTCAATCGAGGACAACGACACCACGTCGTAGATAAAAAATTCCACCACACTTGAAAACACCAAGTATCGTTACTCTATCAACCCAAACCTGATCGTTTATAGTTTGACTGCCTTTCCTCCGTCGGAAATAAGATACTGGATCTCTGAATCATTCACTTAGTAAACCTCCTCTCAGGTCATTCACTGCCCTGACATATAGGCAAGCATTCCACCCTGTAATCAATACTGCGCGATAACCGTTCATAAGCATCCTAGCAACATGTGCATAACCTCGAAGCTCTCGAAAGTATAGCTACTGAGCTAAAACGACAGAATATCCTTCCACAAGGCGCCCACAATAGCTTAAACAACCACGCAGGGAGAAACATACCGCACCATATTCGTAGTACCATTACAATTTCTCACTCGCCGATTCATGACCAGCGTTTCACGTCGCATAAGATTGAATGGAAAGGAAATGAAGGCATAAGCCTCAAAGGGAATCAAATCGCACGACGAGGAATCAAGAAGGGAAGTGCTCCTAACAGCCATGTAGCCTCTCGAAGATAAGTACAGACATCTCTGTACCGATCCGCGAGACTCTACTAGACTTGCTCATAACTCGTGAGACTTAAGGGAACGTAGTGCTCTGATACCATGTTGTCACGACCCAAAATCCACTAAGGGTCGTGATGGCGCTGGACACCACTGTCAAGCAAGCCAATACCATTTAACTAGTAAATTCTCGTTTTAATATTTTCAAAGTCATTTCCGCTAAACATTTAACAATGAATAATAAACTTCACTGAACAAATAATGATGTTTTTTTTTACAAAATTTGTTTACTGAATAATCCCGAAATCATCCCAGAACCTGGTGTCACAAGTGCATGAGCAATTACTAGGAAATCTAATAATGTACAATAGTTGTCCAAAATACAAACTTGGACAGAAAGTAAATATAATACACTGAAAGAGACTCTGCTGGCTGCGGGTCGTCTCGAGAGATGCAGCTCACCTAAGTCTCTATATCATCCATGCTGCTACGTCCATTAGGCCACTAGAGGTACAGGTGCCTATGCAACAAAAATGCACAGCAAGTGTAGCATGAGTACAAAAACAATGTGTACTCAGTAAGTATCCCGTCTAATCTCGAAGAAGTAGAGACGAGCGGTCGACTTCGACACTTACTAGTGGTCCAATAATAATATACCAACAATATAGTAAATCGAGTATTTTCATAAAAATGGATGCAACTCAGTAGCATGAGGCAAGTAAACAATTCTTTCTTTTATAGGAAATTCCCAAATTCATTTTCATCATTTATACATTAATCTCAGGCCAGGGAGAACAAATATCAACACTTATGAATTTCAAGGCAAGCAATACAAGCATGCGCAAATCATGCCGAGGTCGTACGGCCCGATCCAACGATATTTAAATTGTGCACTACCAAAGGGTCGAATGGCGCGAACCATAGATGCATCTATTACCCCGCTCGCGAATCATACATGCGACGCGGTCAAATATAAATAAACAATCACCCTGCTCGCGAATCATACCTGCGACGCAGGTACACATAGAAACACAAATTCAAACAGTCAATCAAGACTTCATCAGGGAAACAATTATTCAAGGAGGTGTAAATTTCTCTTTTACAAGTCAAGAAAATGAAGTTTAACTCTTTTAGAAAATCAGTTGCCACTTCGATATGATTTAAGCAATTTAAACTACCAATAAGGTTATAATTATTACAAGTAAAGCATGCTTTTGGGTCCTAGACTACCCGGACATAAGCATAATAGTAGCTACGCACGGACTCTCGTCACCTCGTGCGTACGTAGCCCCCACAAATAGCAGCACATATCCAATTAATTCACCTATGGAGATAATTCCCTCTTACAAGGTTAGAAAGGAGACTCACCTCGCTCCGAAGTTCCATAACCGGCATTCCACGCCCTTCCGAAGACTCAAATTGATGCACAACGTTCAACAAATAGCCAATAATTATGTAAACCCATTAATACATGTTCAATTACTCATAATAATCCAATTTATAACAATTTCTAATCCCGATCGAAAAGTTGACAAAAACGCTCTCGGGCCCACGGCCCGGTTTCCGAAATTTTTCGAAGATAAAGTTTGCCCACAAGCTCACGAACTCAAATATATAATTTACTCTCAATTTCATGTCAAAAATCGTTGTCAAAATCCAAGAATACCAATTTTCTAGGTTTCCCCCCCAAACCCCAAGTTTTCCACTAATTTCCATTCTCAAATCCATATATAATCATGTATTTAAGTCAAAACTAGCATAAACCACTTTCCTCATGCTTGGTGGTGAAAATGGCACCTCAAAGGTTCTCCAAAATCGGCTCCAATGGAAGAAATGGGGTTGAAATGAACCCAACCCCCGATTTAAAGAACCTCACTGCCTCCAGCATTTCCCCACCTGCGGTGCACCAGCCGCACCTGAGGAAATGCATCGCAGGTGCGGTCCTCTTCAAGCTTGGAGAAATCCGCTTCTGCAGTCACTCACGTGCACCTGCGCCTTCGCACCTGCGGGTGCCCTTCCGCTCCTACTACCCAGCTGCCTCTCACAGATTCCGCATATGCGGAGCTTACCACGCACCTGCGGGCTCGCAGATGCGGAAATATCCTCGCATCTGCGTCCCCTCTCAACTCTGCCCAAACACGCTTCTGCGACCACGAAGCTGCACTTGCGGGCTCGCACCTGCGGACCTCTTCTCGCAGGTGCACGCCAGACGCCCAGCTGCTTCAGTTCTTCCTCAACTTCTAATTTCCATCCGTTAACCACCCGGAATCTACCCGAGGCCCCCGGGACCCCGTCCAATCATACCAACCAGCCCCAAAACATAATGCGGACCTGCTCGAGGCCTCAAATCACATCAAACAATGCCAAAATCACGAATCACACCCCAATTCGAGCTTTTTGAACTTCAGAACTTTAAACTTCTACATTTGATGCCGAAACCTATCAAATCACGTCCGATTGACCTCAAATTTTGCACACAAGTCATATTCGACATTACAGACCTACTCCAACTTCCGGAATCGGAATTTGACCCCGATATCAAAAAGTCCACTTCCGGTCAAACTTCTCAAAAACCTTCAAATTTCTAACTTTCGCCAAATGACCTACGGACCTCCAAATCCACTTCCGATCACGCTCCCAATACTATAATCACCATACGGAGCTATTCCCAAACTTGGAATCCCGAACGAACATCGATAGAATTGAAATGCATTTCAACCCAAACTTATGAAATTCTTCTAAAATGCTAACTTCCCCAATAGGCGTTGAAACGCTCCCAGGTCATCCAAAACCTGATCCGGACATACCCAAGTCTAAAATCATCATACGAACCTGCTGAAACCTTCAAATCCTGATTCCGAGGTCGTTTACTAAAAAATCCAACCCTTGTTAATTCCTTCAACTTAAAGCTTCAGAAATGCGAATTCTCTTTCCAAATCAACCCGAACTTCCCGGAATTCAATTCCGACCATGCGTACCAGTCATAATACCTGATGTGAAGCTGCTCATGGCCTCAAACTGTCGAACAACGTGCTAGAGCGCAAAATGACCGATCGGGTCATTACAGGTTTGCAAATGCGAACCCCGCAAATGCGAACATCCCTTCGTAAATGCGAAGAATGTCCAGGACCTCCTACTATCGCAAATGCGAACAATTGTTCGCAAATGCGGCATGCTCTTATCGCAATTGCGATCCTGAGCTTCGCAATTGTGAAGGTCCCCTCCCAGCCCTTCTGATCGCAAATGCGAGACTTCTTCAAAAATGTGATGCTCGCATTTGCGAGCCAGACTTCGCAAATGAGAAGTCTGCAGACCTGAAGCATACCAGCAAAATTTCACAAGTCCAAATCACTCCGTAGCCTATCCAAAACTCACCCGAGCCCTAGGAGCTCCAAACCAAACATGCACACAAGTCTTAAAACCTCATACGAACTTGCTCGCGTGATCAAATCGCCAAAATAACACCTAGAATTACGAATTTAGCACCAAATTGCATGAAAGTTTCAAAACTTCTATTTTCTCAACCAAAGGTCTGAATCATGTCAAATCAGTTCTGTTTCTCACCAAATTTCACAGACATGACTTAAATATTATATTAAACTTGTACCGGGCTCCAAAACCAAAATACGGGCCCGATACCAACGAGATCAAACATTAATCAATTTCTCAAACCATTATAATTTTCATTTTACAATTTTCATCAAAAATTCATTTCTCGGGCTAGGGACCTCGGAATTCGATTCCGGGCATACGCCCAGATCCCATATTTTACTACGGATCCACCGGGACCGTCATAACATGGGTCCGGGTCCGTTTACTCAAAACATTGATCGAAGTCAACAAAGTCAACAAAAATCAACTTTTTAGGCCAAAAATTATTATTTTCTCATTTTTTTTTACATAAGAGCTTTTCGGATATACGCCGGACTGCGCACGCAAATTGAGGAAAGATAGAATGAGGTTTTCAAGGCCTCAGAACACGGAATCGTGTTCTAAAACAGAAGATGACCTTTTGGGTCATCACATTCTCCACCTCTAAAACAACCGTTAGTCCTTGAACGGATATAGAAAAAGTACCTGAGCCGGTGAAAAGATGGGGATATCTGCTCTGCATATCGGACTCGAACTCCCGGGTAGCTGCCTCAATAGGCTGACTTCTCCATTACACACAATTCGAAGGATAACTCTTCGATCTCAACTGACGAACCTGCCGGTCTAGAATAGCTACCGGCTCCTCCTCATAGGTCAAATCCTTGTCCAACCGGACAGTGCCGAAATCTAACACATGGGATGGATCGTCGTGATACTTCCGAAGCATGGACACATGAAACACTAGATGCACCGCTGATAAACCTGGTGGCAACACTAGTCTGTAGGCCATCTCTCCCACTCGATCAAGGATATCAAAAGGCCCGATGAACCTAGGGCTTAACTTGCCCTTCTTCCCAAACCGCACCACACCATTCATGGGTGACACCCGAAGCAACACTCTCTCTCCGACCATGAATGCCACATCACGAACCTTATGGTCGGCATAACTCTTTTGCCTGGACTGAGCTGTACGAAGTCTATCCTGATGATCTTAACCTTATCCAAGGCATCTTGCACTAAATTTGTACCCAACAATCGAGCCTCCCCCGACTCAAACCACCCAACCGGCGATCGACACCGTCTACCATATAATGCCTCATAGGGAGCCATCTGGATGCTCGACTGATAACTGTTATTATAGGCAAACCCCGCTAACGGCAAGAACTGATCCCAAGAACCTCCAAAGTCAATAACACAGGCGCGGAGCATATCCTCCAAGATCTGAATAGTACGCTCGGACTGCCCGTCCGTCTGAGGATGAAATGATGTGCTCAACTCGACTCGCGTACGCAACTCACGTTGTACCACCCTCCAGAAATGCGAGGTAAACTGCGTACCTCGACCAGAAATAATAGACACGGGCACACCATGAAGACGAACGATCTCACGAATATAGATCCCTGACAACCGCTCCGAAGAATAGGAAACTGCCACAGGAATGAAATGCGCGACTTGGCCAATCTATCCACAATAACCCAAACTGCGTCGAACTTCCTCTGAGTCCGTGGGAGTCCAACAACGAAGTCCATAGTGATATGCTCCCACTTCCACTCGGGAATCTCTATCTTCTGAAGCAAACCACCAGGTCTCTGATGCTCGTACTTTACTTGCTGACAATTCAAACACCGAGCTACATACGCAACAATATCCTTCTTCATCCTCCTCCACCAATAACGTTGCCGCAAATCTTGATACATCTTAGCGGCGCCCGGATGAATAGAATACCGGGAACTGTGGGCCTTTTCTAGAATCAACTCACGAAGTCCATCCATATTAGGCACACAAACATGACCTTGCATCCTCAAAACTCCATCATCTCCAACCGTAACCTGCTTGGCATCATCGTGCCGCACTGTGTCCCAAAGGACAAGCAAATGAGGGTCATCATACTGCCGATCTCTAATATGCTCAAATAAGGAAGACCGAGCAACTGTACAAGCTAGAACACGGCTGGGCTCAAAAACATCCAACCTCACGAACTGATTGGCCAAAGCCTGAACATCTAAAGCAAGCAGTGTCTCACCGACTGGAATATACGCTAGGCTGCCTATACTAGCTGACTTCCTACTCAAAGCATCGGCCACCACATTGGCCTTCCTGGGATGATACAAGATGGTGATATCATAGTCTTTCAATAGCTCCAACCACCTCATTTGCCTCAAATTGAGCTCCTTCTGCTTGAACAAATACTGCAAACTCTTATGATCAGTGAACACCTCACACAATACGCCATATAGATAGTGCCTCCAAATCTTCAGCGTGTGAACAATGGTTGCTAGCTCCAAGTCATGAACTGGGTAATTCTTCTCGTGAATCTTCAACTGCCGCGAAGCATATGCAATAACCTTGCCACCCTACATCAATACCGCACCAAGTCCAATACGAGATGCATCACAATATACTGTATAGGGCCCTGCACTTGTGGGAAACACCAACACCAGTGTCGTAGTCAAAGCTGTCTTGAGCTTCTGGAAGCTCGCCTCACACTCGTCCGACCACCTAAACGGGGTACCCTTCTGAGTCAACCTGTTCATCGGAGCTGCTATAGATGAAAACCCCTCCACAAACCGATGGTAATAACCCGCCAATCCCAAGAAACTCCGGATCTCTATAGCCGATGTGGGTCTAGGCCAATCCTTGACTGCCTCAATCTTCTTAGGGTCCACCTGAATACCCTCTGCTGATACAATGTGACCCAAGAAAGCAACTGAACTCAACCAAAACTCACACTTCGAAAACTTAGCATATAACTGGCCGTCCCTTAGAGTCTGAAGAACGATTCGAAGATGTTGCTCATGCTCCTCTCGACTACGAGAGTAGATCAAGATATCATCAATAAAAACAATCACGAAAGAATCCAGATAGCGCTTGAACACCTGGTTCATCAATTCCATGAATGTTGCTGGGGCATTTGTCAACCCAAATGACATCACTAGAAACTCATAATGCCCGTACCGGGTCCGAAAAGCTGTCTTACGAACATCGGATGCCCTAATCCTTAACTGATGGTAGCCAGACCTCAAATCGATCTTTGAAAAAACCTTGGCACCCTGAAGCTGATCAAATAAGTCATCAATCCTCAACAATGGATACTTGTTCTTGATGGTTACTTTGTTCAACTGCCGATAGTCTATGCACATCCTCATTGACCCATCCTTCTTCTTTACAAACAACACAGGCGCATCCCTGGGCGAGACACTAGGTCTAATAAAGCTCTTATCAAGCAAATCCTGCAACTACTCCTTCAATTCTTTCAACTCTGGCGGGGCCATGCGGTACAGCGGAATAGAATGGGCTGAGTGCCTGGAGCCAAATCAATGTGAAAGTCAATATCCCTGTCGGGTGGCATCCCCGGCAGGTCTACGGGAGATACCTCTGGAAACTCCCGAACAACTAGCACAGAATCCATAGAAGGAACCTCCGCACTAGAATCACGAACATATGCCAAATAAGCCAAACACCCTGTCTCGACCATACGCCGAGCCTTCATATAAGAAATAACCCTGCTGGTAGAATAACCAAGAGTCCCTCTCCACTCTAATAGAGGCAACCCCGACAATGCTAAGGTCACGGTCTTGGCATGACAGTCCAATATAGCATGATAGGGCGACAGCCAATCCATCCCCAAAATGACATCAGAATCAACCATATCGAGAAGTAGGAGATCTACGCTAGTCTCAAGACCCCCAATTATAACCACACACGAGCGATAGACACGATCTACAAAAATAGAATCCCCCACCGGTGTGGACAGATACACGGGAGTACTCAAAGAATCACGAGGCACAACCAAATATGAAGCAAAATAAGATGACACATAGGAGTATGTAGACCCTGGATGAAATAGGACTGAAGCATCTCTATTGCAAACCAAAACAGTACCTGTGATAACAGCATCGGATGACTCAGCCTCAAGCCTGGCTAGAAAAGCATAACATCAGGGCTGGGCCCCACCACTCTAAACCATATCCCTGGGACGACCCCCTGCTGGCTGGCCTCCACCTCTAGCGGGCTGAGCCCTACCTCTGGCTCCCTGACCCCTACCTCTAGCTGGCTGAGTAGATAGTGTCGGGATCATGGCACGAGAACCCTGCTGTTGTGATTGAACACCCACTAATCTCAGACAGGTCCTCCGGATATGCCCATACGCACCACACTCGAAACATTCATCCTGATACTACGGTTGAGAAAACTGAGACTGACCCTGACGGGCCGGCTGACCGCGATAATAACTCTGAAGAGGAGGTGCTCTGATAGGAACTGGCAGTGCACTATAAGCTGGCTGCCCTGAAGGAGGTACATAAGGACCACAACCCCCTGAAGCTCCATGGGATGTCTGAAGTGCTGAATTAAACGTCCTGGGAGGATGGCCTCTACCAAAAGTACCCCGACCTCCAGATGATGCCCCACTGAATCCACCAAAGTGACAAGGCCTCTTGTCAGACCCCTGACCACTCCCCTGAGCTAAAACCATCTCAACTCGTCTGGCCACATTGGCTGCATCCTGGAAAGAAATTCCATCCCCTGTATCCATAGCCATCTTCAATCTGATAGGCTGAGCAAGTCCCTCAATAAACGTCTTCACCCTCTCTCTCTCTCTCTCTCTCGGTGGGAAGTATAAGTAGAGCATGACGGGCCAGATCTACAAATCTAGTCTCGTACTGAGTGACGGTCATAGAACCCTGCTGAAGGCGCTCGAACTACCTCTGATAGTCCTCTCTCTAAGTGATAGGAAGATGCTTCTCCAGAATAGATGAGAGAACTGGTCCCAAGTGAGAGCTGGTGACCCAGCTGGTCTGGCCAAACAATAATCCCTCCACCATTTCTTGGTGGAACCTGACAGACGAAAGATAGAAAAGTCGACCCCATTGGTCTCCACTATCCCCATGTTCTGTAATACCTTGTAACAACTGTCCAGATAGTCCCGGGGATCCTCTAAAGATGTACCGCCATAGATAGTGGTGAAAATCTTGGTAAACCTATCCAATCTCCGCAAGGCCTCAGAATACATAGTTGATCCATCGCCGGTATGTGCTACAACACCCGATGGAACTACCCTAACTGGCTGAGCTGCTGGAGTCTGAAATTGGGGAGCCATCTGCTCCGGAGAGTGAGTAACGGGAGTCTGTGCTCCTCCCGCAGCCCGAGAGATGGCTGGTGCTACAGGGAATATGATGGCCTGAGTAACACTCTCCATAAGGCCACTAGACGGACCAAAGCATCTAGAAGTACCGGGGTAGCGATGAACCCCTCTGGAACCTGAGCTGGCCCTGCTGGAACGGTCTGGGCCGGAGCCTCCTCATCAAACTCTACCTGAGGCTCCGCCGCTGGTGCTGCTGCTCGAGCTCTGGGCTAAGCACTGCCCCTGCCTCGGCCTCTAGCACGGCCTCGGCCTCGGCCTCGGCCCCTCGTAGGAGCTACCACTGGGGGCTCGGGCTACTGATCAACTGATGAAGCGATACGTGTTCTCTCCATCTGCAAAGGAACAAGAGCAGAGAGTTCAATTAGCATTGAAAGATCAAATCGCATGATAGAGAAGAATATATGTGAAATTGTTCCTAACTCTGTAGCCTCTGGTGGATAAGCAAAGACGTCTCTGTACCGATCCCTCAGACTCTACTAAGCTTGTTCGTGAATTGTGAGACCCAGGCAAGCTAGTGCTCTGATACTAACTTGTCACGATCCAGATTTCCCCCCGTCGGGACCGTGATGGCACCTAACATCGCACTCGCTAGGCAAGCCAATGTTAGAATTCTATTAACCCTTTTCCTTTACATCTTATAAGTTAAAATTTAACAAAATTAAATCAAACTGAAATAAATACGGAAGCAGATAATTAACCGGTTATCTATATACTATTAACAATACCAAAATTGTTACCACCCAGAAACTGGTGTCACAATCCACGAACATTCTACGATTTACGACAAATACTGGTCTGAAGAAATTACATATGTCTCGAAAGAAAAGAAAATAGGAAAATAGAAACATAGCAGGGGATGCCAGCAGGACTACCTTGGGTCTCATAGATGAAGTATCTGCAACCGACCTCTCGATCAGCCACTACCAGCTCCGAAATCTGCACAGAAAGTGTAGAGTGCAGTATTAGTACAACCGACCCTATGTACTGGTAAGTGCCGAGCCTAACCTCAACGGGGTAATGATGAGTCTGCGATGGGACATTTACAATATAACCTGCATACAGTATATAATAAAGCAAAAAGAAAGTACGGAATGAAATGGAACAGTAACTTGCAGCAATAATAAATACGGAACTCAATTATCCTGCCAGTACTCAGCTATAGCCAATCCTTAAGAGAGTGACAATGCTACAGAAATAAATCACAACAGAAGAAGAATACATAAACAACAAAATAATGCGGCGCGCATCCTGATCCCACCATATAATCAGTAACAATATGAACATTCACCCTTATTACTCCTGTTGCGGCGTGCGACCCGATCCCACCAGTCCACCATTATTACTCCTCAATATATCATCCTTATTCCTCCTATTACAACATGCAACCCGATCCTACCAATCCACCGTTATTACTCCTGTTATGGCGCACAACCCGATCCCACCAAGCAATCACATTTTACCCTTATTCCTCCTCAATATATCACCCTTATTCCTCCTATTGCGTCGTGCAACCCGATCCCACCATATCAGTACCAATCACATAATAAGAACAAGTATTTCACAATTCAGCTCAAACCCTCCACAATTATGCCTCAAACCAACACAAATAGAAGGCTATACACTTATGAGACTTCACTCAATTACTACTACACAACGAGACCAACCAAAATATACCATGATACACCGATAAACCAACTTAAACCAATAATATAGCACAATGACACTACGGAGCAGTTACTGCCTTCAATAAAGAAAACAATATCTAACAAGAAGCAATTAAACATGGAAGCACCAATAAGCATGTAGCAGTTAAGACAGGGAAACAATAATTAGGAACGGGGAAGGGAACAGGCTAGACAGATAATTTTGGCGACGCATAGTTACTCGTCACCTCACCTATACGCCACACACATGGATTTTCACATAGAAATTAAGTCGGGGATCCCTAATCCCTCAAGTCAAAGTTAGACACAACACTTACCTCAATCCAACGGCCAACTCAACGCTCAATCACTGCTTTTCCTCTAGATTTCACCTCGAATCCACTCGTATCTAGTCATAATTTACTTAATAACATCAAATAACGCTAAAGAAATCAATTTCAATACATAATTATGAGGTTTCCCAACATTTCCCCAAAAGGTCAAAAACCGACTCTGGGCCGCTTGGTCAAAACAGCAATTCGGACAAAAACCCGATTACCCATTCACCCCGAGCCCGGATATATAATTATTTTTGGAATTCGACCTCAATTTGAGGTCTAAATCCCAAAATTTCGAGATTCCTAAGTTCTGCCCAAAAATCCCCAATTCCACCATGAAAAACCCTAGATTCTAAGATGAAATCTTATAAAAAGATGTAATAGATTGAAAGAAATGAGTTAAGAATCAATCACCTATGATTTGGGGAAGAAATAGCCTTTGGAAAATCGCCTCTTGAGGTTTAAGTTTTGAAAAATGGGAGAATGAATCAAAAATCTCGTCCAAAATCGTTTTTGAACAGTTGCAGATATCTCATTTGCGATCAGGGGTTCGCAAATGCGAACCCTACAAATGCGAACAATTGCTCGCAAATGCAACCTGTTCTTATCGCAATTGCGATCCTGAGCTTCACAATTGCGAAGGTCCCCTCCCAGACCTTCTGATCGCAAATGCAAAACTTCTTCGCAAATGCGATGCTCGCATTTGCGAGCCAGACTTCGCAAAGGCGAAGTCTGCAGACCTGAAGCATACCAGCAAAATTTCTTATGTCCAAATCACTCTGTAACCTATCCGAAACTCACCCGAGCCCTCGGGGCTCCAAACCAAACATGCACACAAGTCTTAAAACCTCATACAAACTTGCTCGCGCGATCAAATCACCAAAATAATACCTAGAATTACAAATTTAGCACCAAATTGCATGAAATTTTCAAGAAAGTTTCAAAACTTCTATTTTCTCAACCAAAGGTCCGAATCACGTCAAATCAGTTTCGTTTCTCAACAAATTTTACAGACATGACATAAATATTATATTAAACCTGTACCAGGCTCCGGAACCAAAATACGGGCCCGATACCAATGAGATCAAACATTAATCAATTTCTCAAAACCATTATAATTTTAGTTTTACATTTTTCATCAAAAATTCATATCTCGGGCTAGGGACGGAATTCGATTACGGGCATACGCCCAGATCCCATATTTTACTCGGATCCACCAGGACCGTCAGAACATAGGTCTGGGTCCGTTTACCCAAAACGTTGACCGAAGTCATCAAAAATCAACTTTTTAGGCCAAAAATTATTATTTTCTCATTTTTTTTACATAAGAGATTTTTGGATATACGCCCGAACTGTGCACGCACGAGGAGAGATAGAATGAGGTTTTCAAGGCCTCAAAACACGGAATCGAGTTTTAAAACAGAAGATGACCTTTTGGGTCATCACAGGAATCTTAGCTCATGCACAGAAGATTAAATTGTCGGTTCTCATAATTAATAAAATTATGTTCACAATCGAAGATATTGTTGGAAAAAATATCTTGATGATTGTAGCACAAGATTAAAGTATAATTTATCTTGATTATGGGAGTTATTTTACTCCAACTTCTTGTACTAGTATACTTAGTGTATATTGAACGGACCGAGTAGAGAAAAGATGTTTTTGTATTGAACATATAAAACGTTTTTCCTAATTTAATTAATGAGCTTATACTCCTAATCTTGATATAGTTATTATGATCGATGTGATTTGTTTATTTTTTTAATTTATCAAAAGGTACAGCTCTATTTTGAGTTAGTATATGCTTAATAGATTGGACTATACCAAATAGCATTTGTGAAATAATAATTAGTTGATAGAATCCATGACTCGATCGACCCTTGAGTTTGATAATACCCCTTTATGTAAGCTTATAATTTTTATGGGTAAACCCGGCTGGTGAATTTTGTATCCGTCACATGAAATAGTTTAAGTGAAATTATAAAGGATTTATTTAGTTTATTAAAATAAATTATCAGGGATTTAGTTTAATAATTGGCATTTGTAATCTTAACATAGGGAGTTGAAATAAATGTTGATGAATTTCGAAATTCATATTGAGGAGTTCAACCGTAGTTTTTAGTGGAATAAACTATGATTAGTTATAGTATGATTTAATTCATCCAAAATTTCGAATTAATACTACAATTGGTAGCCTCTTATTATTTCAGTGATCCTTGCTGTACCTAGTAAAACCTTAACAGATTTGGGAAGAAAGTTACTTGGGAGAAAAGTTCTCTATTTGAGTTGAACTGCTAGTAAAATCCTACACGAGTTTTGGAATATTTTTTGGCTGAATTTCGGGTGCTACAAATAGAAGTTTCACCTAATATCTCACTCTTCAGAGTAGTAATATTTGCCCACACAAGTACTTTTCGTCTAAGGCTAACTAGAAGTATAGCAGAAGACTGCAGTCGTGGATCCCTGTCCGGTGAACGAATTGTAACAGTTTCGAAAGGTTAGTGCTTCTAATTTTTGTTATTAGTTCATTGTCTAGATTACATATACGTGATATATATGTTTATGCTTGCTTCCGCAGCGCATGTTCTAATAATATGGTGTAACTAAATTCATTATAAATATACACTAAAACTAACATACCAAACAAAACTTTTTAAGGGGTTTGAGTGAAGTCTGAAATGAAAAAAAACGAACAAGAGGGGACACAAAGTAGAGGGGTGCATGAATATTGAATCAAATATGACAAGGTTAGCTAGGGTTACGGTCATGGCTTCCCCTAACATCAAATTATTCGACATCTTTTTCTAGGTGCCAAGTTAAAGAAAAAAAGCTGAAAATGACCTGTGCTACAATCATAAGCCACAATCACAGTGATTTTTATGTATCTATGGGAAGAGGGGGTTTCTGTGTTTATATTGATGGGACTATTCTTTGTTTGCTAAACAAGGAAACTAGCTGTTTCCCCAATCGATCCTCTACAAGTTTCTATAATATATAGTATAAACGATTTCCCAAGGTCAGTTGTATACACTGATGAGACTCTTTAATTTGTTTTCTTTTTAGCACCTCATGCATGCAAAAGGATCAATGCCTTACGGCTAGTGTTTCATCAACGGGTTGAATTGAACCCATAACTTTTGACGCAGAATAAAAATTTGTATGTATAAATTCATTAAAATTATAAAAATGATAGATATGAACCCATAACTTTAAAAATATCAGCCTATGAGTTCTATCATAACTTTATTTTTTGTATTTTATTAGTACAAATACAGAGTCTTAGAAAAAGTTATTAGGTTCATCTGAATCGACAACTTAATGATCTTCATCGGCTCTGGGCCCCAAACCAACCAATAGTACTACTTTAATATATAGTTTAAAATAATTAATTTTATATTATCTATCTAAAAGATAACTATAAAAAAATATTCTTTTTTTTATAAGCAGGGATCTATTATATTATACTAATGATATAAGGTAGTAGCTACATAGACCGAGTCGCCCAACGGGGCATTACCTACTTGGCTATTACAAAGCATTGAAAAGTCACGGAGGAAATTGTTGTTTCCAAAGGAAGCAAGCTTAGTGCATGCATCCTTCCTAATATTCTTAACTAGATAGGTAGTAGCTTCATAATCAGTTGCTAAGACGGCGGTTACAAAATGTGGTGGGTAGTTCAAAGTTCAGAGATCCCTGCCATTGCTTCCACGGAGTGCATCCTTAGCCAGCTTGTGTGCTGGTTTGTTGGCCTCTCTGAAGTTGTGCTCCACTGTTTTAACTTTCACCCGGTGCATCAATAACCTGCAATCATGAATAATGTTGTTAAGTAAGGTGTAACCATGTTGTAGACAATTGATGACATCTGTGGAGTCTGTCTCCACATTGATGTTGGTAAGACCCTGTTCCCTTGCTAGTTGTAGGCCTTTCCTTAATTCCATAAGTTCTGCATGCAGGGAAAATAGACCATATGAAGAGCCCTGGAATCCCAGCACCCATATGCCATTGCTATCTCTAAATAGACCACCAAAGCCACACGTGGATGTAACATTATTGAAGGAGCCATCTATATTAAGCTTAATATGGTTAGCAATAGGCTTGATCCATTTAATAAAAATAGGGATCCTTCTTGAAGCATAGATTCTTTTACAGTAAGGAATTTGTATTCAATTGCTAACTTGTAAGGATAGTGTATGTATGCTTTGTTTGTAGTGTTGTTATAAAGGTTGTTATTCCTGTTAATACAAATGTACCATATCACAAAGGGGAACATATCATTCCAATCTATATGGTCTTTTCTTAGGGAAGCGTGAGAGTCACGAATATTTATCAACCATTGATTAGACGAGTTGTAGCCACTCGTGCTGATGCCTAATTGAAGCTAGAAGTCTTTGACTGCTGAGCAGTGCATAAAGATGTGGGTAATACTTTCTTTCTTATTTTTGCAAAAGGAGCAAACAGGATCAATGTTAATTCCAATGTAGTTTAAGTAGGTTCTAGTAGGAAGTTTGTTGTGAAGGCATTTCCGTAGGAGGAATTTTATTTTGTTTGAACATCTCAAGTCCCAAATCCAATTGAAGTTTTGAGTTATGTTGGGGTGGTTGTCCAGGAGGGTATAGCAAGATTTACTAGAAAAAAGCCCATTTGTGGTTAGTGACCATATTGGAATGTCACAATTGAAGTTGTTAGGAGTGGTAGCTTTAATCTTGTTTAGTAAAGGAGCATGGATTTGTAGAGAGATTTTTGACAAGTCCACTGGTTGATAATCCATAAATCCTTAATAGAGAGTAGATCTTCATTGTGAGCTAAAGGACCTTGAATACATTGGCGTAATGGAGGACTTTAGTGGATCCAGCAATTGTCCCACACATTTAGAGATGAGAGCTTGTGGGGGATCCAAGTAATCCCTTTGCTACAAATCTCCCACCCTTGAATAATACTTTTCCAGATAAAGGAGCCATTATTACTATTATTTCTATTACATGCAGTTCGTGGATAATCTTAACCAAGGGTGAGTGGGCATTTGCTAGAAGTCTCCAAGCAAGATTAGATAGGTTAACTAAGTTCTTTTTTCTAACAGAACGGATTCCTAAACCACCCTCTTTTTTTCGCATGGTGATAGCGCCCCAATTGATTAGGTGGAGCTTTTTGGAGGTAGAAGTAGTGCCCCATAAGAAATTACGTTGCATTTTGTCAATAATTTTTAGGGTTTTGGAGGGCAGTAAGGAATATTGCACAATGTGGTTGGGGAGAGAATTTAGGCAAGAGGTAGCTAAGGTGCATCTCCCAGCCATAGTAAGGCAATTTGATTTCCAAGCAGCTAGTCTGGTTAGCATGTTATCAATAACAAATTGAAAATCAAGCGCTCTGGTGTCATGACCCCAGTTCGCCCTCCGTGAACTGTCGTGACGGCACCTAGTCTCTACGACTAGGTAAGCCTAACAAATGCGGAAAAAGAAACAATTGCAGAAGAAAGTAATTAGAACTGAGTTAACAAGGTTAAACAGTGTTTAAGATGCCGCCTGGCATATAACAGTACAAGAATCTCAATCTAACACTCCCAGAATCCGGAACCCCATGAATCACAAGCTAAAAGATTATATAATAAGCTCTAACTCCAGAATGTCTACCAACAAGGGGAAATACAGAAAGGACTATACTAGTACTGAGAATAGAAAGGGACTCCTCGGTCTGCGGACGCGGCAGATATACCTCGGGCCTCGCCTCAAGCGTGATAAGTCTGAGTGGGAGTACCTGGATCTGCACATGAAAAACATGTGCAGGAAGGGCATGAGTACACCACAGCGATACTCAGTAAGTGCCAAGCCTAACCTCGGTCGGGTAGTGACGAGGAAGGTCAGGGCCCTACTGAGGTTAAAGGTAATACAAGATATAACAGTGTAGAGTAAGACAGTATACTTAAGTGCAACAGTAAAAGGTAACACAGGATAGAAGAACAACAGCAACTTTAACAGGAATAAAGTAATCACGGAAATAAATACAGCTCAATGCAAAGATAACAACCGGGGATCTCTCAGTATCCCAAGGATCTCTTAGTATCCTCAATATGTGTGCTGGGGATCTCTTGGTATCCCGCACTACAGGCAAATTCAATATATACGCAGGGGATCTCCCGGAACACTCATCCGTAGTCCCAAAATAAAAGAAAGACAACAATATCAAGGGAAGAATCCACAATTTCATTCAAGAGCGAAACAGTATGAAGTAACATAGTATAATGATAAAGTTAATAACAATTACAACAGAGAAAATAACGCAGAAAGAATACAGCTCAACACAGAAATGGCAACCGAGGATCTACCAGGATACCGTCCTGTAGCCCCCAAATGTAAATATCCAGCAAACCGGGGATATACCAGGATACCGTCCTGTAGCCCCCAAATGTAAATACCAGCAAATCGGGGATCTACCAGGATACCGTCCTGTAGCCCCCAAATGTAAATGTCCAGTGGATCTCCTGGGTGTCATCCCGTAGTTCAACTCATAGTGCGTCGGGGATCTACCGGAATCTCGATCCGTAGTCCCCAAATGTAAATCTGCAAGGGGGATCTACCGGGATATCGCCCGTAGTCCCAAAGTAAACACACAGGCTAATAGCAGGCTTAAATTACACGCAGTATGAACATGAAAAAAAAAGAATCACATTATAGTTACTTAAAGAAAACCGGGTTTTCAACAATTAGCACAAGTACGCACTCGTCACCTCACGTACAAGGCATTTCAATTATCAACAAACCAAATCCTAAGGGGAGTTTCCCCCACACAAGGTTAGACAAGCCACTTACCTCGAACCGGCTCACAATCAACCCGAAACCACGTTCTTGCCACGAGTACTCGACTCCAAATGGCCCAAATCTATTCAATTCAATTGCATAATGTAAATAACACTTCAATTAATTGATTCTACAAATAAATTCTAAGCTAATAAGCAAAATTAGGTAAAATGACCAAAATGCCCTCCGGGCCCACGTCTCGGAATCGGGTAAAATTTATATTTTTAGAATCCTCATACTCTCACGAGTTCATTTATACCAAAATTATTCCAATCTGACATCAAAATCTATATCAAAACCCCAAAATTAGGCCTAAGAACCTTTCTCCTCCTTTCCTCAATTTTTCATCCCGAATCCGAAATTAAATGAAAACTAAGGTTAGATTATAGGATTACAACTGGAAAGGGATTAGGAATCGTTACCCACTGATTTCCTCTTCCAAATCCTCCCAAAATCGCCCTCAACCGAGCTCCATATTATTTTTCCAAGTTTTGATTTCAAACCATCAAAATTTCCGATTTCTGCCCAGCAAATCCGCTTCTGCGGCCATGGGACCGCACCTGCGGCCCCGCTTCTGCGGAAAAGAAACGCACCTGCGATATTTTATAAAAATCCAGCTTCTGCTTCTGCGACTCACTTACCGCACCTGCGGTTCCGTAGGTGCATCCAATACATCGCACCTGCGGCTTATGGGTCCTGGGCTAATCTCGCTTCTGCAGTCCCTGAGCCGCTTCTGCAGTGCCGTACCTGCGATCCCATTCACGCAGGTGCGGTTATGACAGGTTCAGCCAACATCAAATTTTCCCGAGTTCAATTCAACTTCCGTTAAGCACCTGAAACTCACCCGAGGCCCCCGGTACCTCAACCAAACATGCCAACCAATTCTAAAACATCATTCAAACTTGTTCCAACCTTCGGAACACCTCAAACAACGTTGAAACACCAAATCATCATCGAATTCAAGCCCAAGAATTCCAAAAACTTCCGAGTTACGCTTTCGATCAAAAAGTCTATCAAACCTCGTCCGAATGACCTGAAATTTTGCCCACACGTCACGTTCAACACTACGGAGCTACTCCAACTTCCGGAATTCCATTCCGACTCTTAGATAAAAATCTCACTATCGAACCGGAAACTTTAAAAATTCAACTTTCGGCATTTCAAGCCTAAATAAGCTACGGACCTCCAAAACACAATCCGAACACGCTCCTAAACCCGAAATCACCCAACGGAGCTAATGGAACCAACGGAATTCCATTCCGAGGCCGTCTTCACACTGCTCCGACTACGACCCAAATTCTAAAACTTAAACTCTCATTTAGGTACTAAGTGTCCCAAAACTCTCCGAATTTCCAAATAAATGTTCCCGGCAACTCACAATAGCAGAAACAAACACGGGGAATGAAGTTAATAGGGGATCGGGGCGTTAATTCTTAAAACGACCGGCCGGGTCGTTACATCTGGGTTTGGTATTAGTAATTGGAAAGCCTAGATATTTACCAAATGAGTGACAAATATTCATTTTAAGGACATTAGAAATGTTGTTACAAACGTTCTTAGGGCAGTGTTTGGACACAACAATTTTGGACTTTGCTCTATTGATGGATAGCCCAGACAGGGAGCAGAAGAGGTCAAGACAATGCTTGAAAATATGGATGGTTTTATTGTTAATTCTAGCCATTAAGTTAAGGTCGTTGTCGCGTCCCCTTTTTTTCCCCTCGTGGAGAAAGGTCCGGATTTCGACATTTTATGGCGTAAATAACTCTTTTCCTTATGGGAATTGGGTTTTTGAAGAGTCGCCACCTTACGAATTATGGTGCGTTAGGGCACCTTGAGCAATCAACACATGGACTAGTTTTGCATTACCAGAGATTTAGGGTAAGGACTCGAAATAACCTTGAGGGGAAGGTGTTAGGCACCCCTCGCGGTCCACAACGGTGGGTCCCGACTGAACTTATATTCATGTGAATTAGTCAAATAAACAGATAAACAGTTTTACCACGTACTTGCAAGTAAAGGCATGTTTTGACATTCAAGTAATGAAACAAGGAAAAGGGTTTGAACAGGTTGCACATATATAAAGAAAAGTAAATTTATTTAAACAACACGAGTTAGGAAAGGGGGTCCTAGGTTGGTTAGCCTACAGGATCACCCCACACAATGCCCGGTAATCACTCCTCAATGAGGGGATACACGTGATATTAGCGCGTAGTCATCGTATCCTTTCTACCCAATTCCCTCCCCTTGGTCATAGCCTAAAGCGTCCTAATAACCTTGATAGATGTCCTATCCATGCACTACCCGTCCTTTCCTCGTGGTCCCAAAGGTATTTAGGACCTCTAGTTTTAGGTAGTTCTAGACCATCCTAAGGTATTTAAAGGAGAAAAATCTAGGCGTCAATCAAAAAACAAATAGGACTGCACTTAAGGAGGAACAAATAAAGACTCACATTTTACCTCCACAAGCAGAACAAATAAATGCGCGTCTCAAACAATTGTTTCAGGTATTCTAAGAGAAAACCCCAGAACATGATATCTTAGGTGAGCAAAGATTATACAATACTGAGTTGAGGCTAAAGTGTCAAAGAACTGAATCCTACTGATTTTAGACCTATCAAATGTGAGCAGTCTCAAAGCGCAGTTTTATAGCTGCAGGATTTTAATCGCCCTACAGGCTTGCCTAAGCGCATAACAGTGATGTCCTAAGAGCATGATATCTACAATGATTAGGAACGCAGTAAAACAGTGATCAATTTTAAACGGATAACTTGAGATCCTATAGGCATGCTTTCTAGCAGTACTAATCTAAGGCAGTATGTGAAAACTTATTTAAAGAAGCGAACAGATTAATTGAACCAATTCAGAATGAACAAACATGAATTAAACTAATTTATTTAACTAAACTGGATTAAGTTCTATAGGCGTGATTTTTATTAGAGCTGATTTCAATTCCTATAGGCATGATCTCTATTAAAGCCATTTAGATCCTATAGGCATGGTTTCTAATATTGTGGAAGTAAAGTAAACATAGCAGATACATTTGAATTAACACAACCCTATAGGCATGGTATCTAGTTATTAGAAACGGATTTAGATCATATAGGCATGGCTTCTAATTGTGTGGAAGTAAAGCAAACAGACTCGTTTTAAAACAATCTTATAGGCATGTTATCTAACAAACAAGTTTGAATCAACATAGACCCTATACGCATGGTATCTACCCAATTTTACCCATAATATATAAACTACCCTCCCTTTTCACTAAACACCCAACTGTTTGTTTACAATAATTATTACAGACCAATGAATTGAATATAAATTACATAAATAAACAGAAATTAATCTATAGGGAGCCTACAGCAGGCCCAAATGACTTCCAAGCCTCCAATAGCCTCAAATGCCAAAGTTCCATAGACAATATCATGTCTAGGTGTGTCAGAGTTCCCTAAGGACCTCGAGGATCCAGGGCAGTGCTCACCCCTAGACCTTTTCTCAAATAACAACTGATTTAGGTGCAGTGTGGAAAGGCCAGCTCTGACATGCCAGAGTTCAGAGAGATCTCAAGAGTCTCAAGGCAGTACACATATCAGAAGGGCAGAACCTAGTATTCTAAGAGTAAGTGGGAGTGTATAACAGTTGAAAGAGTTTAATAGAAAGGTTTTAAGGCTGAAAAGAACTTTTGAAAACCATAAGTGCTGAAACAGTTTGAGGAAAAGTGTGAAGAAAACAATTGGCAATCAGAACCAAGTCATAGAACAAGTTTCAGGAACATCTTTCACACAAAGGGGATAGGGGTTGGGAATATAGAGGGTATCTCTCAATGGAGCATACAAACGATAGGACATAGGGAGTTTTGAGGGGGTTCCGCATATGCAGCACAGATCACAGCAGAAACATGCATCACACAACTAGAATTACTTTAAAGGGATCGTCTGACTTAGTAGGAATGAAACAGAACAGGCAAGGACTTAAATGAGCATGCTGGGCAAGTATTAACAATGGAGGAATGCTAATTATATAGAAGCAGAGCTTAGGAAAGACAGTAGTTAGGCCAAACATATGCAGACATGCTAAACAAGACAGCAAACAGACCAGTAAAGTGGAAACATACTAATCATAGGTTTGAATGGGCAATATTAGACATGCTTGGACAAGCAGTAGACACAAACATGAACAGACTTAAGCCATATGAACTAAAGCAGTAAGTAAACACATAGGTTTGATTCTTAAAAGTTAATCAGAAGCATACCTAGTTAAAGAATGAAAAGCACAAGATGTGAGAAAGGTAGTGTGCAACTTCCAGCCTTGGCTTGCAGCCGGCTAGAATGGCAAAGATCACAAGTAGCAAAGAGAGTAGAAAGAGAACCTTTTAGAGTGTAAAAAAGCAGTGGTTTTTGAACTATTGTTCGTTGTTCAGAAGTTAAAATAAGAGGGGGTTTATATAGTAGTCAAAATCTTAACAAAATAAGGTAAGAGATCAATTAAATAGCAAATCAGGGAAATTTGTGGAATCAATCACACATGAAAATCAGCAAGTCCTTCCCTTAATGAAGGGATAATCAAATCAACGGTAAAAACATGCTAGGTATTTAAGGAAAAGAATCAAGTAAGTTTTGAGTATAGAGCAGGTAATTAGGGGTAAATGAACAGAAGTTTCAATTAAGGAAACAATCAGTAAGAATTCGCAAAAATACAAACAAGGCAAGGGAAAATTAATTAAGGCAAGCAGTTCAATCAAATCGAGTAGAGAAGTAAGAATCGAAAGTTTAAGGGAAAGTGTTCAAATTAAACCAGGAAATAAGGGATTCAAAATAATCAAGGGTTCAATCAAAGAGAAAAATCATGAAAGAGTCAGCAAGTTTAGCATATAAAATAAGGTAACACATGAATAGTCAGGATTCGACACATAACTTTAACAAAACAAATAATTAAACGACACTGATTCAAGGAGAAAGATACAGGTCTTAACATGAATAGTCAAGATGAACACAAGCATATAGAATCAGTGAAAGGGTTGAACTAAGAAGTTCAGCAGAAGCATATTAGGACAAGAAAATGACGAGAAATCACAAGAACCCAAAGCAAGAACACAGTCAATATACCAGTACCCAGAAACCAAACGAAGAACATCAGAAAATTAGGGTTTTCAGTACAAGCGAGTTAAGGTTGTGGCAACACTTACAAAATCAGTCAAAATATATGAGAAGCAGAAAATCAAAGACTAAAAAAAATCATCAAACATTTTGTAAAAAGAAATTTCGGAAACCCTAGTTTTAGAAAAAGATGAAAATCAATTGAAAATCATACGATTCTTGTAAAGAATCTCAAGGTTGTTGTAAAACTCACATGAAACAAGTCCAAATCATCTCAGATTTGTACAGATCTATGAGGTTCAGAAAAAGAAATTAGGGTTTCGAAGAGAACAACACAGAGGTGAAGAAACATGCTTATAAACCCATAGATCGTAGTCAATATAGGACGGTCTTACTCGGAATCACACTGGAACGGCCTGAAACAGGCGAGAAAGGAACCATAGATGCAAGCCAACTAGCCCTAGTCCCTTGAGGACCCTGGAGATGGCAAGAATAACATGAGAGAGGCCATTGGAGGCCTGGGAGATGGTGAGAAACCACCGTAGATAGCCATAGGTGAGTGACGACGAGGTCAGATTAGGGTTAGGTTTGAGAGCGTTTGAGAGAAGAGGGAGGTTTCAGGGCGGCGGGTAGTGTAGAATGATAGGGTTTTGGGGGGTCTTTTAGTTTATTTTAGGAAGGGTCGTTTGTGGCCGTTGATCTTTTTGATCAACGACAGAGATTAAAGGTTTTTTTGGGGCCGGATCGGGTATCTGGGTTTGGGTTGGATAATTGGGATTGGGCTGGTAATTGGGGTTGAATTGGGGCTGAAATTGAAATAAAAAATAGGCCAGATCTTAAATAGCCATTTTTAATACTATATAATTTATAAAAAATAATAAGTGATTTCCAAAAAATACTTTCGTGTACTAAAATGATTAAAAATACTTATTTAACATTTTAAAATATAAAAGGCCATTTTATGCATCAGTAATGCAATTATGCATTAGTAGGGCTATTATTGCAAAGATGAGCAATTTAGCCTAAAAATATAAATATAAATACAAAAAATGCACTGAAAATGTTTAAACACTATTTTGGCATAAATAAAGAATCTAGATGACTAAATCACCACAAAAATAATTTGAAGGATAATTATTGGAAATTTTATAAATAAAAACTGAAGAAATAAATCAATTTGGAGCTTTTAAAAATTATAGAAAAATTATAAAATGCTTATGCATGCTTATAACTGCATATGTACTATTTTGAAAGTATATATATGTATTAAAAAAATATGGGAAAAAATTGGGTAACAACAGCTGCCCCTCTTTACCCGGGAAGGATGAAAGAGTTTTCGGGTAAAGAAATGATAGCCAATTTTTGACCGGATGGGATGTTTTGAAAGACAGAGGCCGGACTCCGGTCTTCGAGTTGCCTACATATCCCTGATCTTACAGGAATCAGGCCATGTGTAGTTCCGGATTCATTGGCGGAATATACCGACAAAGTCATTGCAAGAACGGACACGGGATGCAAGAGCGGCTATGGTGAGCGGTTAAGGCTTGAGACAGTTGAAGGAACTGGAGCGAGGTCGCTCCTGCTAGGATAGCGGTTGCTTGTTGGTCACCTGCAGATGAAAAGATGCTGTCGGCATGTATTTGTGCGAAAATTTAAACATGATGCAGATTCCCTTTGGACCATAAGAGCTGTCTTTGGACGGTTAAGGATGACGTCCTCGGACCATGATATCCTGGGCCATGAATTGTTAGTGAGGGATTTGCAGGCCATGAAATGGTGTTCTCGGGCCATGCAGATGGTGCCTCCGAACCATGACGCCTTTGAATAATGATATGCAAATTTGGGGGATCCTTAGGCCATGGCATGGTGTCTTCCAGCTATGAGGATGATGCCTTTAGACTATGACGCCCTTGGATAGATCGGCGATATTTCAGCCCATGATATGCAATAGTATGATGTTAATAAGACAAGGCTTAGTCTTGTGAAATGGAGGGCAGAGCTTAGCC
This sequence comes from Nicotiana attenuata, assembly GCF_001879085.1. Taxonomy (NCBI): domain Eukaryota; kingdom Viridiplantae; phylum Streptophyta; class Magnoliopsida; order Solanales; family Solanaceae; genus Nicotiana; species Nicotiana attenuata. Next base: position 16,140,793 of record NC_031990.1, read on the forward strand.
CGATTGAAAAGCAAATAGATAGTACTAGAAATAGAGCAATATTTATGCAAGGAGGGACAGTGCTTAGTCCCATGCAGATAGGGAGGCAAGGATTAGCCTCATGCAAATGTGGAGGCAAGGATTAGCCTCATGCAAATGTGGAGGCAGGGATTAGCCTCATGCAAATGGGGAGGCAAGGATTAGCCTCATGCAAGATATGGGGAGGCAAGGATTAGCCTCATGCAGGATAGGGAGGCAGGGATTAGCCTCATGTAGGATAGGGAGGCAAGGATAAGCCTCATGCAATTAGGGAGGAAGGGATTAGCCTCATGCAAATAGGGAGGCAGGGATGAGCCTCATGCAAATGGGGAGGCAAGGATTAGCCTCATGCAAGATAGGGAGGCAAGGATTAGCCTCATGCGGGTATGCGGGACAGGGCTTAGTCCCATGCAAAGAGCGAGTAGCAGTAGCATATGTCTTAGCTGGAGATATATTCGGTATCTGATAGCCTGATTGATAGTGATCTTGTTACGTGTATATATTTGCGGATGCTATTGCTATGTCAAATGTACCTCGTCCAAAGAAAAATTGAAAGTTTTGTGAGGGGGGGAGGTTGGTTCGTGCTTCTATCTGCTGGCCTTCCTTTGCTCCGTTCTGGCGTGCTTTTGAGTTTCCTGGGTAACCTGATTGTTACAGAAATAGAGTTTTCGAAAATATGCAATTATTGATAAAAATAGAGTCATTTAGAAACATATTGAAATATCAAGTAATTTTAGATGAACTACTGCGTGTAACACATTTCAGAGACAGTGCAACTTTTTGTGTTAGAATTTTGAGGGTCGTCCTCAAAATTCCGCCCCAGTTTGGTAGATGATCTTTCGGCCGCTTGCGAGTAATGAGCCTTGTTGAACATCCTTCGTAATTTTGAGAATCCTTTTCAAAATTCTGCCCTTGTTTCTTAACCAATTTCTGACTGTCTGATATATGTTGGCATTGGCTGGACTTATTCCGGAATTTTGAGGGTCCTCCTCAAAATTCTGCCCAGTTTCTGATCTTATGGGGGAGAGAAATGGAAATTTTATTATGATATGACCGAACCCATAAGGATGCCTACGTATCCCCTCTTAAACGGGAATCAGGTCAAGCGTAGTTCAATTACATCAAATGAGAAAATGTAAATAGTCTAAGCATAGTATCTCTTGACTGCGTCTGAATTGATTGGTTTTGGCCAAATTTCTCCATCCATTTCTGCAAGTATGAGTGCACCTCCTGTCAGCACCCTGTGAACCATGTACGGACCTTGCCAGTTGGGAGAGAATTTCCCTTTGGCCTCATCTTGATGTGGGAAGATCTTCTTTAGCACCAACTGTCCTGGTGCAAATTGTCTAGGTTTGACCCTTTTGTTGAAAGCTCTGGACATTCTGTTCTGATAAAGCTGACCGTGACACACTGCGTTCATCCTCTTTCCATCGATAAGGGCCAATTGTTAATAGCGACTCCTTATCCACTCTGCATTGCTGAGTTCATCTTCCTGTATGATTCTTAAAGAAGGAATTTCTACCTCGGCCGGGATAACAGCTTCGGTACCGTAAACCAGCATGTAGGGAGTTGTCCCGGTTGATGTGCGAACCGTGGTGCGGTATCCCAAAAGAGCAAAAGGTAGCTTCTCATGCCATTGTTTGTGGTTTTCTACCATCTTCCTCAATATCTTTTTGATGTTTTTGTTGGCGGCTTCCACGGCTCCACTCATCTGAGGTCTATAGGCTGTGGAATTGTGCTTGATTTTGAAAGTTTTGCACATAGCTTTCATCAGATCACTGTTGAGGTTGGCGGCATTATCAGTGACTGGACTCGGGAACTCCGAATCGGCAATCAATACGGTCTTTGACAAAATCTGTGATGACTTTCTTGGTTACAGCTTTGTAAGATGCAGCCTCTACCCATTTTGTGAAGTAATCAATGGCTACCAGAATAAACCTGTGTCTGTTTGAAGCAGTGGGCTCAATTGTGTGAGCACGTGATTTTTGCCCTATATGAATTACTCCCACAATTTCAAAACAAAATAATTTCTTTTCGTTATTTTGCAATTTTGTGAATTTTTCGTGGCATTTTCTGTTAATGGTTTGCATTTTATCTGTGCATTTTAATTAATGAAAAAAAATAATACAAAATGTGTTGCATGTGCATTTAGGAGTTAATTTTGCATTTTAAGAATTATTTAGTAATTGAGTTATTTTATAAAAAGGAAAATCGCAAAAAAGGGTTTACTTTGCATTTTTAGTTTTAATTTTGAATCTTGGTTAGTTTGTCCTTTAAATTGGTTTAGTTAATAATAGTAATTATGAATTAATAGGATAGCTTATTTTTAATTTAGGTTTTTGTCTTAATTTCGAGAAAAAGAAAAGAAAAAGAATGAATTGAAAAGGAAAAGAAAACAAAGAGGTTTGATCAGATTTTTGGGTCTTATTTAAGCCCAAGCCCAAACCAAACAAGATCCGCCCCAGCCCACTCCCNTACTCCAATCACAATAGCAAGGCAACAACGCAAGAATTCCAGTGGAAGAATACAAGTTCAAGGCAACACAAAGAGCAAGTTAGAAGACATAGATAGGACCCTTTTGTAATTCATAGATCATAGCTTAGGCTAGCTTCTTTTTATTTTAACATGGTGTAATAAGGAGGTCAGCGAGCAGTAGCAACAACAACAGCAGTGAAATCACAGCTCCCGGTAGTCCCAGCTACCAAACCTTCCCGAACTACACTGACCTGATTCCTTTTTAGCCAAGGATATGTAGGCAACCTCCGAAGCAGGGTGCGGTCAAATCTTTCCAAAAATGCTTCACACGGAGTATTCAAACGGGCAAAAATTGCTCGTATCCGCTCACTTATCTTTGCACGAAAACTCTTCGTGTTTCCGAGCAAAGAGGGGCAGCTGTGAGCACGTGATTTTTGCCCTATATGAATTACTACCACAATTTCAAAACAAAATAATTTCTTTTCATTATTTTGCAATTTTGTGAATTTTTCGTGGCATTTTCTGTTAATGGTTTGCATTTTATCTGTGCATTTTAATTAGTGAAAAAAAATAATACGCATTTTCGTTGCATGTGCATTTAGGAGTTAATTTTGCATTTTAAGAATTATTTAGTAATTGAGTTATTTTATAAAAAGGAAAATCGCAAAAAAGGGTTTACTTTGCATTTTTAGTTTTAATTTTGAATGTTGGTTAGTTTGTCCTTTAAATTGGTTTAGTTAATAATAGTAATTATGAATTAATAGGATAGCTTATTTTTAATTTAGGTTTTTGTCTTAATTTCGAGAAAAAGAAAAGAAAAAGAATGAATTGAAAAGGAAAAGAAAACAAAGAGGTTTGATCAGATATTTGGGTCTTATTTAAGCCCAAGCCCAAACCAAACAAGATCCGCCCCAGCCCGCTCCCCCACTTCGGTCCAACTCCAAAACGACGTCGTTCCTAGTTTCATCCAGTCAAATAAATCTTGGCCCTTCATCCACCACATCCAATGGCCATGATTATTTCCCCCTTTATAATTAATATGTCAGAATTAGACCAGACTCTTCAGTTCCTTATCTC
>NC_031990.1:16149362-16151970 GCF_001879085.1 Nicotiana attenuata
GGACAGATACCCCAAGACCGCTGCATTCAGGAGTTGCTTAAGGAGATTTATTTTTATTTTAAGTTATTTTGAGTATGTTTTTTTTTATGTCGTCTTTTACTTTCTAGTTTTGTACAATAATGTCAAGTTTTTTGTTATTTTGTAAAGGCATGGTGTAACTCAAAAATCCAAAAAAAAAAAAAAGAAAAAAGATGTTGCATTTTATATTTCCGTTATAAGTTTTCTTTAGAATACTAATTCTAGAAATGAAAAAATTGAGGTTGTTTTTCCTTTAGGCAATTAATATCTAGGACTTAAAATGAATTATTTTTATGTTTTAGTATATTAGGACCAAAATTCAAAAAAAGAGAATTTTCTTTTAGTACTTCTTTAAAAGCTTTCCTTAAGGTGTTAATTTCAAAATACAAAAAAAGATTTTCTTTTGAGGTGTTTCTTTGGAAAATTAGTGAAATTTTTTTTTTTTTATTTTTATTAAAACTTTAGGATATTGTACATAGAAAATAAAAATACTTTATCTTTTGTTTATCATTTCAATTCCTGCTTTAGACAATCAAAATTTAAAAAAAAAAAGAAGCATTTTGTATTATCTTTTTCATTGCTTGTTTCGAAATCTTGCACAGGATATTATATGAAAATTCAAAATATTTTCCTGTGGTTTATTCTCTAGATTTTCTTCCTAAAGACAAAAAAAAAAATATCAAATTTTTTTTTTCTAGGGCTTTCCTTAATAATTTTCCGTAGGGTGTTTGTTTCAAAAGAAAAAACAAAGAGAGAAAAAATGCCCGTTAAGCCTAAGTTTAGAATAGGTCATAGAACATTAATTCTAGAAAATTCAAAAAAAAAAAACGGAATTTGCTTCTTTTATTCCCTATTTGCTCATCAGAGTAGTCATTAAGGTAAAAAAAAAAAACGAAAAAAAGAGAACGTCAATTTGTTTCTTGATCTTCCAGAACTACGCAAAGATCTGATTCATGCGGGGTCATGATACGTAGGCAACCTACAGAAATGAGAAGGAAGAAACAGAGTGATAATTAGAAAGAAAAAGAAAGAAAATGAGCAAGCTAAGGAGTGTGAGGGAAGAAAAAGAGAGGTTGACATAAACAATTGGGATGATGCCAACTGACCTTTGTGCCCTCGAAGTCATTTTTAGAACCGATAACTGTATAGGACTACGGAATTGCATTTCGGGATATCCCCCTGCACATTTATGAGTTGGACTACGGGACTGCACCCGGGAGATCCACTGGATATGATATTTATATTTGGGGACTACAGGACGGTATCCTGGGAGATCCCCGGTTGTTATCTCGGAGCTGAGTTGTGTTCTTTTATTGTGTTTTACTTGCCTTTGTAATAGTTGTTGTTGTCCTTCATATCTTGTGTTATTTATTTACACTATTATTTCATACTGTTAAACCTTATATCTTATTTAACCTCAGTAGGGCCCTGACCTTCCTCGTCACTACCCAACCGAGGTTAGGCTTGGTACTAACTGAGTACCGCTGTGGTGTAATCATGCCCTTCCTGCGCATATTTTTCATGTGCAGATCCAGGTACCTCTACCCAGGCTTACCATTCTTGAGGTGAGGCGATTCTACGGGACTTTGAGGTATATCTCCNTTTGAAAAGGGAGATAGAAAGAATGATTCAAGAAGGGGTAGTTGTGGTCAATGAGAGTGACAGGGAGCATGCGAATCCTCTTGGGAACTTGTTGATTAAAGTTGATAATGGTCTTGGCAGTATTGATGCAAAACTCAGTGGCTAAGATGCCGTGCTTGGTAATTGGGAAGACGCTCCATTTCTTGGTCAGCCAGAGTGGAATTTTGGTGGTTTATTTTGTTGTCATTTCTGTTGTCCGAGTTATTTCAGGGTTGTAATCCGGATATTGTCTTGTGACTCAAACCCTTCTATCCTTTCATTTTTCTTGGTTTGTTTAGTCGTAGTAGCTCGTTTAGTGCTGTCTAGGTTTGTTCCAGGGTTGTAATCCCAGTCTAGTTTGTTTGTCTTGTTGTTTGAGCCGTTTCACCGTCTGTCTAATACAATTTCCTGTTTTCTGTTATTTCTAGTCATTTTCTTTTGCTTAGTTCTCTTTTCTTTCCACAGTTCTTTTCCTACTGGTTCTAGTGATATGACATGCACAACATAATTCTCAACCTGATCTTTAAAAATCAGTTTGGCCAGGAAGCAATGAGACAATTTTAAAGATGACAGGGGCACTTGAGGGACATAAAAACAGATTTAGGCACTTTGAGATCATTTGAAGCCCGAACCATGAGAAACTGGGGTAGATAGAACATAAAGCAACACTTTTGAAATACATCATGCTGCATCGGTTTGAAGCTAACGACAGGTTTGCCCCCAAATTGGCAGGGGCCATTCATCGTGACGAGAGTGTTGTCCAATGGTGCTTTATATTTGGCAGACATAGAAGGCAAACGTGTTGAAATGGCCATCAATTCCGATGCGGTCAAGAGATATTATGTATGATCTTCTTTGTTTTAAATTGTATTTATTTGTACTTGGCATGTTTTGAAGATTTGGAATGACAAGGGCATTTTGTCTGCTATCCAAACACTTTATCCTTTGTTACCCCCTTTGAGTCCTCACT
>NC_031990.1:16155337-16159265 GCF_001879085.1 Nicotiana attenuata
GTTGTTTATTTTGTTGTAGTCAGGAGCCCACCTGGAGAACAAGGGAATACTTTTCAAGTTCAGCAATCAGGCGCCCACCTGGAGAACAAGGGAAGTACAATTCAAATTTTAGCTTTTAATTTTTAATATTTGATAACATGCTATACCCAGTCACCAAACTGGGGCAGAAATTTTCCTTGTTTGTCTATTTTGTTGCAGTCAGGAGCCCACCTGGAGAACAAGGGAATACTTTTCAAGTTTCAGAAGTCAGGAGCCCGCCTGGAGAGCAGAGGGAATACTTTGCAAGCTTCAGCAATCAGGCGCCCACCTGGAGACCAAGGGAAGTACAATTCAGATTTTAGCTTTCAATTTTTAATACTTGATAACATGTTGTACCCAGCCACCAAGCTGGGGCAGAAATTTTCTTTGTTTGTCTATTTTGTTGCAGTCAGGAGCCCACCTGGAGAACAAGGGAATACTTTTCAAGTTTCAGAAGTCAGGAGCCCGCCTGGAGAACAGAGGCATACATTCCAAGTTTCAGCAATCAGGAGCCCGCCTGGAGAACAGAGGCACACATTTCAAGTTTCAGCAGTCAGGAGCCCGCCTAGAGAACAGAGGAATACATTCAAGTTTTAGTAGTCAGGACCCCGCCTGAAGAACAGAGGGAGTACAATTTAAGTTTTAGCTTTCAAATTCTTCTAGCAGACCGAAGAACAATAGATGAAAAGGCTAGAGGGTCAGATTCAATCCAATAAGTTAGAAACTGATTCTAAGTTTAATGCTATAGATTCAAAACTAGCTGAGATAAGTTCTGCTCAGTTGGGTATGAAGCAGATGATGGAGGAAACACATACGTCGCTAAATGAAGTTGATTGAGAGGGGAAAATGGGAAATCATCATTCGACGAAAAGGAGAGTAGTAAGGATGATGGGTTGTTACCTAAGTATTGACTATGGAGAAGGGNTAATATGATGCCCAGCCACCAAACTGGGGCAGAAAAGTTTCTTTGTTTTGTCTATTTTTGTTGAAGTCAGGAGCCCGCCTGAAGAACAGAGGAATACATTTCAAGTCAGCAGTCAGGAGCCCGCCTGAAGAACAGAGGAATACATTCAAGTTTTAGCAGTCAGGAGCCCGCCTGAAGAACAGAGGAATACATTTCAAGTTCAGCAGTCAGGCATCACCTGGAAAAAGGGCAAACATCTCAGATTACAATTCAAGTCAGCAATAAAAGAATCTCACGGCAAGAATGTGAGTCAACAGTCCGAGGTGATCAACAGAAGTTAGTCACAATAAAGGAAAAAGAGAAAAGCAAAGTGAATCTAAAATGCAGAAGTAGAGAAAGATGTGAATTGCATAAGACATGACTGAAGTCACAAGCATGGTGTGGTGTCCGAGTTTGGTCCGAAAAGCTGAGGAAGAATGGACTAGCACCTGCAACTAGCAAGCGTCAAGGTTCAAATCCAAAGTCTGCATGAAGAACCATTCAAGACTCGAGATCAAGCTTCAGAAGACTTATAGATAGGAATCTTGTAACTCGTAATTGACAGGCTTAGTTAGTCTTTTCATTTCTTTTGATTTGGATGTAATAACAGGGCCGCGGACCGGAACCTCGGCTGAACGACACCTCAATCGGCTCTCCATATCGGTACTCTATCATCTCACTCACCCCTGAACTACACTGACCTGATTCCTTTTTAGCCAAGGATATGTAGGTAACCTCAGAAGCAGGGTGCGGTCAAATCTTTCAAAATGCTTCCCACGGAGTATTCAAACGGGCAAAAATCGCTCGTATCCGCTCACTTTATCTTTGCACGAAAACTCTTCGTGTTTCCGATCAAAGAGGGGCAGCTGTGAGCACGTGATTTTTGCCCTATATGAATTACTCCCATAAAATACCAGAAAATAATTTTTCCCAATTTTTGCATTTTTGTAGGATTTTTGTAGGATTTTTGTTAATTATTTGCATTTTTTGTGCATATTTTGTGGATATTTAATTTCCATTAAAAATCAAAAAATACCAAAAAATATCATGCATTGCATTTAGAGTTTGTGTTTACATTTTAGGATTTATTAATTAATCAGTTGCTTTATTAAAGTGAAAATCACAAAAATGGCTCACTTTTACATTCTTAGCTTTTAAATTTTGGATTATTAATTTTTCTCTTTGATTTAGGACCAATTAATTGTTATAAATATTATAGTTAGACAATTAGCTTAATTTTACAATTTGAATTGATTTAGGAATTCAATTTAGATTTTTAATTAATTAAAGAAAAGAAAAGAAAACTGAAAAAAGCTGGTTTTGATTTGAATTGGGCCAAACCATTTTAAAAGCCCCAGTTTTTCCCCAACCCAACCCAAACCGGGCCGACCCAACCCGACTCAACACCCACACCCTAACCCTACCCTCTTTATCTTTCTCCTTAACCTAACATATAGAGAGGGGACAAAAAAAAAAGGGAAGCGCCGCATTCATCAGGAGAAGACCCCTGAACTTCTTCTTCGTCGAATTTTTTCAAAACAACATACCTCAAGAGACGGCCCCCACCCCTGATTCTTCGTGTTCCTCACCCTTTAACCCAACCAGCCATGGCCGAAACCACCCTGATTCTTTATTTTCTTCGTCCGGTTTCGTTGGTAGTAGTCCGGTGACAGTCATGGTTGAACAGCATCGCCGAACCACCACTGCTTCACCATTTTCTGTCTAATCTTCTCACTCTGTTATCTCGTTCACGGATCTGAAGGAAAATAAACAAAAAAAAAGTTTCAATTCTTCTTGGTTTCAGTTCGACTCTAAATCGAAAATACATAAAAATCAAGTTTCCACTCTGACTTTGGGTTCCAAATACATGGAGATTAGCTGAGGATCGTTGACTGCTTGTGAGGTTCAAGTTCGCTGGTTCGGAATCAATTTCTATTGCTCTTTTGTTCGTTTGCTTCTGGACGCACGAATTCCGGCGCCGGATTTGCTTGTAATGGCTTCTGAACAAGGTTAATCGAAAGTTTAATTCAGGTTCATATTTTATCATTCTTTCTGTTGTTGGCAATGTTATTGTGATTGAAATGTGGTGATGCCCTATTCTCTTGGATACTGTGATTGTAGTCTCAATAAACGTTTAAGGACACATATTTGACATTCTGTTTTTGTCGTTAGGCATCCGATTCTGTTAGGTGATATGTTGGAATATGAGCAAATTGGAAATTGGGTTGTTTAAGTTGTAACTTCATTCACGGGTGATTGACTTAGTGTTAATTTATCATGTTTTTGATTCGTCGGCCTTTGCTGTTTTCTATGTGATGCTTGCGTTAATTTGCATCCCTGTTTCATGTTAAAATGCAGTTTTAAGTTCCGTATTCTCGAAACTGTACATCTGTTGCATTTGTGAGCAGTCACTTGGTATCCCATGTACCAAAGTGATTTTCTCGTGGTCGAGATTGATTAAATATGTGCTCCTTCTCGTTAAAATTTTCAGAAGTTGGTGAAATGGTCATGAAAGGTCATCTGCTTGATTTAGCCCTTGTACAAATTGCCTAGAAGTCAGAATCACTAACGAATCTGTCGGTTTTCATTTGGTCTCTAATGAACATATACTTCACGTCAGATTGAGATGCATAAATTAGTTGCTTGTTTTATTTTCTTTGAAGTGCTATTAATTAAAATTTGTTAAAAGCACTTGGTTATGGTAAAAATTCTGATTTGTGGGGATCAATACCTGTGAAGGTCTATTTGGTTTGCTCATTTGATTGGCATTTAAGTTGGTAATTGGATTAATCTCATCAGGAAAGTCAAAAAGAGCTGCACACGCATTTGAATCAATTTATATGAAATTCTCTTTGGTGGTTATCTGCTTTGTTTTCTTAAAGAATCAGGTGAAAATCGAGTTTCATCTATTTAAGTCTACTTCTTGCCTAGTTGATTTTCTTATTGTATATAAGTTAGATGAGTAGG
>NC_031990.1:16160141-16199042 GCF_001879085.1 Nicotiana attenuata
GAGGTAGAGCTTAACCTCGGAAGGCAGAATGGTAGCCTTATGCAATGCAGGAAATGAAGATGGAGGTAGAGCTTAACCTCGGAAAGCAGAATGGTAGCCTTATGCAATGCAAGGATGCAGATGGAGATAGAGCTTAGTCTCGAAAGGCCGAATGGTAGCCTTATGCAAGAGATAAAAGGCGAATAGTAATAAAATTTTCTTAGTTGATAGCTGATAGCTGATTGTGATATTGTGGATGCAGGGGATATTGTATGCGGATAGCAACTGTGAATAGGTGTGACGGTTCTGAGAGTTGTATTCTGAATAGTATGGGTGTATAATATATTCTATGATTTTGCGACTTGAGTGCCTGCATCCAAAGAAAAATTGTGAGTTTTGTAAGGGGAAAGGCTAGTTCGTGTCCCGCTGCCTTTGCTCGGCCTGTTAGCTCTAGGTCTGATGACACGGCGTATCATCGGGGTAGCGTTGCTAAACAGAGCAATTTCGGTAACAGACATGCATGAGTTTGTAAAAATATGACATGAGTATATATTTAAGAAATAGTTTTTAGATGAACCGACGACTGTGACGTGGTTCAGGACATCGCGACCTCTCCTGCTTCGGAATTTTGAGGGTCTTCCTCAAAATTCTGCCCCAGTTTAATGGACTGCTGCTTCCGACGGTTGCTTGCGATGATCGGCTAAAATTACTTCGGAATTTTGAGGGTCCTCCTCAAAATTCTGCCCCAGTTTCCAATTGTGGGGAAAATAAAAATTTTATTGAATTGTGACCGAACCCATAAGGCTCCCTACGTATCCCCTCTTAAACGGGAATCAGGTCAGACGTAGTTCAAATTACATAAGGAAATCATAAATGGTTACACATAGTATCGCTTGACTGCATCTGAATTGATTGGTTTTGGCCAAACATCTCCGTCCATTTCTACAAGTATAAGGGCTCCTCCTGTCAGAACTCGATGAACCATGTATGGACCCTGCCAATTGGGAGAGAATTTCCCTTTGGCTTCATCTTGATGTGGAAAAATCTTCTTTAACACCAGCTGCCCCGGTGTGAACCGTCTTGGTTTGACTCTCTTGTTGAAAGCTCTGGACATTCTGTTCTGATAAAGCTGACCATGGCAAACTGCATTCATTCTTTTCCCATCTATAAAAGCCAACTGCTTGTAACGACCTTTTACCCACTCTGCATCGTCGAGCTCAGCTTCCTGTATGATTTTTAATGAAGGAATCTCTACTTCAGCGGGAATGACGGCTTCTGTACCATAAACCAGCATGTGGGGGGTTGCCCCAGTTGATGTGCGGACTGTGGTGCGATACCCCAATAGAGCGAATTATAGCTTTTCGTGCCATTGCTTATGCTTCTCTATCATTTTCGTTAGTATCTTCTTGATATTCTTATTGGCGGCTTCTACAGATCCGTTCATTTGGGGCCTGTAGGCTGTGGAATTCTTGAATAGCTTTGACTTTTGATGGATCCAGCTCTATCCCTCGGCGACTCACAATGAACCCAAGTAATTTTCTAGCGGGAACCCCAAATTCACACTTTGCGGGATTCAGCTTTAAGTTGTACCTTCTCAGTCTATTGAAGAATTTCCTCAAATCTTCCATGTGATCAGCGGCTTTTTTGGACTTGATGATGATGTCATCTACACATACTTCGATCTCCTTGTGTATCATATCATGGAAAATGGTGGTCATGGCCCTCATGTAGGTGGCCCCTGCATTCTTTAACCCGAATGGCATCATCTTGTAGCAGTACATTCCCCATGGCGTAATGAAAGCCGTTTTCTCAGCATCTTCTTCATCCATCCAAATCTGGTGGTAACCGGCGAAACAATCCACAAATGACTGCAGTTCATGCTTGGCACAATTGTCAATCAGGATGTGTATGTTCGGCAAGGGGAAGTCGTCTTTTGGACCGGCCCGGTTGAGATCCCGGTAGTCGACACGAACTCTAACCTTCCCGTCCTTCTTCGGTACTGGCACAATGTTGGCTAACCATGTTGGATACTCTACTACCCTGAGAACCTTAGCTTTTACCTGCTTAGTGAATTCTTCCTTGATTTTCAAACTCATATCTGGCTTGAACTTTCTGAGCTTCTATTTTACTGGCGGATAGGCTGGATCGGTTGGTAATTTGTGCGCCATAATAGATGTACTCAGACCAGTCATGTTGTCGTACAACCAGGCGAATATGTCCTCATACTCTCTTAGAAACTCTGTATATTCTTCCTTCTCTGATGGTGACAAATGAATGCTGATTCGTGTTTCTTTGATGTTTTCTGCATCTCCCAAGTTAACAATCTCAGTCTCATCCAGGTTGGACTTAGGCCTATTTTCGAAATTCTCGACTTCCTTAACAATCTCTTCCGGTATGTCATCTTCCTCTGAATCTATGTCCGTTTGTTGCGTTGTCTCGTTGCATGCCACAATCATTGGTTCATCAAGATAAGTAATAGTAATGCTGTATAAGTAAAGTAATGAGAGAAAATAATAAGAGTAAGATTTAATACAACTGAAATGCTTTGATAAATTCCATGAGTGTTTTGAACATTGGAGCTCTTTTTGCAGAAAATAAAATGCGAAAAGAAAGTAAACTAGTAAAATAAAATAGTACATGGTGCTTGTTCAGCCTTGCTACTCCGAGGCACACCGGGCTCTGGTAGTTCTGATGGTCCAATTGTTGAGGCATGCTCCCCTGCTTACCGCCTGTATGGAAGGGCCTTCCTCCCCCTCCTCCTCGAGAACGACACAGCAATCCATATCATCGTCTTCTAGGAACAAATTCCTCATTGCTGTTAGGGCTTCTTCTTCTTTTGACCCATAGATGACCTCGGCCGGTTGGAAGGTCTGCTCCAAACAGGGTATCAGCTGCTCCAATGGATAGTAAGGACCATGCCAGGGTGGCGACCATTCATTAAATTCTTTCCAGGTATACTCATATCCCAATCCGAAGGTGGTGCCATGTTTCTTGAGCTTGATGGGCTTAGCGATTCCTTGGAGATTCTTGCCAAGTCCCTTGCCAGGTTCATACCCGCTCCAGTTCAATATGCTTTCAATTTTGTTATCCCACCACTTATCCTTATCAACGGCGTTGACTCGTTCGATGTGGTGGTAAGTTTCCCCACCTATCCTTCTTCTTCCTCCAATGCTGGAATGGTTTGGCGACTGTATATGGGATTGCTACCGTCGCCATGAATGATCACCTCCTGGTGATTCCACTCAAACTTCACTACCTGATGTAGTGTTGATGACACGGCCCCAGGGCATGAATCCACGACCATCCCAACAACAGATTGTAAGATGCCAACACGTCCATCACTTGAAAATCAACATCAAACCAAGTAGGCCCCATTTGCAAACACAAGCTAATCTCCCCAATAGTAGACCTTTGAGAACCGTCGAAAGCTTTAACGTTGATGGCCCCGTCCTTGATTTCATGCAACCCTTTTCCCAACGTCCTGAGTGTCACCAACGGACAAATGTTGAGACTGGACCCATCGACCAAAATTCTGGTGATAAAATAATCTTCGTACTGCACGGTGATGTGCAATGCCTTGTTGTGACTCAACCCCTCTGGTGGCAGCCCATCTTCGTGAAAAGTGATCTTGTGAAGTTCCAACACCTGACCTACCATGTTAGCCATTTCTCCTCCAGTGATGTTACTTGGTACATATGCCTCACTCAGCACTCTTAACAAGGCATTCTTGTGTGCATCGGAACTCTGTAGCAAAGCAAGGATAGAAATCTGTGCCGGTGTTTTGTTCAGCTGATCAATGACTGAGTATTCCTTCGCTTGCATCTTTCTCCAGAGATCATCGGGCCCAGTTTCAGCGATGGCTTGTCGACCAGAGGTCTGCTTACTCGACTCAGCCAAGTGTTCCGGCGTATAAACCTGCCGGTTCTTGTCATACCCTGTGCCGCAACTGCTTCCCCGAACTTAGCTTTCCCCTTCCTTCTTGCCTCGGCTGTGTAGTCCCATGGTATGGCTTTTGTGTGGAATGTTGTTACGATGTCATTGCTACCGGAATGGGCACCCTTGCTTTGGAAGGTAATACAACAACTTCAAATGGCACAGGCGCCTTTGGAGACCCAAACTCAACCTCAATTGGTGTTGGCATCTTCGCAGAGGATTGTGTTTCAAACTCAAATGGTATGGACATGTTCACCTCGGCATCTCCAGAAGGCTAAATCTGGAGTACAATCGGATTAAGGGTGACTGTTGGTTTCTTTGGATCGTCGCCTTCTGCGATCAAACCAATTGATCCTTTGGGATCCCAATCATCCTCTATTTCAATCATGTGAACACCTCATCCCTTGTGGTATGATAGAGGGTTATTGCGGATATTCAGAGCAGGCTCCTTTGCCATGATGATCTTGTTGTCAATCAAAGTCTGGATCTTATCCTTCAGAGAGCGGCATTCATCAATGGTATGTCATTTCATGCCAGAATGGTAAGCACAGGTTTTATTTGGGTTGACCCATTGGGAAGGGTTTTCAAAGGTTATAGCGGGATAGGAGTGACATAACCAGCAGCTTTGAGCCTTTCGTACAGCTGGTCAATTGGTTCGGCAATGGTGGTATACTGTTTGGGAGGTCTGCGGTCAAAATTTAGTCAGGGTTTAGGAAAGTTTTGACGAGGGGGAGGTGATTGATAGTGGGATTGTTGAGTGTTGTATGCTTGGTAAACATCTGCTGGTTGGGAGTATTTGTGTGAAGCAGGCTAATATACAGGAGGTGGAGGTGACTGATAAGTGGGTGGTGGAGTATGATAAGAGGGTGAGGGTGCTTGGTAATTTGGGGTAGGCTGAAATGTAAGTGGAGGTGTTGGATAAGTTTGGTATTTGACAGGTGATTTGGTTCTCTGTGCAACCATTATGGCACCTACGTCCCTTTTCTTGGACGCACCACCAGACTGTAGAGCCTTATTGGTAGCCAGCAAGGCTTCAAAGTTCGTAACCATACCACTCTTGATACCTTCCTCGATCCTTTCTTCTAGCTTGATGATATCAGAAAATTTATGATTCTCGATCAGCATCAGTCTTTCATAGTATTGCGGATCCTGAGCCCGGACGAAAAACTTGTCCATTTGTTCTTCCTCTAAAGTAGGTCGGACCTTAGCAGCCTCTGATCTCTAACGAGTGGCATACTCGCGGAATGTTTCTGTGGGTTTCTTCTTTAAATTCTGAATGTAAAACACATCCGGTGCATTTTTCGTATTGAACCTGAATCTATCCATGAAGTCGGACGCCATACTTACCCAGTTCGACCACTTCTTTGGGTCTTGGCTAATGTACCAAGACAGAGCATCTCCTTTCAGGCTCCTCATGAAAAGCTTCATGCGGATCTTCTCGTCTCTTCCTACTCTGACCAGCTTGTCCCAGTATGTTCTCAAGTGAACCCTGGGATCCCCTGCACCATCAAACATTTCGAACTTGGGAGGTTTGTACCCCTCGGGCAGTTCCATCGGGCTGTATGCACAGATCTTCATAGTTTAACCCCTCAATTCCCTTACTACCTTCAACGCCTTGAATTCTGCTAGTCAACTTTTTGACTTCAGCCAAATTTCTGATGAGCGAGTCCTTATCATTGGACTCGGGTATGCTTGAGACGGTCTGGGTGGAGTGCGGCACTGTCTCCACGTAGATGGGGGTATTGTGTTGGGTGCGGCAGTGGTCATTTGTGGAGTTTTGGAGTTCTGGGATGATTAGTGGGGTGTTATTTAAAGTATGGCAGGTATTGCGGTGGTGGTGAGGAGTGGGTTGCTTTGGGCTGTTTTGCGGAGGTATGGGATTCTGAGTATTTGGGAAAGTAACTTCTGGAGTGGTGAGGGAAAATGACAGACTTGCCAAATTCCGGACTTGATCAAGTTCTTCTTGGAACTTCAACAGTTTTTGTTCTAGTTGAGAGGCATTTTCCTTGGGGACCAGAGCACCACGAGTGTCCTCTACCCGTTCAGCTGAGTTGTTCGAATCTTCCATTCTCCTTTTGCTTTTGTGTCTGACTGGACTGGGAGGAGGAGTAGGTGGAGGGCCCCTGGATCTTGTGAAATACGCTGATGTTGCCAGAGTTCACGAACTAACCTTTGGGGAGGGGAATAATAAAAAAAGGTAAAAAATAAAAGGGTGACAAGTCAGTAAATATCATAAGGAAGGAAAAAATGTTGCAATATTTAAACACGTAGTGCAGGAAATATAAAGCGCGTCCTAATTTTGGGGACCTCGTTGTGCCCGAGGTAGGCCTAGCGACAAGTTAATTTGGAGAACTTGGAATGCTAAATGCCTCATTTTATTGATAAAAAGGTAGACGAATCCCAAAACGACACTAAATAATAACTAAAAGTCACTAATGGCTATTGGCCTTATTACATCTTATAAAGCGAAAATGGAAATTCCTATCTATTTGGTCCCAGAAGGACCTTCCCCAGACTCGGCATTGTTAGTTCCCTCGAACAGTTCTCCCAGCTCGCGCAGTCCTAGTAGCAAGTAAGCTCTGGCCAGATGTCCACCTTCATTTCCTTCGGCAATCCGGCAGTCTTCGACCCTCTTCAGAAACTTCCTTTCCAGTTCCACTATACCTCGCTCTAAACAGACCAGTCGTTTGTTGGCGCTGACAGCCATATCCTTCCATTCTTCAATTAGTTTTTGATTGGCTTCTTGTATTTCCCGGTGCTCATTTTCATATTCCCGCATCCTCTTGCGCAGTTGGTTGTAATTTACTTGTGCCTCAGCTTTTTCATCGATGATCCTGTGACCTCGAACAAACCCGGGTTGACCCAAACCGTTGTGATTGTCTTCCAGCCAGTCCTCCTATTTCCTCTAGCAAGGGTGTCATCTCAATGTCTCCAAAGCGGAACACAGACCTATCACAATCCCAGAATGGAGTGGCAGCTTCTATGATTTTGTTGTTGGGTTGAATTTCCAGGAGAGAAGGTAGGTTTCCTAGATATTTCCTAACAAGAGCTTGATCGCTGGAATGAAGATCTCCCCACCAGTTTAGCAATTTGGGTGGGTGCTGGTGACCATGCCGAATCTGGGGACTTCGTGCCTTATTTTCTGCAAGACAAAAGGTTAGGCCCTTACCCCTACCAGACACGACTATTTTAATATCAACAATTAGCATAAAAGCATTTTAGTCCTCCAAATAAATGCACAGAACGTGATAAGGTCCATTTTGGGTTTCAAGGAAACCCAATGGACTTTGGACAAGGCTATCTTAAAAAGTCATTATGCGGACAACATAACTGACTCGGCTAGGTTTGACCATGATGCATGCACAATTTAAAGAGAAAGGGTTTCTATGGGGTTTTAGACTGGTACCCTTGAGCGGACAACTCAAGAGGAAAAGGCGCGGAACCGTCGACTACACCGTTGATCGACTGGTTTTACCGCAAATATGCCTTTGCCGGATTTAGGGGTGATAATATCAGAAGAGCACAACCACTCATTATAAGCTTTGCTATGGTTTGTTTGGCACGAGTAGAATATGATGTTGAATATGCAGTACAATAATTAAACAAGTTGTCATGTATTTGCACGTTCATAAAGTAATAATTACAACAGTTTCTCATAATTTACAACAGTATTAAAGGAAAGCGATAAAGGAAAGCATTAAGAGAAATAAAGGAAAGAAACAAAAAGCCAAGTCAGTTTCGAGGTAGAAGAGGGAAAAAATACTTAAAGGCATTTAAACAAATAAGGACATATAAAGAAGCATAAAGCCACAAATAGCATGAAATGGTAAAAGCCTTAAAGAAATCCCCAGCAGAGTCGCCATGCTGTCGATGCCCCCTTTTTACCGCGAAATCGGGTTTATGACATTTGGGAGGACAACTCGTTTCCTTTTGGGAATTGGGTTTGAATTGAAGAGTCGCCACCTAATGATTAAGTGCATTAGGAAACTAAGAAGAACTTGATTTAGAAAACCAGAGATTGGGTAAGGGCTTGAAATTATCCCGAGGGGAAGGTGTTAGGCACCCCTCGAGATCCACTAGTGTGGTTCCCGGTCATACTACAATTGTGACTTTAAGTGCAAACAACAAATAGACAAATAGGAGTTACAAATATGAGGGGGGGGGGGGTTCGGGGTACATAATTAGTTGTGACGTAAAGTAGTAGGTTAAACGTAAAACGTACGTAACGAAAAACGTAACGTAAGTTAAAGTTAGGAAAGGAAAAGTAACTACGTTTTAAAAAGTTNAAATAGGAGTTACAAGTATGTGGAGGGGGGGGGGTTCACATAATTGTTGCAAGTAATGGTAGTTAAACGAAGTCAAAGAAACTGAAATTTGAGAAGAATCAGTTTTAAAATTCTGAATAAACAAGTAAAAGAGAGGGATTTTCACATAATTGTGGTAAGTAATTAAAAGAAGTTAAAGAAGCTGAAGTTTGAAAAAAGCAGTTTTGAAATTCTGAATAAAATAAACAAGTAAAGGGAGGGGGGGGGGGTCCTAGGTTTATAAATAATATGGATCACCCCACACAACACCCGGTAACCGTTTATACACGTGGTGTTATCGCATGGTCATCATATCCATATCTACCCTTTCCCACCCCGTTAAGGTATTAAAGCACAAAATAGTCTCGTTTTCTTATTGCATGCTATTACCCGCCCCAATCCTATCAGCCTCGGAGGTATTTGGGACTACTAATCCTAAAGGGAAGGGGTGTAAGGTTTTATANAAGCACATAACAGATAGAAAGGCTCAGACAAACCTCCTTAAAAACAAAAAGAAGCATATAGTTTAGCATGTCTTACACGTACTGATTAGGGTCTGATTAAACTTAAGAGTTGTGGCAAACTGATCTATTACATATTTCAGATAAGAAGCCCGAATCAGGCCTGCCTGCTGGTTGTAGTTAATAGAATCTGATTTAATTTACAAGTTACCCTATGGCTTGCCTAAGTGTTAAACGAAAACATATAGGCATGATATCTATTAGTTTCAGAAAAGAAGTATACTAATTTTAAGGGAAAGAAATTGTCAATTACAGGAATATAAATTCTGCAGTCGTCATTGTTGCTACTGATTTTGGATTCATAAGCGAATGGACGGTTCAGATTTAGTTGATGGTTCCTATAGGCATGCTTTCTAGGCGTTACTGATTTAAAACATTTTTTTTCGAGACAAGAGTGCAGAAGTCCTATAGGCATGGTATCTAAAATGTTGTTAGTTATTTAAACCTATAAACAGGTTTGCCTAGTAACAGATGCAGATGCAAAATTCAAGAAGTCCTATAGGCATATTATCTATATGATATGCACCATCTCAGAAATGACTTATAGACATGGCCTCTATATAATGCAGAAGTGCAGAAACCTATAGACATGGTCTCTATAGAAATGCAGAAATGCAGAAACCTATAGACATGGTCTTTATATGAGATGCAAAAGTGTAGAAACCTATAGACATGGTCTCTATAGAAATGCAGAAGTGGAGAAACCTATAGACATGGTCTCTATGTGAGATGCAGAAGTGAAAGCTGAAAACAGGATACACGAGTGTAAATATTCCCTATGAACATGATATCTACCCCTTTGCATGCATGGTTACCCTTCCCTTTTTCACTAATCACCCCAGAAGTTTATTACAAAATTGTTACAGACCAAAATAAAATAAAGAAATTACATCATAAAAAATAAAATTACAACCAAGGAGAGCCTGATTCAGGTTTCCTGCCTGAAGCATGAAGTAAACCAACTCCAAAGACCAAGATCCAAAGCCTTTCTCATTTGGGGTGTGTCAGAGTTCCCTAAGAGCCTCATGGACTCCGGGCAGTGCTCACACCCAAATACATTGCAAGATTGAGACATAGTGTAGTGTGGAAAGGCCAGCCCTCAAGTGTCCAAGTTCAGAGGGAACTCAAGGTCCCAAGGCATGGCTCACAGGAGGGGGGCAGAACTTAGAAACTAGGAATGAGTGTAAGTGCATAGAAGAAATTCTGAAAAGGGGAAAAGGGGAAGTGGCAAAGACAGGCTAGTGGGCATACCTAGCAATAGGAAGTGCTGGCACACCCCACCAGCCTGTTAGAACACATTGTTTTGGGAGTTAGGATCCTCAAAGGGATCAAGTCCAAACATGGGCAATAACTTGCATATTGCCACGTTCTGAACTACAACTCAAAGCACATAGAGGGGAACAGGGGTGCAGGGATTCACAACAGAAATAGATGAAAGGAAATTAACATGCTAATTGACATTTAAACTTCACATAAACAGTAAATAGACATGGATGTAAAAGCTGTAAGTAAACACATTGGGATGATGCTTAAACCAAAACTAGAACATACCAGTCTCAAGGAAACAAGCAAAAGAAAGCAGCAGTCTTGTAAAGCCAAAGTGCAAACAAGTAGTCAGAATGCTATGAGTTTAGAAGGGAACTGTGAGATTATAAGTGTCTGAAGTGTGTAATGTGTGCTAATCGTGTAATGTGTTGTATTGAAAGTGCAGAAGGGTCATGCCCTTTTATAGTGTAGAAAACAAGCAAAAATAGGTAAGAAAATAGTTTGAAAATCAATTTCACAAGGTTTCCCTTTAATTAAGGGATTCTGATTTCAAACGGGTAAAAATAATTAAGGAACGAGATTAATCAAACACCTTTTCAAAGCAGTACAAGAGGGGTAAATACATAAAGGTATATTTAAGAAAAAATTCTTGATAGTACACAGTTTGTGCAAATAAGGCAAGGGAATCAATTAACAGCTAGTAAATCAAAAAAATTGAAGATTTTGTATGAATGAACCCGGTCAGAAAGATGGGAAAGATTTTGACTTAAGGAAAATCAGTAACAATCAATCAAACCTAAAAAAAAGGATTCTGAATCAATCATAAGTTGGAAAACCTTTTCAGAAGAAAGAATTCATCACACATATAAAAGCATACAGAAGCACGAAGAACTATCATGCTAATCAGTAGAAGAGTCTAGCATAGAAGAATTTAAAAGTTCAGAATCATAAACAAAGAAGTTCAAACTTAGTTCATAGACTCAGAAATAAGTCTGAAATAGTCCAGCGTTCTCAAACAGAACCCTAGTCTGATCATATGACCAAACTCGGAGGAAACCCCCCAAATTCTAGGGTTTCTGACTCGAGTCAATTACAGAGATGAGGAGGCAACAGGCTCAGAGATTACTTTTCAGAATCTCATGAGAAGACAAGCAAATACAACAGAAAATTCACAGCAAACAGAGTGAAGAAACTAACTCAAAGCATTAATGAGAGAACAACATGGTAGTAGAAGAAACTTGTTTAAGAAAAACCTTTTAGAAGGGACTTAAACAGGGTTCAGTAGAAGAGAAAACAATAACACTTAAGAACATAATAGTGGAAATATGTTTAGAGAGGTCTTTTAGAAGAACTCAAGAAAAGTTCAGTAGAAGGCAAACAAACTTAAGAACTCAGTAGGAAATACATACAGTAGAAGAACACAAAAATACCGGAAAAGTATAGCAAAAGAACATATAGGTATCACAGTAGAAAAACAAAGCACAGAAGGACATGCATAATAAAGGAAAACATAAGAACACAGTAGAAGAACATGCGTGGTAGAAAAGAAAACATAAGAACATAGTATAGACAAATACACACAAAGAAAAAGAAAAGTCAGAGAAACATTTTAAGCTTTTCAGAAAACCCTAAATCGGAAAGAAGTAATTTTTGAAAGAAAAATTGGGGAAAACGTTTAAAAACTCAAGTAGAGCACAAATATGTAACAGATTAAGAAAAAAATCAGAGAAAACCTCGAATAGCTAGGGTTTCAGAGGAACCCTAAAACGAGAAAGGCTCGGAAAAGGTCCGATATGAGTCGGATAAGTCAGAACCAGGCTCAAAACACCATAGTGTGCCGGAGCTGGGCCGGAGATGGCCATAGAACCTTGAATCGGCGAAGATCTGAACGAAAACCTTCGAGGTCAGACCTCGAACCTTCGAATACCAAGTGTTTAAGAGCAAAGGGAGATGATTTTAAGCTATCCCTGGCCTGAGAGTCCACGGATTCCGGTGAGATTGAGGTTGAAGATGATGAGAGAGGCTAGGGTTTCGAGAGAGTTCGAGAGAGTTTGAGAGGAGAGGGATTTCAGAGGCGGCTGATAGAAGAGAATGAGGGGGATTAGGGTAGTCTTTGGGGATTAAAAAGCCAAGGAATGATTGTGGCCGTTGATCAAAATGATCAACGGCCTGGATTAGAAGAGATGGCCGGGCGGGTTAAATTGGTTGGGTCGGAGGCGGGTTGGATTGAAATTGGGTTGGTCTATTAAGGGTTTGAAATTGGGTCAATTAGGGGGATCAATTTGGGCCATAATTGAAATGAAATGGGGCCATATTTTAAATAACTAGTTTTTCCCTTTAAATTTATAAAATGGTAAAAAATGATTTTGAAAACAAATTAAAAGTACTGGATCAGTTAATAATATAAAAATATTGGAACCAATTTCATAATTATAAAATGCTGCTAATTCTGAAAATAGGCTAAAATTGCAATTATATGCAATTTGGCTTTTAAAATACCAAATAAATTTGTAAGAATGTATAAAAATTACCCTAGCTACATTTTGGTATAAATATGAGAATAAAAATAAGTTATTCACCAAAAATGATAATTTTGGGAATAATTATTGGTTTTTGTACTGCTAAAATGGGCAATAAATTGATTTAAAAATCCTTTAAAAATTAGAAAAAATACTAAAACACTTGGGCATACTTATATATGCATACATATGCTATTTTGAAAGTATTTTGCATATAAAAAATATACGGGAAAAAATTGGGTATCAACAACTTCTAGGTTATAACTTCTGGGTATAAAATGTGGTCTATTTTCGCATCATCACTTAGAGATCCTGTTTTAGGACTTTGATTAATAGAGACCTTAACTGTGTTTGAGTCATGCTGCTTGTACGTTTACTTGTGGAGGAAAATTGAGCCTTTATCTACTCTTTCCTGTTCTTGTTTGCTCAAAGTCCTAATTGTTTTGCTTGTCGCCTTAGAATTTTCACCTTTAAAACCTTAGGGGTTTGTCTAGAACTACCTATAGGTAGAGGTCCTAACTCCCTCCGGGACCATTAAGAAGGGACAGGTAGCAGCACGCAATAGGAATCCGTGACCGACACTCGCTTTGCATGACCAATAAGGGGATGGGAAGGGTAGACGTGGATATGATGACCGGTGCGCTAATGCCACGCGTAACCCCTTTTCAAGGAGTGATTATCGGGCATTGTACTGATGATCCTATAGGCTAACCAACCTAGGACCTCCCTCTCCCCCAAATCCTTTTGCTTGAAACTTTATTTTTTTTCCTTTTTTTTCACAACCTGTTTAAATTCTTATTTTTATACAATGCCCAACATGCTCTACTTGCAATTACTTGCTTCAATTGTTTATTTATGGACTAATTTGTGAATATAAGTTCGGCCGGGACCCACAGTTGTGGACCAAAAGGGGTGCCTAACACCTTCCCCTCGAGGTTACTTCGAGCCCTTACCCTAATCTCTGGTAATGCAAACCAACCCAAGAGTTAATCGCTCTAGGTGCCCTAACGCACCATAATCCGTTAGGTGGCGACTCTTCAAATACCCAATTCCCAAAAGGAAATGAGTCATTACACCCCGTGAATGTCGAAACCCGGACTTCTCCCCCGCGAGGAGGGGGAAAAAGGGGGCGCGACAGGCGCCCTATTTGGTCGCCCCCATTTAACCTATACCCATTTTTTTTAAAAAAGTTTTAACTTGTACCCACTTTTTAAACTACTTCAGCCTCCTTTCTCCTCCTCCTTCTCCTCCTTCGTTTTCTTCTTCTTCTTCTTCTTCTTCTTCTTCTTCTTCTTCTTCTTTCTTCTGCTGCTGGTAGTGCTGCTATGAAACTTTAGTTCATGGGATGATTGCCAGAAATATGTTTATCAGATTATTTAAAAACAAATTATAAATAATTACATAAGTTAGTAGACAATAATTTGTGAATATTTCCACGTACGTAAGTTAGTAGACAATGATAATTCTGTTCTTTTCACGTTTATTGTTTCCAAAATTTATGATTTAGATACTGTTGGTAATCTGATTATTTATCTAGTATGTTAGAAAGCTTTTTCAAAAACTTCAGCTTATATAGTGCTGAAGTTTTTACAAATAAACTAAATAACTTCAACATCTTCTGCTGAAGTTTTTGAAAAAGCTTTATGACAAAACTAATGAATCCAGGACAAAAAAACTCCAGCTTTTAGTGCTGAAGTTTTTACAAATGAACTAAATAACTTCAGCATCTTCTACTGAAGTTTTTGAAAAAGCTTATCCAGGACAAAAAACTTCAGCTTATTTAGTGCTGAAGTTTTTATAAATGGACTAAATAACTTCAGCATCTTCTACTGAAGTTTTTGAAAAAGCTTAATGACAAAACTAATAAATCCAGGATAAAAAACTTCAGCTTATTTAGTGCAATTACAAACAAAAACTTCAGCAAATAGAGAACAAAACTTCAGCTGCTATGCTTAAGTTCAGCAATTACAAACAAACACTTCAGCAAATAGAGAACAAAACTTCAGCTACTATGCTTAAGTTCAGCAATTACAAACAAAAACTTCAGCACACTTGCTACTTCTGGCCCGTCTACTAGAATGCTGAAGTTTTGCGTGATTGCCTTTGCTACTTCAACCCCATATGCTGAAGTTACGCGAAAAACTGGGTACGCTTGCAATTTTTTTTTGCAAAGCGGGCACAAGTTAAAACGTGACCCAAAAAGCGGGTATAGATGCAAATTCCCCTACTAATATCAAAATTAGTCAAATACTATCAATATTAGCCCTAGATCCTTTTTTCTGTTACAAAAATGACTAATCTTCCTTAAGTTTTGAAGCCTTCCGCAACACATCTGTTTGGCGATTGAGCTAAAACTCCGTTCAACTGTGAGAAGTTGATATAACCCAGGGAGAACCACAACCCAAAAGCTAGATATTAAGGTGGGAGAGCCCAAGGCTATATAAACCCCACATCAACACATTGCCATACCGATGTGGCCCCGGGTGAACACTGCAATACTAGCGTCACTATCCATGGCACGGTAGGCACGGAGGGCGGTGGGTGGCTCTGATAGCATTGATACAACCCAGGGAGATCCACACCCCAAAAGCTAGCTATTAAGGTGGGAGAGCCCAAAGCTATATAAACCCCACATCAGCACATTGCCATACCGATGTGGGACTCAAGTCCCATACCTTGAAATTGATCATAACAGAAGTAGAAATACTAATCTTTTATTTTTAGTTCGCTTATGGTGATTAGAATTGAGTGACACAGATTCTATCCTCTCTTTTTAGTTTCTACTTTTATCATCTCTCCACTAATATTTTCTTTGAGTCAACAAAGATATAAATACCTATGTGTAGGAGTGCACTTTAAATCTGACAAAATATAACATTTGAAGTGGAGATTAGAACACTATTTGGTTACTTTAAAAGTGAAGAAGATGAGATAAAATCCTGATTAAAAGTCTATTGAAACTCACTTAAATTTGAACTTAAAAATTTGGGTTAGTCAGCGTTAATACACAGATGGGTTAGTTAGTGAAAATGTCACATGTATATATACTTAACAGTACCCAGTACATAGAATACAGATTCATTTTTCACATTTTATTGGATTCTTCAGCATCTCTCTTTCTCTCTCTACAAGCTTCTTCTGGAAGCTTCAGAATCCTCCATTGAAGGAGGTGTGGAGCTCGATTCTCATCTGAAATCTTGACACGGTATCAGAGTAGAGGTTCTATTGACGACCACGCCTTCTCTCGTTCTATTGTTTCTAATCACTAAGCAATCTAGGGTTTTTCCTTCATTAGTTAGAATTTGGGGAAAAACTAAATCGGACACATGCAGTGACGATTTATTGACAAATAGAAGAAATCTCAACTATACGAGGATCATTCAACTGTTTTCACAAAATTTCTATGGCAATCACAGAGTAGACGGACGAAACAACCATGACAGCGACAACACAGACGGTAATTGATGCTGATAGCCCTCTCTACATACATCCTTCTGATAGTCCGGGTTCCACACTAGTTTTTGTTCCATTCGATGGAATTGGATACTGTTCCTGGAGAAGAAGTGTACTCAGAGCTCTTTCAGTGAAAAACAAGTTAGGTTTCATCAATGGAGATAGTAGAAGACACAATGTAACATCTCCACATTTTCGTCAATGGGAAAGGTGCGACAATATGGTCACCTCCTGGATCTTAAATTCTTTGTCAAAGGACATCACTGACAGTGTCGAATATGTGAATGATTCTGTTGAATTGTGGAAAGAATTGGAGGATCGATATGATCAGACAAACGGAGCTAAACTGTATCAAATTCAGAAAGAGATCAATGATTTGAGTCAGGGCGTGCTTGATATCACTGGCTACTACACAAAAATGAAGAAACTCTGGGAAGAATTAAACACTCTCAGCGTCAAAACTCACTGTAGTTGTGTGTGTACCTATGGGGAGAAGGAAAGTATGCATAAGGCAGAACAAGACAGAAGATTGATACAATTTCGAATGAGACTCAATGAAGTATACACGGTTGTTCGAGGAAGCATACTTATGATGAATCCTTTGACATCTATGGCACAGGCATTTGCTCTTCTGATACAGGAGGAAAAGCAAAGAGAATTTAAGCCAAGAAACCAACTAAATGTTGATTCCACGGCATTGAATGTCAGCCTAGGAGGAAGAAGCTTCAAGACAAACTACTTAGCTGGGACTGGAAATCAAATTACAAATAGTAGACCCCGACCTTTTTGTGACTATTGCAAACGACAAGGTCACACTAAGGACAAGTGCTATAAGCTGCATGGATACCCTTAGGGATTCAATCAAGGACCACAACAGTACAAGCAAAATTCTCAAGGATATAACAACAATATAAGGTTCAACAAAGGAAAGAATGCCATGGCTAATGCAGTCACAAATGTGGAAAGAGGAGAAGAATTGAGTCATCAGGAAGAAAATCAAGGCATGAGCCTCTCAAAGGAGCAGTATGTGCAGATTGTTAACTTGTTGCAGCATTTTCAGATGGGAAATACCGGAGAGAATCCAGCTAGTGCAAACATGTCTAGTAGAGCATCAGTGAACTTTGCAGGTATGATTGCTTGTACATTTCAATTGATTCTGATGATCCATCATGCAAGTGTTTTAGTGCAAAAGCTGACTTATGGATATTAGATTCCGGGGCATCACACCATATGACTTTTAACAAAACTCACCTACAAAACATAGTATGCCTACCATATCCTTTGTTAGTTAAACTTCCAAGTGGTTACAAAGTCAAGGTAACTGAAATTGGAAATGTATTCCTGACACCTAAGATTGTTCTGTATAGAGTCTTGTTCATTCCATCCTTCAAATTTAACCTAGTGTCTATCAGTTCCCTAGCAATACATCTCCAATGCATTGCATCATTCTCTGACACTTCCTGTCTACTGTAGGCCCCTTCACTGAAGAGGCCTCTGGAGATTGGTAAGTTGTATGATGGGTTGTACTTCCTATGTTCTAAGTGCTTGAAGAAAGGTGGTCTCACACCTGAGAAAGATTGTGATATTCCTTGTTATTCTGTTATGCTGATGATGCAAATACTGTACACTGTCTATCCCAATCTTACAATTCATTTCCTATTGTAAATAATTCCATCTGCAACAGTAATAATAAAGACAGTGTTCATGTACCCTTTAGTAAAATGAAAGGAATTCCTACTATCCCTGTAACCTTTTCTACCAAACAACCCTTCATGTGCAACATTTATCCTATGGCCAGACAGTCCAGATTACCTTTTCCCCAGAGAACAACCGAGACCACTGAAATCTTTGAAATACTCCACGTGGATTTGTGGGGCCCCTATCATGTGGCCACACACAATAATTTCAAATACTTTCTTACTCTGGTAGATGATTATAGTAGATCCACTTGGACACCTCTCTTGAGTTGCAAAAGCAATGCCCTACAAGTAATAAAGGCTTTTGTGAGCATGGTGGAAAACCAATTCCAAACCACCATCAAATGTATAAGGTCTGACAATGGTCTAGAGTTCACCAGCAATGAAGCAACCTCTTTCTTTCAATCAAAGGGAATAAACCACCAAAAGACATGTCCTTACACACCACAACAAAATGAAGTGGTGGAAAGAAAACATAAATATCTTCTTGAAGTGGCCAGGGCACTACTTTTTCAATCCAAGTTACCATTGAAATATTGGGGAGAGTGCATACTCACAACAACCTTCCTCATTAATAGACTCCCAACTACTCCTCTAAAGAATAAATATCCTTTTGAACTCTTGTACAAGAAAAAGCCCAATTATTCTCACTTGAGAAGTTTTAGATGCTTGTGTTATCCCACTGTACCAAAGCCTCTCAGAGATAAACTTGAACCAAGAACTACCTCACATGTTTTTTTAGGATAACCTTTTGGTACAAAAGGGGTACAAGGTGCTAAGTCTAGCTACTAAGAAAATACATATCTCTAGATATGTTTCCTTCTATGAGTCAATCTTTCCATTCACTTTCAACTCTACTGTAAACAATATTCCACATGTCTTTCCTAATGCACACTGATAATCCATATGATCACACTGATGCTTGTATCTCCCACAGCATCAGTGACCAGGAGAACACTAACTTCCTAAGTCCTGAAGCATTACCAGCCACTTCTTCACCTATCTCTTCCTCATATGAGACACGGGTTCCAGTAGAACACTTTCAAGACATAACTGCCCCTCAACAGTTACTGGAGGCATCACTGGTTTTTAGAAGGTCTCATAGGGAACATAAATTTCCTTCACATCTAAATGACTATGTTTGCAATATACCAAACCTAAAATCTAATTCTAAATTCTCATTACATGCCATATTTTCCCATAATAACCACATTGCTTTTGATGCCCTACATCCTAATAGTCAGCACATTGTAAAGAACATTTGCAATGATAGAGAACCAACTTCATATGAAGAAGCAGCTATGTACCCTGCTTGGCAGAGTGCCATGACACAGGAATTTGAAGCATTGTATGCTAATAACACATGGGATTTAGTCCCCTTACCTAAAGGAAAACAGGCTATTGGGCGTAGATGGGTGTATAAAGTCAAACATAGAGCAAATGGTAGTGTAGAAAGATACAAAGCAAGGTTAGTGGTTAAGGGGTATACTCAACAAGCTGGTGTAGACTACACAGAGACTTTTTCTCCTGTAGTCAAGATGACCACTATCAGTCTCTCATTGCCATAGCAGCGAAGAAGAAATGGCAAATCTCACAACTGGATGTTAACAATGCATTTCTCCATGGAGATCTGCATGAGGAGGTGTATATGCAAGCTCCTCCAGGCCTTGAGATACAATCTCCAGGTTTAGTTTGCAAGTTGAAAAAGTCTCTTTATGAACTGAAACAGGCAAGAAGACAATTGTATGATAAATTGACTGAAGTCCTGTATTCAAGGGGGTATACACACTCCATAAATGAGTATTCTTTATTCCACAGAAAACATGGTTCTTATATTGTTTTTGTAGCAGTGTATGTAGATGATGTGTTGCTCACAGGGACCGACTCTGAAGAAATCAATCAGCTTAAGGCCTTTCTACATGACAAGTTCAAAATTAAAGACTTAGGACAGTTGCATTATTTCCTGGGATTAGAAATCCTTTACAAATCAGATGGCATCATCATTTCACAAAGAAAATTTGTTTTGGACTTGTTGAAGGAATATGAGTGCCTTCATTCTCCAGCCTTGACTTCTCCTCTGTATCCTACAATAAAGTTGAAAGCAAAAGAGGGGGCTCCATTGTCTGATCCTACCTTCTACAGAAAGCTAGTTGGAAAACTAAACTTCCTCACTAACACTAGATTAGACATAGCATATGGAGTCCAACATCTCAGTCAATTTATGCAAGACCCTAGGGAGCCCCACCTACAGGCAGCCTACTATGTGCTGAGGTACTTAAAGAAGGATCCTACTCTAGGACTATATTTCAGCAATGCAAATGATCTCTCACTAGTTGCCTATTGTGACTCTGATTGGGCAGCCTGCCCAGATTCTAGAAGATCAGTGTCTGGCTATGTTGTGTTCTTAGGTGGCAGCACCATCAGTTGGAAATCCAAGAAGCAAGAAACAATATCCCTCTCTTCAGCAGAAGCAGAATACAGAGCCCTTAGAAAGTCGTTGGGGAACTTGTTTGGCTGTCAAGACTGCTTGAAGAACTTACTGTGTCAATTTGTTTGCCAATACATGTGCACTGTGACAGTCTCTCTGCCCTGCACATTGCTAGGAACCCTGTGTTCCAGTAACGGACTAAGCACATTGAAGTAGATTATCACTTTATGCATACCAAACTTCAGGAAGGACTCATCTCTTTGTACCATATTGGCACTGGCCAGCAACTGGAAGATGTGCTTACGAAAGCTCTCACAGGGATCAAACACTACTCTGTTCTTAGCAAGTTGGGTGTGATTTTCTCACATCCAACGGGGGGGGGGGGGGGAGGGTATTAAGACTGAGTATTTATTTTATCTTTGTAATTGTATAATTGTACTGAGTTGTATAATTGTGTGCTGAGTCAGCATTAGTTAGTATTAGTTAGCGTTAATACACAGATGGGTTAGTTAGTGAAAATGTCACATGTATATTTACTGAACAGTCCCTAGTACATAGAATACAGATTCATTTTTCACATTTTATCGGATTCTTCAGCATCTCTCTTTCTCTCTCTACAAGCTTCTTCTAGAAGCTTAGAATCCTCCATTGAAGGAGGTGTGGAGCTTGATTCTCATCTGAAATCTCGACAAGATACATGTGAGATATATATTAGGTACATGTGTTGCAGAGAAAAATTTTAAACTCGATTTCAACTACGAATATTGACTCCAAACCAGTTCAAATCACCTCCAATACAACAAAAATAACAAACCCAGTAGTTTTCCATAAGTGGAGTCTGGGGAGGGTAAGATGTACGTAGCCTTACCCCTACCCTGGAAGAGCAGAGAGGCTGTTTCCGATAGACCCTCGGCTAGAGAACAACTGAAAAAGAAAATGTAATTGCAACAAGCAGCAGCAATATGAAATAAGATCGAATCCAATCTTTCTCAATTGTAAATTAATCACCTCATCTATGTGGTTTCAATATGTTCTAACCATACCCTTTAAAAATAACTTTTTCGCCTAGGTCTTTTGTTTGTCGTATATCATTGATAACAAATTTTGACTTCAAACTCGTCCTATCATATCCAATCCTTCTCTAGTTTTGTATATTAACTCGTTTATGTGTTTTCGACATACTTCCAACCATACCCATTTATTTGTTTATTTTTGCCTAGATCTGTTGTACGGTGTAGATCATTGACAATTTTATTGGCTATTTTTGGTAATATGACTTAAAGCTCATTGTTGGTAAGCATTGTCTATTTGTAGCTACTCCTGTAGTTTGCTCGTCAACAATATAATTTAATACAATTACTAGCTTGTATAAGTTAATCATTTCAGCGAAGAAATTATATTTTTGTAGTAAGCGACAACGAAGTTTGGAATTGGTCTTAATCAAATACATATCCATAGTAATGGAATTGGTCTTAATCAACGAAGTTTGGAAGTTTGGAATTGGTCTTAATCAATATAATTCCAATTGATTAATTAAGTTTGATCATAAAACAGTTCCGTGAGGCCTAACGCTGTCCAACATTTGAGTAAAATGAGAAAATTACGATAGGTTGATATTAAGGATAAAAATTACCTGATATTTATGAATTATCCATATACAGAAATTGAATTGTATAGCCAATTGCTATTGTTCATCATAATTAATTTGGAGTTGAGTTGTTGTTGATTTATATTGATTAATTGATGTGTGAGGATAAGATCGTACAATATATGTAGAGGGTTCAGCTTCAAAAGAAAAAGAAAGAAGAAATCGAATAACAACGAACTGAGAGGCGACCAAACAAATAGACAATGAAATGCACATGTTCCCATACATATAGTTTTTTCATACAGGAATTATAAGTGTTTTTATAAAAATTCGTAAAAATATGTATATTAAAAGGCATTCATGTTAGTTTAAATCATGATCAGCCTCTGAACGGACAAATAATTTAATGACCAACAACGACGACTTCAGGACCAAACTGATCTTCAGCCTCATTGAAGCTGCCACCAGAGACGTAATTCTCGTCGCCATCATGGTTGGAATCTACATCATCGCCCGCCGGTGTTTTTGGAGTTACGACTGTTGCATTTGCATTTTGGCTTGCCGCCGCTTCGGGGTTTTCTTCCTCATCGGCGAATGTTTTTGTAACAAGGAGAGAGCAAATCATGAGTGTTAGGACAGACAAACCAAGGATTCTTCTTCTATCCATTTCGTTTGTTTTCCTCGAACCCTGTTAATTGGTTCAAAAGTTGAGAACTTTCTTCTTTATTTACTTGCTTTCTTTCTTGCTTTGTCTTGGATCTTTAGCAGATTTCGAATTTATAGAGAAGTTTTACTGAGTGGTTTGAGAAAATTAAGGACTGAATTTGAAAACATGACGATGAGCTTGTTTTAAGGAGTATGTCGCTGCACCAACAAAATTGCTCGTGTGTACGTTAATTTGACGCTTTAAAATATTTACACCATTAATATTAATATAATTTGGAAAAAAATTACACCATACAATATAATTAATTATTTTTACACCATTAATATAGTTTAATGGTTATTGCTGATTTCTAGATTCTTTTTTGAGTTACCAGCCACATTTTGCAGGTATTACATATACATAGCTGGTTTTTAATTGATCTAATCTATCTGTGTATACTATACTATATTAAAAGCTCGAAGGTCCTCAAAAAAATATCATTTATCTTATTTACCTTTTAAAATAGAGTTTACATTAGATAACATATGTTTGACCAAAAAAAATTTATCTTGGCTCAACTAATTAAATTCATATAAATGAAGGCTAACCTTAGTTAATACTAATATTCCAAAGATGAAATTCTCGAAACTATAACAAATAATATGCGGATCTGTCTCAAAAGCTATGAGAATGTGCAATAAATGATATTTAAGAACCCAAACAAAAAATAATATGGCATTAAATAGTGATGAACAACATTAAATGGCATTTATGTAAATAAATGCGAAGGAGTCACCCGAGAAAGGGTGAAATGAATATTCCTTCTAACAATCGAGAATTAGATAGCCCTTTGAATGTCCGAGATATTCTCAGATCTAGTGGACAAAGTATAAGCAAGAATCTTAGTGAAAAGGTTATTTTTGTGTGCTTCTGATGAGACCAGATTCTCTCTTTCTAAAGTCAAATTATATTTTACAAATGAATATCTTATATCATTGTGTCTATTTCTATTTATAGGGAACATGTTCCTAGAAAGCCTAATAGTACAAATGCAAAGAATATTCACTAGAATATTCTCTTTCATGTCCTATATTGAAACTAGCCGTTATAACTCTGTCTAGGGTACTCGACCTCGGCCTCAATTATTGACGACTCCTCAATTTCAATCTTTGTTGACTCTTCGACCACAGCCTTTGTTGTTGATTAGGTCATTTAGACTCGTGGCTGTTTGGGGATGTCTCACCGATCTTTGACTTATTCTAGAGATAGATTTTGACCAATACAATTAGTCCCTCCGCTTATGGAGGTCGGCTTTGTGGGCGGGTTCGATGAACGGGTCATGTTGTTGGTGGTCGAGCTAATCAAGCAGAGTACACGGGTCATGGTTATTATGGCGAGCAGGTGACGTGGCCCTCTGTGAGCTGCATATTTCAAATGCATCAAATTTTCCGAGTGATTTGCTGGAGTTTTGTCGTCCACAGGTTAGGATGATGTCATAATGTCATGCGTTGTTATGACACATTATCCCGATGCGTTGCTTTGTTTCTCGTGTGACCTTTGACTGGGCCTGCCGCTTCAGTTTCGACGCCAATCATGATAACCATTTTCGATTTTGGTGCCATGACCTCTATAATAGAGATCTTCTTAATCCAATTTTGAAGTTTAAACTTTCCAGCGTTTTCAAACGCCCTATATTTTTCTTGCTCTCTTCTTCTCCAGATTTCTTCTCTATTTTCAGTGACCTATACTGTTCTTCATTTCCTCTTGTTTGTTACTTCACTACGTTGAATCATGTCTGACGTATCTTCTAATATTGGCGAGGGGAGCCGTGTTGCTCCCTTGGCAGTGGCATTACCCTCATGTGGGGGGGAGAGTTTCCACCACCGTTGAGAATGAAACTTTCCTGTTGGCGGAAGAATAATCCCACGCAACCCTGATTCCAGATATGATTTTACCAAAACACCAGAGGCCGCACCTGGAGCTTTTCGATCAGTAATGACAATTAAAGGAATTAGCGGAGTTCAAAGCCAAATTTGGCCTTCCCAATCATATTGAGTTGATCCCCGCTGAAGGGGATGCGGTACAGGTCTATCGTCCCTGATATTGCGCTCTCTATGCCTATCTCTTCCAAGTTGGCTATTCTTTTCCTCTCCGTCCGCTTGTCGAGGAACTCTATCGCCACTACAGCATTTGCTCTGCTTAGCTTGCGTCGTACGTTTATTAAATTATAAAGATGCTCACTAAGTTTGCCGAGCTAGCCGGGTCGAATTGACACTGCGACACTTAATACATCTGTTCGTCCCTAGCTTTTATAGGGGAATAACGCTGAACCTCCGCCACCAAGGAGGCAAATGCTTGGTGGTGAAAATGGACGATAAGGCCAGTCGTCAATTCTGGTTCAACTTCTTTTTTGTCAGAACCGAGGACATTGTGGCCAACGTCGACGGCTTTCCTGAAGCTTGAAACTATACTCGTAAGTACCTGGTTTCTCTACTCGTAAGTACCTGATTTCTCTTCTGTGTTAGGCCATGAATTTTGACTTCTCCCTTTTTTCTCTTGTATCCAAGACCTCTCCTCCTCCTTTGGTTGCTCATATTTGTGATTGGGTTGAGCAGCTTCTCCCTCACGTCGTAGGGATCCGTGATTGGCTAAGTTTTTTCAAGAAATTGGGGGCCGTTCTCCCTTCGACTGGTAATTTCCTTTCTTTGATCGTGGACGCTCAATTTTCTATTGTGAATGGATTCGTTTTGCTGACTTGACGCTGTCGTTTCCTCAAGTAGGGGTTCTCGAAAGAGCCGGGAACTAGTGCCCTCTTTCCGATGAGCGGTAACTGCGTCTACAGCTTTGCCTCCTGTGGTAACCACGCCGTCTGTGTCGGTCTCAACCTCAGCGGCCATGGTTCAAAGGCTCGTCTCCATTCCATCTACAACTCTTTCTCCCCAACTTCTCTTGCTAGTTGATGAGGACGACATCTCTCCTAATAATGGTGGGCTGATACCTCGTAAGAGGAGAGCCATGGGCATGAGAGAGAGAGGCCGACGATCGTGGATGTGGGAGGTTGTGGATTTTCCTCCGAGAGACGGCCACAGTACATATTGGAGAGAGCCTCGAGCCCCCCCACTTGGAGGCAGCAATTATGTGCACTGTGAGGGGCATGATCGAGGGCGTGATGCATATTAACGACCCTTCCCTTTTGAGGCGCGATGATGTCTCTCCTTCTAGATTGCGGCGGATGTGCCTTCTTTAACTAATGATAGGGGGAAGGCCATTACCGAGGAGGATGTTGGATCCAACTCCGACATGGATATAGGCGAGTTGAGGATGATTGATGAGGGGCTAACTCAACTCGAAGTGAGGTTAGTAGGGGGTTCAAGGACAATTGCGATTCCGATGGATCGTAACCTTCTTGTGAATACTGAGGAGATAGTCCCCTCCCTTGGTCCTCTTTATTCTGAAATTGAGGGTACGACCCTTGAGACTATGAGTGATAGTGACCTGTCAAATAACATTGCCGGTCTCGCCCTTCGGGCGAGTACATTTTTTGTCTGTCATTTTCTTTATGTTTTGATCTTTTGTAGGCTCTAACTCCTTTTGTTTGTTTTGCAGACGGTCACCCTGGAGATTGAAATCACACGTAGGGAGTTGAGACGTAAAGATATTTCTGTGAAGTTGAAGGATAAATACTTCAAATGCCTTGAGAAATACCGAGATCTCCGGTGCCGGCTCCGTGAAAGTGGCAATGTGCGCCAACTGAGGGAGGACTTGAAGGAAAGAGACGAGGAGCTGGTGCAAGTAGTTGGGAAATATAGCATACGCGAGGGGACATTAAGGAGTAAAGAAGAAAAGCTCGAGATTAGTAGAGGGGTAGAAGCCTAGTGTAGTGATCTCCAAGCTCAGGTAGTCTCGCTGCGAGTCCAGCTTCAGGATTGTCAATTCAGGGCGGAGGCTCTTAGTGGCGAGGTCGCCAAGAAGGTTGAGGAGCTAGAGAAGGCGGAGTCCGTCCGGTCGGAGGCTTTGAGGAAGACAGAGTCCCTTGAGGTGGTGGTTCGAACTCTGCGTTTCGAGCGAGAAAATGACTTATCAACGGCAAGGCTTAAAGAAGAGATGCTCGATGGAAGGATTGAGGAGTTGGATAAAGAGGCCTCTGCTCTTTATGATCGGGTTGCTGCTCTAGAGGCCGAGAAGGCTAAATTACTTGAATGACCTTCTTCATCTGTGGCTTCTGGATTCCCCAACATTCCTTGCCACTTGTACGAAGAGTGGATTCACGCCGAAGCCCGATTAGATGTGCTTCGCGAGTTTCATGTAGCGGGCTCCATTTTTGTTGCGGACTTCGAGGGTGCTCGTGAGGCTTGGTTTCTTGTAGTTATGATCTGATATCCCCTCGTCATGGTTAGGAAGAGGGCGGTAGGGGTGTTATAATCATATCGAGGACGAGGCCTGATATGATTCCATATACCCTCCGGGTGAGAACAGCGAGGGCGCTGGGGTCCGAGACGGTGAGGGTATCGGTGGTCAGGGTGGTGATGCTATTGGAGACCGAGTTGGCGAGGGAACTGAAGGCTACAATGACGGTGGCTAGTAGTTTTCTTTTTAACTATTTTTGTGTATTTTCCCGGCGTCTTTAAGAGCCTTTTGTAAAAAACTTTTTAAGTATGAAATATCAAAGTCGTTCCTTGTATCTTCTTCTATTCTTTTGGTTTACTTTTTTGTACTTTTGTATTTTTGCTTTTGTTGTTTGCTTGTTTCGCTTTTTGTCCTTATTATTTTTGTATTTCAGTTAGCCGTGGCCTTGGAGCCAGATATTCGTGGGTCGTATCAGCCATTTATTTATATAGGTCGAGTACGTTTCTTCGTTGAGTTCTGGCCGAGGGCGATGGGTGTTCTTTGGACTTAGTCGATTTTGAACTTTCGTTAAGTTGCGTTCGAGGGCCGGTATGTGTTTGTTCGAGCAAAGTCGAACATAAACTTTCGTTAGATCGTGGCCGAGGGCCGATAGGTCTTTATTCGAGTGAGGTCGAACATAACCTTTTCGTTAAACCGTGGCCAAAGACTGGTATGTGTTTGTTTGAGCGATTTCGAACGTGACCTTTTCGTTAAACCGTGGCCGATGGCCGGTAGGTATTTGTTCGAGCGAGGTCGAACGTGAACATTTTGTTAAACCGCGCCCGAGGGCCAGTAGGTGTTTATTTGAGTGAGGTCGAACATAACCTTTTCGTTAAATCGCGATCGATGGTTGGTAGGTG
The DNA here is from genome assembly GCF_001879085.1 of Nicotiana attenuata. Lineage (NCBI taxonomy): Eukaryota > Viridiplantae > Streptophyta > Magnoliopsida > Solanales > Solanaceae > Nicotiana > Nicotiana attenuata. The sequence continues at coordinate 16,187,722 of NC_031990.1, forward strand.
TTTGTTCGAGCGAGGCCAAATGTGACCTTTTCGTTAACCCGCCGCTGAGGGACCGTAGGTGTTTATTTGAGCGAGGTCGAACATAACCTTTTCGTTAAATCCCTGCCAAGAGACAATAGGTGTTTGGTCGAGCGAGGTTGAACATGACCTTTTTGTTAAACCGCGACCGAGGGCCGGTAAGTGTTTACTCGAGCAAGGTCGAACATAACCTTTTCATTAAACCGCGCCCGAGGGCCGATAGGTGTTTGTTCGAGCAAGGTCGAACATGACCTTTTCGTTAAACCATGGCTGAGGGCCGGTAGGTGTTTATTCGAGCGAGTTCGAACATAACCTTTTTCGCTAAACCGCTGCTAAGGGCTGGTAGGTGTTTATTCGAGAAAGGTCGAACTAACCTTGATACAAAAATGGTGATAAACGTAACTTTCTTATTACTTTGACATTGTTGCTTTGGTTAAACCGCGGAGTTACATACTTGGAGTTACAGATTATGGGTGTTGGCTGGTGTTCCGGTCCCTATCCCAGTCTACCTAGCCCCTTCATTTTTTGACTTGGAGAGTATTGAGGGGTCGAGCAATGAAAATAACAAGTCCGTCCCCCGCGTACTTCAAGTCGTTGTTTTCCCTTCGCCGTCTCATTAAAAAACCTCTTTGAGAAACCTAAATGGGACAAAACTCAAGCAAGGGAAAAAGAGTATGACTTGAGGGACACTTTCTCTTAGAAGTTGAAGTATTTGAGGTGGCTGATGTTCCAATTGATTTGCAGTTGCTTTCCTTCCATTTTTTCTAGTTGGAATGAACCCTTGTTTGCTTTGGCTGTGATTTTGTATGGACCATCCTAGTTTGATCCCAGCTTGCCTTCCCGAGGGTCTTTACTCGCTTGAGATTTGGCTTTCAGCACGTAGTCCCCGATTTTGAGTGGCCGGACCTTTGCTTTCTTGTTGTAATAGCATTCTACTTGTTTTTTAAAAGACCATTCTTATGTACGCCATATCTCTTTGTTCGTCGATTTCGTCGAGTTCCTGTCTTCTGCTCTCATCGTTACTCGTACCGCTTTCATAGCATTACCTTAGGCTGGGTTCTCTAACTTCGACCAATATTATTGCCTCGGTCCCATAGACCAAAGAGTAGGGCGTCCCCCCTATGCTCGTCTTCGGAGTTGTTCGATAGGCCCATAATACTTTTGGTAGAATTTCTGGCCACAGTCCCTTGGTGTGCTCGAGCTTTTTTTTTCATGATGTTTAGTACGGACTTGTTGGAGGACTCTGATTGCCTGTTACCCGCTAGGTGATATGGGGTTGAGAATATTCTCTTGATATGCCATTTTTTGAAGAATTCAGCGGTATTCTTTCCCATGTACTGGGGTCCGTTGTCACAACTGATCTCCTTGGGCAGGCCGAAACGGTAGATGATGTTTCTCCATATAAAGGTGATTACCTTTTGTTGTCGTATTTGGGCGAATGCTCGTGGTTCCACTCATTTCGAGAAATAGTCAGTTAAAACCAAATGAAATCATACATTACCTCGCCCTGCTAGGAGGGGGCTCACGATGTAAATTCCCCATTTGATGAACGGCCCGGGGGAGGTGACTGGGTGGAGGTGTTCTCCTGCTTGGTGAATCATTGTGGCTTACTTTGGCACTATTCGCATTTCCTCACAAAGTCTACGACATCCTTTTTCATAGCGGGCCAATAATATCCAGCCTATATGAGGCGTCTGACTAGTGCTCGATTGCCGGGATGAGCACCGCAATGGCCTACATGGACTTCTTCGAGGACGCGCTGGGTTTGGTTCGGGCCCAAACATTTCGCCAGAGGGCCGCAATAAGTCCTCTTGTACAGGTCGTTATGAAGAAGACTGTATCTGGACGCTTGCATTCTTAGTTTCTTGGCTTCTTTCTTGTCGTCTGGGAGTGTGCCATCCTACAAATAGGCGATAATACAATTGCACCAATCCCAAGTCAAGTTTATTGTTTTTACTTTGATTTGGTCTAGTGATGAGTTAAGGAGGTGGACTGCACTTTTATCACTTGTTGTGATGCCTTTGGTGGCTGCGGCCAATTTGGCAAGGTCGTCCGCTTCGGCATTTTGCGCCCGTGGGATCTGGTCGAGTTGGCATTTGTCAAACTCAGGTAATAGCTTGCAGATCTCGGCTTGGTATTTTTGCAACTTTTTCTCCTTGATTTGGAAAGTCCCTATGACTTGGTTGAATACGAGCTGGGAATCACAGCGGAGTTTCAATCGTTTTGCCCCATACTTGGGTGCCAACCACAATCCTGTAATTGCGGCCTCATGCTCGGCCTCATTCTTAGTCACATTTGGGCACCTTATCGACTGGCAGATCTCTTCCCCTGAAGCGTTGTATGCTCCATCGGTGTACAGGACCCAGAGGTCTTGTGTTTGGAGGGAAGCTTGGACGGCTTTCCTTTTCACTTCATGCATTATTTTTGCACTGAAGTCGGCAACGAAGTCGGCGAGCACCTGTGACTTTATCGACGTTCGCGGTTGGTATGTGATATTGTGCTTTCTTAACTCGATGGCCCACTTGGACGACCTCCCTGATAGATCATGTTTATGCAAAATGCTCCTTAGGGGAAAGGTTGTGATGACCGAGATGGGGTGGCATTGGAAATAGGGTCTCAGATTTTTTGAAGCTACGACCAATTCCAGAGCCAATTTTTTGAGGTGCGGGTACCTCGTCTCGGCATCGACGAGTGTTTTGCTAATGTAATATATGGGAGATTGCATTCCTTTTATTTCGTGGATCAGGACTGCACTTACCGCTACTTCGGAGACGGCTAGATAGACGAGGAGCTACTCCGGGGGGGGGGGGTGGTGAGGGGGGGTGCCACCCTGACATATGGTTGGTGCCATTCTCTGTTGAGTTGCGAAACTCGCTGATCCCTCCCGATGTTGTCTCTTTGTTCTTTTCTGGATTCTGTTTGTACCGAGGTCAGCCGGTGAGTGGGTCTGTTGAGGTCGTCTTTGCCTGCTCGGATCTCAGCATAATAAGCATTGTGGATTTCGCATAAGTGGTTGGAGGATATTTCATCAATCGGCTTAATAGTTTTATGGTTGCCTTGAACTGTCTCTACTCAACCCCTTCTGGAAAGTTGCGACCACCATCCCTTCGGATACGTTTGGAAGAGTCATCCTTACTCTATTGAATCGGGTGAGGAAGTCCTTTAATCCCTCTCCCAAGGATTGCTTGATAGCGAATATGTCATTTACTCTTGCTTCGGGCTTCTTGGCTCTGGCATGGGCAGTTACAAACTTATCGGCCATTTCCTTGAAAGTTTCTATGGAGCAGGCTGGTAGCTGCGAATACCATGCTAATGCCCCTCCTGTAAGGGTTTTGCCAAACTTCTTCAGCAAAATAGAGGATACTTATTCCTTGGCGAGGTCGTTGCCTTTCACGGCGGTGACATATGGATCAGATGATCTTCAGTATTGGTCGTTCTGTCGTGTATCCTGAGGTAAGACAACACTTTGAAGGTCTTTGGTATGGCATGCGGGGCTACATCATCGCTCTACGGCTGCTCTACGAACCGGTTGACGTCCCTTTTTGGCAACAACTTAGGAGCTCCCGGTATCTTGTCAACTCGTTCTTGGTATTCTTTCATATGGTCTCTGAGTGCTTTGTTTTCATTCTCCATTTCTTCCATCCTTTTTAGAACGGCAGCAAGGGCACTATCACATGCACTATTAGTAATATTGTGAGTTATACATGTCGATCAGTTGCACTGCTTGTCCGTTTGTTGTACCATGCAAGCTCTTGCGGTTTCTGTAGCCGTGCCTGGAGCAGGCCTATTAAGTACGCTCACTAGCGTATCGGTTAGCCATGCTTCGAGGAGCTTTTTCACAGCCGGCGGCGCCCCTTCTTCTGCGGACGTGGAAGCTCCTCTTCCGTAGGGTTTTGTTATGCTGCAATTGGGGGGAGGGGGCGAGGGACCTCTCGCGCCCAGGGGAGGTAGTGGGTGTCACGTCTTCGCCTAGGGTTTCACAGCTCTCATTGAGAGCATTCATGAGGTTGCTAGGGAGATCCCCCATTACCTTCGTCCTCTCTCCTTGGTTACCTGCCATATAGGTTTTTGTACGCACAAGGAAAGAAAAAGATCGTGGGCTTTGTGATGCTAGTGACTTGCGTTAGTTGTAGAACTAAAGGAAACTAAAAAAATTAACTAAGAAGTCCCCAAGACGGCGTTAAATTATTTGACCAAAAAATATTTCTCTTAGCTCAACTAATTAAATTTATATAAATGAGGGATAATCTTAGTTAATAATAATATTCCAAAGATGAAATTCTCGGAACTATGACAAATAACATGCGGATCTGTCCCAAAAGCTATGAGAACGTGCAACAATTGATATTTACGAACCCAAACAAAAGCAAGATGGCATTAAATGATGATGAACAACAATAAATGACATTTATGTAAATAAATGCAAAGGAGTCACTCGAGAAATGGTAAAATCAAGGAATATTCCTTCTAACAACGAGAATGATGGATAACCCTTTGAATGTCCGAGATATACTCGGATCTAGTGGAAAAAATTTAAGCAAAAATCTTAGCAAAAAGGTTATTTTTGTGCGCTTGTAATGAGATTAGATTTTCTCTTTCTAAAGTCAAAGTATATTTTACAAATGAATATGCTATGCATCTATCATCGTGTCTCTTTCTATTTATAGGGAACATATTCCTGGAAATCCTAATAGTACAAATGCAGAGAATATTCTCTTTCATATCCTATCTTGAAACTAGCCGTTATAACTCTGTCTAGGGTACTCGACCTCGGTCTCGATTTTTGACGACTCCTCGACTTCAATCTTTTTGACTCTTCGACCACGGCCTTCGTTGTTGATTATATCACTTCGACTCGTGGCTGTTTGGGGATGTCTCACTGATCTTTGACTTATATTCTAGAAATAGATTTTGACCCGTACAACATAGTCATTTTATTAGTTTTTTAGTATTCAACACTTTAAAATCGGTTAAAACTTTGCTTATTAAAGTTTTTCTTATTTGAATTACTATATAGGAAATCCTAATATTTAGGTATTGAAATCAATTAAAATTAACTTATACAAATCAAACAATTTGTTTATAAATTTTTCTATTTTTTTTAGGTACGCACACATTAGGAATGTGCGTATCATAATTTTAAAGCATTTCAAAGTTCCATTCAACATACACTTTTCTCTCAAATTAAATATTTAAACTATTGTATATACATAAAATTGTATAGTTTTTTTTCCTGAAAATGCTTTATATCTGTTTACCCTGGAATCCGGATAACAATTGAATTTATATGGGGTTTTAAGGATCCGTGAACTAAAAGATACAAAAGGTTTAGGTTGAGGAAAATAAAGATAAAAACTCAACAACTGCTGTTAAAGTAAATAATCGCAGAATATAATATTGCTTAGAACAATTGTGCTTGATAGCGTACAAGAATTTAGAGAGATCCTCCAGTAGTGTAATGGTTTTTTCCCCTTTTATACATTCCGATTAAGGGTAAAAATAAGGTAGGTAAATTAATTACATCGTGGATCCCTGTAATTACGCCTTAATGGCCTGAAGTGGTTGAGAAAATCACGTTTGGGCGAGATATCCGGCGACGCTTGGTTATCCGTTACGAGTCCGGCTTCCGACCTTGTGTGTCTCTCCATCCGGTGGTGACTCATATCGAGCTCTGCAACGGTCTCGAAATGACTCGACCTCGGTTGTAGACGTGGCCGTCGTTCTACCTTGCATCCAGGTCGGATTCGATGGCCCCGACTTGCCCCGGACCGGACCCAACCCGGTCGGGCTCAAGCAAAAAAAAAAAGGGTATCACCTAATACAGATAGTCCCCTCGTTTATTAGAGAGTAATGATAATAAACGACATGATCGGTGACGTGATGCCCGTGACGTATGGCCATACGCCAGGTGAAAAAGCCATCGAGTGCTCTGACCACGCCTGCTGCAGGCATTTAATGCTTCTCTTAATTATCTGTCGCTTCGTGTCTGTGACTTCGCGATTCGTGCCACCGCCTCATGGAAAAAGTATAAACGACCCTTCCAGGATCAACATTTCTTATCTTTCTCAAATTTTGCGTTGGTTGCATTTTCTTCTCATCTCTTCGTAAAGCTTTAAGAAATGGCGAAAACTTCACAAAGTGTTCCTTCTAGACCAAGCTCGGCCGCGAGCCCCGCTAGATCTGATGAACCTGCACCAGAACCCCCATTGAAAGCTTTCACACCGACTGGTTGCTCGGTATCTGCCGACTTCCAGGTTGAAAACCCATCATCGGTCCCGGGCCGCGGCGAACCGGCATCGGAATATATTAGTCTAATCACTCCCGGTTGCCTAGACCGGGTGAGGGCTGAATGTAGATGGGAAGGGAAAGACCTGGTCGCCCCTTCCCGTGACGAGTCGATTATGACTCACGTTGAAGGATATCTTAGTGTATATACATATCCCTTCACCTTAGGCCCCTTAGAACCCATCATAGTGGAGTTCTGCCGGCGGTACGAGGTGACCTTAGGTCAGATCCACCCCTCGATGTGGCGGATCGTATATCTCTTTCGGTTTTTTGTTGAGAGAGTCGAGGGCGATTTTCCCTTTACCCTCGACCATCTTCTTCGACTATACAGCCCCCGAATATTTCGAGGGGGATTAATAAAACTGGCCCGCCGGGCTAGCAAACCCCCATTCTCCAGCATCGATGAAGACAAAGATCGAGGCTGGATGAGCAGGTTTGTCCGGATCAGGACGTCCGACCTGATTCCGGCCGATTGCATGCCATTTCCGGAGAGGTGGAACCTCAAACGTAAGTATTTTCTCACTGTTCATCTTTTAGAGTGTGTTTTCCTCAACTTCTTCCTGAAATCCCCTTTTCTTGCGCAGCGGTGACCCAAACTCCAGCTGCCGTCAAGGATCTGGCCGGCTGGGTAAACAAGATAGTGGCCCAGCGGCCATATTCGGAGCGAAACTGGAAGGAAATCTCCAAAGGTCGGTGGGAGGCGAAAAACCATGGTAAGCCTTCTTTTTGACCGGTAGCGCATTTTTTCCTGTATATCGGGAATGCATCATAACCCTCGTGTTTTGCAGGCTTGCCCAAGGACGCGGAGATGAGGTCTTCAATACTATGCCCCCTTCCAGTTCCGGGAGAAAATAAAAGGCCCGGGGAGTCCGGTACGGACGAGCCTCAAAGGAAGACTAAGCGGACAAAAAGGGCCGCCCGCAAACCAAAAAGCCAAATCGTCTTGTCCTCCGAGGAAGAGGATGACAAAGAGGATGACGATGAGGAGCAGCCGGAGCTCGTCCGCCACCGGTCCATTCGACCGGACCCTGAGCCGGTGGACCATCCAGTTGAGGCTCCTCCCGAGGACGTGAGGGTTGAGGATGCTAGTGAACCCTCGGCCCCTGCGCGGGCATCCCCGGGTACCGATCACCCGGTTACGTCCCCCCCATCTTCCTCGACTTGGGGGCAGCTGCCGGACGACATCCCGATGATGGGAGGTAGCTTCGAGACCTTCTTTGATGGGGTACCCTCCGCCAACACTTTCGGGCTCGAAATCCCCCGGAAAGACCTTCAGGCCGAATCAAGTGGGACTTCGGCCGTCAACAAGCTTGTTGATAGGTTTCCAGCTCCGAGCCTGGACCCGGACTGTAACAGGATAGTAACTTTTGCTATCCCCAAAGACGTCCGGGCTCTGGGGCCCCCGGTCGGGGTTGCAAGCTATCTTCATCATCTGATGACGGAGGAAGACCGGGCTGCGACCGAGGCTGTAGATTGGACATGCCTTTTCAACGAAGCCCAGCAGGCGCAGCTCAAGGTATTCGCTTCTTCCTTTATTTCTAATATTTTTGCCTTGTGACTCAGCACTGACTCTTTAGACTTTTTCTTTGCAGGCATCGGTGCTATATCACTCGATGTTCCTCCGAATCAAGGACAAAATGGAGGCGGAGCGAGAGGGGCGCCGGGTCCTTGAAGAGAAGCTGCTAGAAAGCCGGACCGGATTGGACCTTTTGAATAAAGAGCACGCGTCCTGTGCTATCCGGCTGGAGGAAGCAAAGAAAGAGCTCGGTTGTAAGCTAAGGGGGGTGCAAGCCGAGCTTAATCAGGTTAAGGCCGAGCTTGACGAGAGCAGAGCCGAACTTGATGAGAATAAAGCCGAACTGGAAGCCCGGGTGCAACAGTTGGAGTCGGAGAAGACTTCCCTTCGGGAAGAGGTTGCGGACTTGACGTTGGCCAATGAGGCTCGAGTCCTTGAAATTGAGCTATGGACCAATCGATTTCGGGAAGCTGAGGCTAAAGTTTCCCAAGCCGAGGAGACTGCCAACGATATGGTGGCCCAATATAGGGCCGATGCTGATGCGGCCAACCAGCAGTCAAGAATGTTAGCCGAATATGCGAAGTGTCAGGCCCGGCTTGAAGTTCTTACTGAACTCCAACGTCGCGGTTTCGATCTTGCATCGGACGTCGCCAAAGCCGCCGAAGCTGAGGACGCTTCGAGAAGGGCGACGTTCCCCGAAGAATTCGAGGATGGCTCCGATTGACTCCGGGAATAGGCTAGGCTTTGTTTTGTTTTCCCCTCTTATGTAATTGCTCCGGTAGCGAGCTTTTTTATGCAACACTGCCCTTTGCCATTTATTGTTCCTTTTTCAATCTTGTTATTACTTTGCCTTTTATCTTTTTGGAACGATGGTAGTCCTTTATATTTTTCGAAATAGTCTCCGAGCGAATGTATTCGAACTCAGGTGAACTTCGACCTTTGGGTTTTCTCAAGGCAGTCCCCGAGCGAGTTGATTCGAGTTCGGGTGAAGTCTAACCCTTAGGTTCCTTCGAAGCAGTCCCCGAGTGAGTGGGTTCGAACTCGGGCACAATTTGACCTTCAGGTTTTATATCGATTTTACGCCTTTTTCTTAAGGTCTTACAATTTCGAGTATACTTCGCCATTTAGTGAAGTCGATGATGAGGCCGGTATTACCTCTTTTGAGATTTTATGAATTTGGACCCGCCTTCTCGAGGACTTATGGTTAAAATAATGCCTTATCGAGGCCTTACGAAATTTCGAACTCACCTCTGAGGTTTTACAGTTTTATATGTCGCCTTATTAAGGTCTTATGAGCTTGGACTTGCCTTCTCGAGGTCTTATAGTTTAAGTGTTGCCTCATTGAGGTCTTATGCGATCGAATATGAGATCGAATATGCCTCGAGGAGGTCTTATGTTCGAATGTGCCTCGAGGAGGTCTTATGAGATCGAATATGCCTCGAGGAGGTCTTATGTTCGAATGTGCCTCGAGGAGGTCTTATGAGATCGAATATGCCTCGAGGAGGTCTTATGTTCGAATATGCCTCGAGGAGGTCTTATGAGATCGAATATGCCTCGAGGAGGTCTTATGTTCGAATGTGCCTTGAGGAGGTCTTATGAGATCGGACTTGAAAGCATACCGAAGAGTCGAACAAAATCTTTTAGGTTATGATGTGAATATGCATCAGATAGTCTTTGCTATTGCAGTAATGGTCAATACATCATACTGATCCGGGCGGATTAGGTCAGGCTAGTTGGGCACGGCTCGCTTTGGCCGTTTGACCCTTACATTTATTCTTATTGACCTTCGCCTTCTTCAGAGGGCGATCTAGTATACAATGATTTACCCTTGGATACCTTTGTAGTAGCACGATGTTCTTGCTGCCTCGTTAAAAACCTTGCCGAAAAACCCGAGTTGGGACAAAAACGGTCGAAGGAAAAAAGAGTGCAGCTCGTGCTTTCAGTCTCTCCGATGTCCGAACTTGTCTTAGCGACCGATCATCGACCTGCACGGGTTAGGATCGGACAAGTCTCAAAAAAAAAATTTATGGAAGCGAAGAAGAAAGAAGACTTACCTTTAGCAGTAGTATCTCTTCAAGTGGCCTATATTCCAGTTATTGGGTAGTTCTTTCCCATCCATCGTTCCTAACTTGTACGAACCCTTTCCGGTTACCTTCAAAATGGTGTAAGGGCCTTCCCAGTTCGGTCCTAATTTCCCTTCGTTAGGGTCTCGAGTGTTGAGGGTGACCTTTCTTAGTACCAAGTCCCCTATATTGAAGTGTCGAAGACGAGCCCTTCGGTTATAATATCTTTCGATCTTTTGTTTCTGAGCTGCCATCCTAACTAGTGCGGCCTCTCTCCTTTCGTCTAAAAGATCCAAGCTGGTGAGCATCGCTTCTTGGTTGGTAACCTCGGTTGCATACCGGAATCTAGCGCTGGGTTCGCCCACCTCGACTGGGATCAAGGCCTCGGCTCCGTAAACCAAAGAGAAAGGAGTGGCACCGGTACTAGTCCTTTCGGTTGTCCGGTAGGCCCATAGGATTTCGGGCAGCATTTCTCTCCATTTTCCTTTTGCGTCTTGTAACCTTTTCTTTAGGTTCTGAACGATGGTCTTGTTGGTCGACTCAGCCTGCCCGTTTCCGGTGGGATGGTACGGGGTTGACAATACCCTCTTGATCTTGTTATCCTCGAAGAATTTTGATACCTTGCTCCCAACGAACTGTTTCCCATTGTCACATACTATTTCGGAAGGCATCCCGAACCGACACACGACGTGGTCCCAAAGGAAGTCGATTACTTCTTTCTCTCGAACCTTTTCGTAAGCCTGCGCTTCAACCCATTTGGAGAAATAGTCAGTAACCAAAAGAATAAATTGAGCCTTACCTGGAGCTCGAGGAAGCGGGCCCACTATGTCCATTCCCCACTTCATGAAAGGCCATGGGGAGATGACCGAATGCAGCAGCTCAGCAGGCTGATGGATGAATGGCGCATGCCTTTGACACCTGTCGCATCTTCGTACAAATTCCCTTACATCCTGTTCCATGTTGACCGAATAGTATCCAGCTCGAATTATTTTTCGGACCAACGCATCCACGCCCGAATGGTTGCCACATGACCCTTCGTGGATTTCCCTCAATACGTACTCTGTGTCTCCGGGGCCAAGGCATATGGCGAGTGGTCCTCCGAAGGTTCTTTTATATAAGACTCCGTCCTCGGCCAAACAAAAACGGGCCGCTTTTGTTCTCAATGCCCTTGATTCTTTGGGGTCCTGTGGGAGTTTTCCTATTTTTAGATAGTCCACATACCTGTTTCTCCAGTCCCAAGTAAGGCTAGTTGAGTTGACCTCGGCGTGCCCTTCTTCTACGACCGACCTCATTAGCTGTACCACCTTTTCGGACTCGAGCTCGTCGTCCTCGACTGTCGAGCCCAGATTGGCGAGGGCATCGGCCTCGCTGTTTTGATCTCGGGGTACGTGTTGGAGAGTCCATTCTTTGAATTTGTGCAAGGTGTTTTGGAGTTTGTC